>NW_024070187.1:79107410-79668333 GCF_014754425.2 Oryx dammah | reverse complement strand
AAGTAAAACAGTTATTCCTAACTTCCTGATGTTGAGACAAGTTTAAATGCGAGAGACCTTGTTTTGATCCCTGGGTTTGGAAGATGCCCTGGAGAAGGGAAAGGCTGTCCACTCCAGTATTCTGGCCTGGAGATTACCATGTACTGTATAGTCCGTGGGGTTGCAAACAGTCAGATACTACCGAGCAATTTTCACTTTCACTTCCAGATGTTGAATGATCTTATCGCAATCTAACTAAAGAGCCTCTTGATGAAAGTGAAAGGAGAGTGAAAAAGTTGGCTTAAAGCTCAACATTCAGAAAACGAAGATCAAGACATCTGGTCCCATCACTTCATGGGAAATAGATGGGGAAACAGTGGAAACAGTGTCAGACTTTATTTTTGGGGGGCTCCAAAATCACTGCAGATGGTGATTGCAGCCATGAAATTAAAAGATGCTTACTCCTTGGAAGCAAAGTTATGACCAACCTGTATAGCATTAAAAAGCAGATAAATTACTTTGCCAACAAAGGTCCATCTAGTCAAGGCTATGGTTTTTCCAGTAGTCATGTATGGATGTGAGAGTTGGACTATAAAGAAAGCTGAGCACCGAAGAATTAATGCTTTTGAATTGTGGTGCTGGAGAAGACTTTTGAGAGTACTTTGGACTGCAAGGAATCCAACCAGTCAATCCTAAAGGAGATCAGTCCTGGATGTTCATTGGAAGGAGTGATACTGAAGCTAAAACTACAATACTTTGGCCATCTGATATGAAGAACTGAATCATTTGAAAAGACCCTGATGCTGGGAAATATTGAAGGTGGGAGTCTCCTCCTCCCCTGAAGGGGATGACAGAGGATGAGATGGTTGGATGGCATTATTGACTCAATGGACATGAGTTTGGGTAAACTCCAGGAGTTGGTTATGGACAGGGAGGCCTGGCATGCTGCGATTCATGGGGTCACAAAGAGTCAGACACAGCTGAGCAACTGAATTGATAGCACTAATCCTGTCATTGACAAGATGGCAAGTCTTGTCACACTGTAGGAAAAAAAGCATCTCAAATATGAGGAGTCTTTAAAACAAGTGGAAATTGATGTTTCTTATATTCTTGTGGTTTTTAGTCAGTAAATTCTGGTCTATTTTGGCCATTTTTTACTGGTTTTAGAAACGGACCTCATCATGTTCACTAATTTTCAAGTTGTCCATCTGGAACTGCCAGTTTCTCTGGGAACAACATCCTGTCTACTTTCTTCCAGTGTGCCATGAAATTTACTTTGATACCTCTCCTTTCTTCCTATGGCATTCTTTTCTTAATCTAGTATATGTTTTTAGAATTTTGTTTTAAACTGTTTTCTTCTTTTATATTTTCTTTGATATATTTCATCAGTCCCTTAGTTGCACAGAGATGACACTTGAAGGTAATGAACAAATGTATATATTACAATTTTTTTCTAAAGTTCTATGAGTAGATCACATAGGATGCTAAAGATAATGACCTAAATATGCACTGACATGTCACAAATAATAATCACATCCAAATTCATTATTTTCCCATAGATGATTTCTTTATCACAATTCTACTCAAATTAACTGGCAAGTCCCATTTTGTAATTACCCTGAATTAATATTTGAAAGTAATACTCTAAAGTTTTTCACATCATATATCCTTATAATTGCCAAAACCCGTATATTCTTTCTGCTAAATTACCAGCACTGTGATATAAACTATTACATTTTTGTTCAGTTGTTTAGTTCTTAAATAGCCTTAGGACCTCAATCATCACTGACCACCATAAAAATAAACACTCCCAAATAATTACCTAATCATTCTCAATATTTAATAGTATTAAACTTTGTCTTTTCATAACCTCCAGGCTCTCAAAAATAAAATCTTAATAGGTCTTTTCAGCAAATATTATGAGTATTTTCCTATACTCACTCATATACCATCAAATGTACCACCAGTTCTTGAGTATCTCTACACTTTCTTATATTTGTTTGTTCCATTTTTTTTTTTAACAGAAAGGCTTTCCCAGCACTTCATGTTTAATCTCAATCACTTTAACCTATACATTCTTCAAAACCTTGCTCTTATATTATTTCTTCTTTAAAGCTATTCTTAGTTTATTCCTTATTGCTATAATCATTTCCCACAAATTTGCCTCACTGCTTAGTAGCTTATTATTTAGCTTATTGTAGCAATCAATGTGTATGCAGGGGAAGATGGTGACTTATATTAGGGTGGTAGCATTAGACCATGGAGACCAGGGAAAGACAGTAACTTTTCATATATAATTTTCACAAAGGACATTACAAATGGTTCAAGGGCAAGAACAAAGGTTCATATATTTCTACTGTCTGATGCCTTCATACTGAGAAAATAACATCAGGTTTGGACTCAGGTAAACCAGAATTTGTAGTTCTCTTTCATCCTTTACCAGTTCAGTTCAGTCACTCAGTTGTGTCTGACTCTGCGACCCCATGAACTGCAGCACGCCAGGCCTCCCTGTCCATCATCAACTCCTGGAGCTTGCCTGAATTCATGTCCATTGAGTCAGTGATGCCATCCAACCATCTTGTCCTCTGTTGTCCCCTTCTCTTCCAACCTTCAATCTTTCCCAACATCAGGGTCTTTGCAAATGAGTAAGTTATTAGCTTCAAGTGGCCAAAGGATTGGAGTTTCAGTTTCAGCATCAGTCCTTCCAATGAACATTCAGGACTGATTGATTTCCATTAGGATGGACTAGTTGGATTCCTTGAAGTCCCAGGGACTCTCAAGAGTCTTCTCCAACACCACACTTCAAAAGCATCAACTCTTCAGCGCTCAGCTTGCTTTATCGTCCAAATCTCATATCCATACTTGACTACTGGAAAAACCATAGTTTTGGCTAGATGGACTTTTTTTTGGCAAAGTAATATTTCTGCTTTTGAATATGCTATCTAAGTTGGTCATAACTTTCCTTCCAAGGAGTAAGCATCTTTTAATTTCATAATTTCATAAATAAAGTCTGTCACTGTTTCCCCATCTATTTGCCATGAAGTGATGGGATCAGATGCCATGATCTTCATTTTCTGAATGTTGAAATTTAAGCCAACTTTTTCACTCTCCTCTTTCACTTTTATCAAGAGGCTCTCTAGTTCTTCTTCACTTTCTGTCATAGGGTGGTGTCATCTGCATATCTGAGGTTATTGATATTTCTCCTGGCAATCTTGATTCTAATTGTGCTTCATCCAACCCAGCGTTTCTCATGATGTACTCTGCATATAAGTTAAATAAGCAGGGTGACAATATACAGCCTTGATGTACTCCTTTTCCTATTTGGAACCAGTCTGTTGTCCCATGTCCAGTTTTAACTGTTGCTTCCTGATCTGCATATAGATTCCTCAGGAGGCAGTTCATGTGGTCTGGTCTTCCCATCTTTTTAAGAATTGTCCAGCTTGTTGTGATCCACACAGTCAAAGGCTTTGGCATAGTTCATAAAGCATTTCATCAAGTATTTATTAAGTATTCAATTTCCTAAGCCTCAGTGTCCTCTCTTTTATAGCAGAAACTATCACATATTCACATATTACTTATGGAACTTCAGTAAAAGCTAAATAAGATTGCGCATGCAAATCCCTGAGAGAAAGCCTGATATACAGGCCCTTAATAAATATGCTCCCTTAATGGACTGTATAGTTATTTGAGTGATTCTTTCATACCTATATTTACTCAAAAATTGTAAATATTGCTACCAGATAATCTAGGGTCAATTCTGATTTCCTTTTCAAAATACAAATAAGTGAACTTTTTAAGTTATGTGTAATTATTTCAGATATTCTCAAATGGTTACAGCCATTCAAATACATCAATTGGAATAATATCTAAAACATGATTTCTGCTCAATATTTAATTTATGTATGCTTTAAATATGATACTATTTAATTGGAGATCACTGCTCTTCCCACGGTTTACCAAGTTTTATCTTCTAATTTTCATTTTGAGATGTCTTTTTGGGTCAAAAGAGAACAGATATCACTTAAGGGCACACATAAAAATATCTATTAAATGGGATTCATATCATGGGTTTACTAGCAATTTGCTAGCAACTTTTAAAAAGTATTATTTCTACTAGCACCTCCTTCATATATCTTCTCGATGTATACATGCTTTATATATCTGATAGTTGAATAATCCTTTTTAAATTGTATAAATCAGAAAACTGCACCCCAATGTAATTAATTGGTGTGCTCAATATTATATAGTTACTTTGATGTCAAACTTTACGAAGTCTTTTCTAAGTTAGTACATCTTTTGGCTATACCAACAACTTTTAAAAAATTATTTCTTTTCTCACATATAACCTCTTCTACTAACATTACTCTTCTGATAATCCAAAAAGATTCAGTGAAAACAAAAAGTGAGAAAAAACGAGCAAGAAAGGGAAGGAGATGGGAAGAGAAAGCTGGCAAGGGTTAGGGGAAATTCTTTCCTAGAGTTCTGGGAGAGAGAGTGACCCTTCAGACATTTTGATTTTGAACTTCTAGCTTCCAGAACAATGAGGCAATACATTTCTGTTGTTTCAAGACACCCATTTTGTGGTACTTTGTTACAGCAGCCCTAAGAAATGAACATAGTCACTATCATCATCTTCTGAACAGTTTTATTGCTGAGGATGACTGCCAAAGGTCCCTATTGTAGAGCAATGTTTTTTGAACTGCTTCCAAAAGCTCCCATAGGGAATATTCCTCATGTGTCAGATTTGAGGAAACTCAGTTGTTCCAAAATAGCTTGATCTTTCTTGCTAGAATATAAAGAAAAGATAATTTGTTCAAGGACATGTAGATGAGGAGCTTTCAAAATTCGCTATTACAGCTGAAATTAGCTATGGATCTTTATTGGGTCTGAGATTTACAGTGAAAGATCTGGCTTTGGAAAAGAGGAAAGGAATGCCTCACCTAATTACTGGGATAAAAAAAATACTCTCTCAGTGATCAAGTAGACAAGATGAAAAAAATACTTGCTTATTAAGTCATGACTATGTTTCTTTTTAATATGGGCTGTCATTGATCTTGTGTAATGATTGTGTTTATTATAAGAAGTAGACATATATGTTGAGCAATCGAAGAAACTTTAACCAGCACATGTGAATGAATAATACAAAACCAAAGTATTGAAAAATATCTCCTTTGGTTATCCACATGAAAACACTCAAGTTGTGATTTAACCTCATTTGATTGTAGTGTGGCCCATAAAAATATGGGGCAAGCTTTTAAATGGCACCTATTTAAAATGACATACCAATGAAACACGGGAAAATGAATCTCAGGGGAAGACAACTTAATAAGACTATAAATTTCTCAATATAAATTTAAATGAAATGTCTTACAAGATTGTGAAGGATTGCTGGTTAGCCCCTGGCTATCAGGGAAATGGTGGAATGGTCCCATGAGAACAAGAGCTTCTGAGAAAGAAAGGTTTTCTGTAAAAGGGGGATGCTATGTTGGGAAATTAATCTCAGCTGGAAAACCTAAAAGGGTCGAATTTAATGGGTTTTTGATAACCCTTATGTATATGTGTGGTATTACCTAGCTTTGAGGAACATTCTCTTTGTGTAATGGACTTTGATATAATTTACAACTGCCACTCATTTTTCTGAGTTGTAAGTGGTATATTTTCCTAACCACCCCAGAACTGACGTGCTGTGTGTCAAATCAGAAAATGTTTCCTTTCATATTAAAAGAAAATGCTTTCATCAAAAACTATTTCTTTCCAGAGAAATACTTGCAACACACATTTCTGACATACATTTTGGGAAAAATTTCTTCTTTATTATCACAAAAAGTCACTGCAGGCTGTACTGGGGACTGATTAATGCTTGCCTGGGTGATACTGAAGGTACTCATGTTTCACTGTGCTCTCTAGACAGGCATTAATCGCTTCTAACACACCATGTTGTCATTTCTGCTCCCAAGTTGGAAGCACTTAAAAAAAAAAAAAAAAAAAAAGTTTCAAAAAATGGGGGAAAAAACAGGGTAAAAAAAAAAAAAAAAAGTGGGATGTTGAAAGGATTATCATGCTCATTACCCAGTTTCTGTTACCTAATTATTTAAAATACTGCTGAATTATGAGACTGCTAAGCCAACAGAAAAGGAAGAAACTATTTTTCATTTTTTTGTCTGAAAGTAAATAAAATTGAAGTCCAGATTAATATAACTTTGTTATAACTTTGTGGGAAAAGTAAGACTTATTGTTACAGTTTTCCTTGATTAATAATCTGTAGGGAGGATTTTACGTCTTTGGTCTTCATTTATTTGATGTGAATAAATTACCTGATGATGAGCTTAAACTTTGATTAGAACATATCAGCCTTTGGCCATACTCCCTATTTAGGACTAGCTGAAAATCCAGAGGCACTGAGGCATAATTTTTAGGAATTTCTCCCTTGCATTCCCTTCAGTCAGCTGTTAAACTTCCTTCTTTACACACTGTCAAAATGACTATAATATCTGTAAAGAGAACATGAAAAATAATAATAAATACTGATAGAATGAAATGCTTTGTATGTTTCAGACATTAAAATAAACATCTTACAAATATCTACTTGCTAAACTCCTCAGAATAATCCTGAAGTGTATTCTAATTTGTCTTTGTTCTGCAGAGTTTCTATAAATTAAGGTGTATTCAAATTAGATAAATTTTGTAGAAAACACTAGATAACAAGTAAGAGTCAGAATTTAAACCCAGTTATATCTGATTACTTTCACTACACTCTTAGCCACTACTTTAAAATACTTTACTGATAGGACCTTGAGTGTTTTATGTTCTTTAGAGAAAGAACAAAGAGCCATAGATATGGGCTTTATAAATATATAAATAACAGAATTAAATAACTGATTAAGGTGCTGGGATGACAGGAAAGTATTTCATATGCGTACTATTTTAGTCAGTAGGGCCATAAATTCTTAAGACAAAAAAGTCTTTCTTAATAGAAAACAAGAAGCATGGTCATATAAAAGGTGATTTCAATTAGATTGCTACAATTGCATCCCATAATCAAATCTATGCTTCAAATATTATTCCTTAAATATCCTATAAAAATGTAGTAAAAATTGCATGTTATTACAAAATAAATAGATAAGTAAACAAAAGTTTGAGCATAAAATATAACAGGATGAACTTGCTGATTACAGTTACCATCCATCTTTATTGCTTTCCTAAGCCAGGATTACAAAGGATATTTTTCTTAAGTGGTAGAACATCATATGGTTGGTCAGGTCCAGGCTTACAGTAAAGGAAATTTGTAAAGTATAATGAGAGAGAAAGAGAAGAAAACAAAGAGCAAGAGATATTAACGCTTCAGTTCAGTTCAGTCACTCAGTCCTGTCCAACTCTTTGCAACAGGAATCACAGCACGCCAGGCCTGAATCACAGCACATCAGGCCTCCCTGTCCATCATCAAATCCCGGAGTTTACAAAATTCATGTCCATTGAGTCGATGATGCTATCCAGCCATCTCATCCTCTGTCATCCCCTTCTCCTCCTGCCCCCAATCCCTCCCAGCATCCCTCCCCAACTCTTTCCAATGAGTAAAGAGTCTTTTCCAACTCTTTACCTGAGGTGGCCAAAGTACTGGAGTTCCAGCTTTAGCATCAGTCCTTCCAATGAACACACAGGACTGATCTCCTTTAGAATAGACTGGTTGGATCTCCTTGCAGTCCAAGGGACTCTCCAACACCACAGTTCAAAAACATCAATTCTTCGCACTCAGCTTTCTTCACAGTCCAACTCTCATATCCATACATGACCACAGGAAAAACCATAGCCTTGACTAGATGGACCTATGTTGGCAAAGTAATGTCTCTGCTTTTGAATATGCTATCCAGGTTGGTCATAACTTTCATTGCAAAGAGTAGTGTCTTTTAATTTCATGGCTGCAACCACCATCTGCAGTGATTTTGGACCGCAAAAAAATACAGTCTGACACTGTTTCCACTGTTTCCCCATCTATTTCCCATGAAGTGATGGGACCAGATGCCATGATCTTCGTTTTCTGAATTTTGAACTTTCAGCCAACATTTTCACTCTCCTTTTTCACTTTTATCAAGAGGCTTTTTAGTTCCTCTTCACTTTCTGCCATAAGGGTGGTGTCATCTGCATATCTGAGGTTATTGATATTTCTCCTGACAATCTTATTCCAGTTTGTGCTTCTTCCAGCCCAGCGTTTCTCCTGATGTATTCTGCATATAAGTTAAATAAGCAGGGTGACAATATACAGCCTGATGTACTCTTTTTCCTATTTGGAACCAGTTTGTTGTTCCATGTTCAGTTCTAACTGTTGCTTCCAGACCTGCATATAGGGTTCTCAAGAGGCAGGTCAGGTGGTCTGGTAAGCCCATCACTTTCAGAATTTTCCACAGTTTATTGTGATCCACACAGTCAAAGGCTTTGGCATAGTCAATAAAGCAGAAATAGAGGTTTTTCTGGAACTCACTTGCTTTTTCCATGATCCAGCGGATGTTGGCAATTTGATCTCTGGTTCCTCTGCCTTTTCTAAAATCAGCTTGAACAGCTGAAAGTTCACGGTTCATGTTTTGCTGAAGCCTGGCTTGAGAATTGTGAGCATTACTTTACTAGCGTGTGAGAGGAGTCCAATTGTGCAGTAGTTTGAGTATTCTTTGGCATTGCCTTTCTTTGGGGTTGGAATGAAAAGTGACCTTTTCCAGTCCTGTGGCCACTGCTGAGTTTTCCAAATTTGCTGGCATATTGTGTGCAGCACTTTCACAGCATCATCTTTCAGGATTTGAATATCTCAACTAGAATTCCATCACCTGCATTAGCTTTGTTCATAGTGATACTTAATAAGGCCCACTTGACTTCACATTTCAGGATGTCTGGCTCTAGGTGACTGACCACACCGTCATGAGTATCTTGGTCAAGAAATATTTTTGTACAATTATGTATATTCTTGCCACTTCTTCTTAATATCTTCTGCTTCTGTTAGGTCTATACCATTTCTGTCTTTTATTGAGCCCAACTTTGCATGAAATGTTACCTTAGTATCTTTAATTTTCTTGGAGAGATCTCCAGTCTTTCCTATTCTGTTGTTTTCCTCTATTTTTTTGCATTGATCGCTGAGGAAGGCTTTCTTATCTCTCCTTTCTATTCTTTGGAACGCTACATTCAAAGGGTTTATCTTTCCTTTTCTCCTTTGCTTTTCACTTCTCTTCTTTTCACAATGATTTGTAAGCCCTCCCCAGACAGCCATTTTGCTTTTTTGCATTTCTTTTCCATGGGGATGTTCTTGCTCCCTGTTTCCTCTACAATGTCATGGATCTCTGTCCATAGATCATCAGGCATTCTATCTATCAGATCTAGTCCCTTAAATCTATTTCTCACTTCCACTGTATAATCATAAGGGATTTGATTTAGGTCATACCTGAATTGTCTAGTGGTTTTCCCCACTTTCTTCAATTTAAGTCTGAACTTGGCAATAAGGAGTTCATGATCTGAGCCACAGTCAGCTTCTGGTCTTGTTTTTGCTGAGTGTATAGAGCTTTTCCATCTTTGGCTGCAAAGAATATAATCACCTGATTTTGGTGTTGACCACCTGGTGATGTCCATGTGTAGAGTCTTCTCTTGTGTTGTTGGAAGAGGGTGTTTGCTATGACTAGTGCATTCTCTTTACCCTGCTTCATGCCGTATTCCAAGGTCATATTTACCTGTTACCCCAGGTGTTTCTTGACTTCCTATTTTTGCATTCGAGTCCCCTAGAATGAAAAGAACATCCTTTTTGGGTGTTAGTTCTAAAAGGTCTTGTAAGTCTTCATAGAACCCTTCAACTTCAGCTTCTTCAGCATTACTGGTTGGGGCGTAGGCTTGGATTACCGTGATATTGAATGGTTTGCCTCGGAAGTGAACAGAGATCATTCTGTCGTTTTTGAGACTGCATCCAAGTACTGCATTTCAGACTCTTTTTTTGACCATGATGGCTACTCCATTTCTTCTAAGGGATTCCTGCCTGAAGTAGTAGATATAATTGTCATCTGAGTTAAATTCACCCATTCCAGTCCATTTTAATTCGCTGATTCTTAAAATTTTGACGTTCATTCTTGCCATCTCCTGTTTGACCACTTCCATTTTGCCTTGATTCATGGACCTAACAGTCCAGGTTCCTATGCAATATTATTCTTTACAGCATAAGATCTTGCTTCTGTCACCAGTCACATCCACAACTGGGTATTGTTTTTGCTTTGCCTCCATGCCTTCATTCTTTCTGGAGTTATTTCTCCACTGATCTCCAGTAGCATATTGGGCACGTACCAACCTGGGGAGTTCCTCTTTCAGTATCCTATCATTTTGCCTTTCATACTGTTCATGGGGTTCTCAAGGCAAGAATACTGAAGTGGTTTACCATTGCCTTCTCGAATGGACCACATTCTGTCAGACCTCTTCACCATGACCTGCCCATCTTGGGTGGCCCCACGGGCATGGCTTCGTTTCATTGAGTTAGACAAGGCTGTGGTCCGTGTGATCAGATTGACTAGTTTTCTGTGATTATGGTTTCAGTGTGTCTGCCCTCTGATGCCCTGTCGCAACAGCTACTGTCTTACTTGGGTTTCTCTTACCCTGGACGTGGGGTATCTCTTCACAGCTGCTCCAGCAAAATGCTAACTTTATCCAAAAGACTACTCAAAATGTTTAATAAAGCTATCACTGCTGCTGCTAAGTCACTTCAGTCGTGTCTGACTCTGTGCAACCCCATAGACGGCAGCCCACCAGGCTCTGCTGTCCCTGGGATTCTCTAGGCAAGAACACTGGAGTGGGTTGCCATTTCCTTCTCCAGTGCATGAAAGTGAAAAGTGAAAGTGAGGTCGCTACTCATACTTATTCTAACCTATTGCATGTTAACTATATTTCAATTATTCCCAATTTACTTTGAAGTTGATTTGTTATGAAAAAATGTTTAGTTTAAAATGATTATATTACAACAAACATATTATAAGTAATAATTATATATATGTAATAATGATGTATATATATATATATGTAATGATGGTAGATACTCTTTGGAACACAGCAAGAGGATATGGGCAGTGGTTATTGTTCTCTCCTCTTTCAGAAAATAAGACTTGCCTGAAGACAATTTAAATGCAATAATAACAGTAAATAAAGGATGCCTTGTTTTTCTCTATTACAATATGGCAATTTTAAATAATTCTAGTGACAAAATATTTCTTCATATACTTTATAACTTGATATTCCAGTGATAATACTCACTAAAGATTTATGAGCAACAAATAGTTAATGCTAGCTTATTTAGGGCATTGTCTAATTGAGAAAATGTCACAGTTAACATGGTTATTTTATATTTGCTCATTCTTATATTTAAGAAAAATTGTTTATTATATGCCTATAGGCTGAGCCCTGAAGAATTGACTTTTGAACTGTGGTGTTGGAGAAGACTCTTAAGAGTCCCTTGGACTGCAAAGAGATCCAACCTGTCCATTCTGAAGGAGATCAATCCTGGGATTTCTTTGGAAGGAATGATGCTAAAGCTGAAACTCCAGTACTTTGGCCACCTCATGAGAAGAGCTGACTCATTGGAAAAGACTTTGATGCTGGGAGGGATTGCTGGTAGGAGAAGGGGACAACAGAGGATGAGATGGCTGGATGGCATCACTGACTCAATGAACGTGAGTCTGAGTGAACTCCAGGAGTTGGTGATGGACAGAGAGGCCTGGCGTGCTGCGATTCATGGGGTTGCAAAGAGTCGGACACGACTGAGTGGCTGAACTGAACTGAACTGAACTGAAATACAGACCTTAGGAATTCACAGATAAACAAGATATAACTTCTTTCCCAAAGAAATCCAGCAGCAGGAATGCTGGGTAGAGACCTTTAAATATTACAAGTGAAATGAAGTTAATATTGTTCATGTTGTATCTTAAACTCCCAGGTGTTTATATCACAAAAACATCATCAAATACTAATATGTATTTTTAATATGCATTTTAAAACTTCAATTAAAAGTTTGTTGAAAAGTTGTTTGAGTATATATGGAACCAACTTGTTAACTCATTAACTGAAAAATTTTACTCATAAGTTTTCAATTATATATTTTTAATTAAAAATTTTAGTTTTTAAGGCAGTTTCAGGTCCATAGCAAAACTGAGCAGAAGTTACCAAGTTCCCACATATTCCCTGTTTGTAAACATGTACAACTTTCTCCATTCTGGGCACCCTCATTACAGTGGTAATGTTTGTTGCAATTGATGAACCTGTGCTGATGCATCTTTATCACTCAAAGTTCATATTTAACATTAGGGTTCACTTTGTATAGGGTACTCTGTGGGTTTGGGAAAATGTATAATGACATGTATCCATCATTATACTATCATACAGAATTTTCACTGCCCTAAAAACCTATGTGCTCTACATGTTTACTCCTCCCTCCCTCTTTAGCCCTGGTTATAAATTTATTTATTTATATTATATACAGTTCTTGTTTAAGGCCCATTAGCATTCAGAAAAATAAAGAAAATGTTGGAAGAATTAGTAGCATTTGACAGTGGTTCCTGGGGCTCCTGGGTCCACCCTCAGAGATTAATATATAGCAGGTGTTATTATAGCCCAGGAATGTCTTTTTAACAACATCCCAAGTGCTGCTGGTTTTGCTGGTCTTGAAACCCTGCTCCTATTTGCTATTCACCCACTGTACTGTAGCAGCTTCAGCTTCCCCAGAGAGACTGTTAGTAATGTAGAAGCCCAGACCTACTGAATCCAAATTTAACAAGACTCCCAGATGATGTGATTATGTGAGAGTTGGACCCTGAAGAAGACTGAGCACCAAAGAATTGATGCTTTCAAACTATGGTGTTGAAGATTCTTGAGAGTCCCTTGGACTGCAAGAAGATCAAACCGGTCAATCATAAAAGGAATCAACCCTGAACATTCATTGGAAGGACTGATGCTGAATCTCCAAATTTTTAGCCACCTGGTGCAAAGAAATGACTCATTGGAAAAGATTCTGATGCTGAGAAACATTGAAGGCAGGAGCAGAAGGGGATGACAGAGGATGAGATCATTTGATGGCATCACTGACTCGATGGACATGAGTTTGAGTAAGCTCCGGGAGTTGGTTAAGGACAGGGGAACCTGGTTTCCTACAGTCCATGGGGTCACAAAGAGTTGGATACAACTGAGCTACTGAACTGAACTGATGCTGAAGCTCCAGTACTTTGGCCAGCTGATGTGAAGAGCCGACTCATTGGAAAAGACCCTGATGCTGACAATGATAGAAGGCAGGAGGAGAAGGGGGAGACAGAGAAAGAGATGGTTGGATGGCATCACCAACTCAATGGACATGAGTTTGAGTAAGCCACAGGAGTTGGTGATGGACAGGGAAGCCTGGCATGCTGCAGTCCATGGGGCCACAAAGAGATGTGACTGAGTGACTGAATGCCACCACCGCCCAGATGTTGTATATGTAGATTACAGTTTGAGAGCATAGGGATACAGAAATTTTCTTTGAAAAGTTGGCAAATATGTAATATAACATAATTAACTCTAGAGACCTACTGTATTCTTGCATGCATGCTTTGTAACTTCAATCATGTCCAACTCTTTGCAACACTATGAACTATAGCTTGCTGGGCTCTTCTCTCCAAGGAATTTTCCAGTCAAGAATACTGGAATGGGTTGTCATGCCCTCCTTCAGGGAAATCTTCCTGACCCAGGATCAAACCCAAGTCTCTTATTTCTCCTGAATTTTCAGGTAAATTATTTACCACTAATGTGACCTGGGAAGCCGACCATACTCTTAATATACTCTAAAATTTAGTGTACAGTAACATGAAAGAGGAGGTTAAAAAAAATTGAAATCATTTACTCTATATGACACTATAAAATACACACATATAGATAAAAAAGATAATGGGAATCATTAAAAGCACTAAATACAGATAGGATTATTATACAGCAGCTGAATAATATTGATTATTGAATTATATGAACTATTGAGATCATGTTTTGTTTATATGATATCTTTATTTCTAATTTGAAGATTATAATCTCAGTTTCAATGCTACTAAGAATCAATATTAAATACACTAGAAATAACAGAAAAATAGTCTCTTATAGAAGTAACCCTATAGGATCTAAATTCTGCTGAAGGATGAGCCCTGTGTTTACTAAATCTGCCGGGAAAATCCAGGATAACCTCTCACACTGTCATTCAATATAAAACAAACCTTCTGTTTCCTTCTTTTCCCATGATTCTTACTGTTCTAATGGGGTCATTTCTAACTTGACAATTCAGGTGCCTCATCTCTGCTGAGCATATTTTCTAATGTGTCACCAAAGTGGTAATTTGTCTCTCCTTGTCCATTATCACAGGGTATGAAACATTTAATAATTGACACTTTACACGGTCTGTATTAAATCATTTTGTCAGCAGTCTTTCATTTATTGGGCTACACACTATCATAGCTCTTGGTTTCCATGGTTTGAAAAGAAGCAAATCTATATTGTCATGAGAAACATCACCTTCTTCAATGGTGGAAGTGTCAAATAGTCATCATGTTTGTTCTCTAGTGAGTTTCAAATAACTTGGGAAAAAGGACACACAGCTGAAAAAGCTCAGATGCATTTCTACGAATCATAATCAGTATGGAAAAGGAAAGTACTGTGATTAGAGTGGAAATAGCTCTTTAGGAAAAATAAAAAAGGCAAAGCATTCTCTTTTTTATGATCTTGAGTAAGGCTTTGTCTCTGAACTTATTTCTCATCTATAAAAATGAACAGATTGTACCAGATCAGCATTAACTCACATTACCTAATTCTATGTGAATGACTCATTTTACCTTTTGGAGAATAAAAACCTTGTGAAAACTGTTTTATAAATTATATATCAGCATTTAAAGCTAAATGTGAATATTGAATGCCTCTTACTTTATTTAACCTGAAAGAATGAGCACAGTGATGGGATTTGAAACATTGTGTGCCCTAATAGCATACGGATGTCTGAGTTAGTGGAATTTTCAATGGCCTTTTAATCCCACCGCAGTGGTAAACCAGCATCCCACCCCCAACACACACACACACACACACACACATGAATTTCTGCTGTAGTTTCCTGATGTACAGGTCATATTAGCACAAAGAGCGGTTAGCTAAAATCTGGAAACAAGATCAATGAGTCATGTGAAGGAAAAAAATGAGATGAAGGATACTTCAGGATCCAAAAAAGAAACTAGATAGAGGCTTATGCCTCCCACCCAGTCAGTTATGTTCATATGCTGAAGTGAGGGATTAAAACCTGTCTTTATAAATACTGTTAAAAAAAATTTCAAAGTATTTCAGTGTCAAATGAAATTTGTTTTAATACACAGTGTTTATATTACACTGAGTGTGCCATAGATCATGGTCCCTGAAATGAATGATTACTCATTAAAAACTGGTATATTCCAGTTGCTGCATAAGACAATCACCATTAAATAATTTATTTAAGTAAAATTAAAGATTAAAAAGTAAGCATTGCTAAATATTTAGCACACTCCTTTTGTAAGTATATTTGTAATAAACTATTAGTTATGTTTATATATGAGCTGTAAAAATGTTTTTCTTATTCATAAGAGACAGCTATACATTATAGTTAAATGTTACAGATACAAAAACTGCATTTCTGCTCAGTCAGTAGTATATTCCCGCACAATCTCCACTGAATCACCTTAGAAACAATAGTACCTGTGTTTACCTCTGATATTTTCTTAAGGCATGTACCTCTTAATATTTTCTAAAAAGGAAAATTTACTTTTTGTGTATATTGTTTCCAATAAATTTACATTTTAAGAAGGAAATTAAAATTGTTTTTGTGACCTTAAGTTACTATGAAAAATGTCACCTAGAATAGGCCTAAGACACAATTATTTCATTTAACCAAATATGAATTCACTAGTTTAATACAATTCTGCCCTAAAGCAGAGAAACTAAGACATTTTATGCAAAACAATAGATTATTATTACTATTAATGTAAAAATAATTTTATATTACTTTCCAACTGAGAATTTTCCTGTTCAACTTTAACTCTGCCATTGTAGAGGAAATTAATATATAATACTGTGAATATTTCCGGAAGACTTATTTGTGATGACATATAATTTTTAATTCATTGGTTGAAGGCAACATAAAATTAGATGTTAGTGGTCTACTGAGAGTTTTTCCATTGCTGAATAGTATTATGTTAAATACTTAATATCCTGATGACTGAAAAAAAAATTAAAAACCACACAAGTTATATATATATATATATATATATATATATATATAATCCTAGTAATATGTAAGGCTTGGTTTATATTTTACAATGGATCAGAGATCATTTTAAACTGGTTAGATGTCGGGAGCCAGCGTGAGGAATCCCACCCATGACAAGGTCATGAGGGAGGAAGCTGACATACGCAAGGCCGTGATCAGACTTCAGGAGTTCCCCTTGGCATTTCCTGAGCATTTACCCCCCCCCCCCCGCCCCCCCCAAAATAATCTGCCTGCTTTTCCACTTTTCTGATATTCTCTGGAAAAAAGTCAACTCAGGGCTTTAGTCTTCTGCATTTGAAAGGGATGTTTCAGTTAACCCCCTCTGATTGCTCTCTAGCTTGCCTAACAGGTTCCCTGGACCTCTTACAGCTTGTGAATTGCTTGCAGCCCCCAACCGCGAGAGGCACAAAGCTTAAAAGCATCTTAAAGATACAGAGCCTTTTCTAAAGAGTTAAAAATTATATTGGTGATGGGATTTCACTGTTGACTCAATGATTGCTGCCAGGCCTCCATATTCTTTATCTTTTAGGCACCTGGGAAGATGTTAATCAATGTAAACCGGATATGGAAAAAGATATATAGTAGTTCTGATGTTAGCAACACTAGATTATTGAGTTAATTACTTCTCTTTGCACTCCTCTTGTGTCCTTGCTATGTAAGAATGTAACTTTATTTAGTACTTTCTGAGAGTGGCACCAAACTTTGGGAAGATCACACAAATAAGTCTTCTGGTTGACAAACCCTTATCAGAAAAAAGGCTGTAAAATGTTAATTGGCCCCTTTTGGCCAGAAGATGATGTAAATCACCTAAGACTTGTGTATACAATTAGGTATGCAGAGAGAAAAGCCTGGTTTTGATGAGTCTGGGCTGCTAACACTGCATAATTTTGTATTACCCATTGATCTCTATGTACAATCTAAAAGGTATATAAGGCCTTCTAAACAATAGGAGCAGGAGCCAGTCGCTGGACTGGTTTCCCCCGTGTCTCTCTCTCTTTTTCCCTCCTCTTTGCCTTAATTTCAGGCTGAATTTCCATCTGGGGCGAGGAAGCTCGCCAAGTCTACTTACTTGCCCTGGCTGTTAAGACCCGCGTGAAAGGGAGCCTAAGGCGAGGCACCCTTAGATATTCAAGCGAGCGCCGGTGGCCCAACGTAGATGGTGCAAATTCCTTGTCTGAAATTTTATTGGTCTTCCGCGTAATCCAAGCTATTCAGCCCTCTTCTTCCACTTAATCTTCCTACTACACTATTTCTTCCTAATCTAATCTTATATTAATAAATAAGTCTTTCCTCGCCGACTCCGTCCACCCTTTGAATTCCCTGGATCCACCGGGGCTGGACCCCGGCAGTTAGCCATGATTCAACAGGGAGTTACACTAATTTACTAATTTTTAGAACTGCAAAACTTCTTTTGCATTTATTTTCTAGTAATATAAATGAGACAATAAAGAAGAAAAATATACATTCCTATTGAAATTAATGTTTCTTTTTCATTATATAATCATGAATATTTATTGTAGAAAGGTAAAAAATAAGATAAAGTATGAAAAATAAAGTTAAACTAACCAACAACTGTAAGACCCACAAATATCATGTAAGTCTTTCAATTTTGGGGGGAATTGTTTTAATTTTAGGTGTTTTTAATCAAGCAAGTAATACATAATTAAATGTTCCATAAAAGAAATTCAAATATTACTACAAAGGCATTTAAATCCTCACACAATGAAAAATACACTTTCTAAAAAACAGCTCTATTTCTTAAAAGTTTATTTTTCCTTTCAAATATATTCCTCTATTTTAATACATGGACTATATAAAAGAATATATGACTCATTAAAGAAATATTGTTGATTGTGATATAGGCAAAGTCATCAAATTGACCTTTGTGATTTCATTCCTTATGTCTTCTTTAATAAATCCTTTCTCAGTCCAACATGAAAAGTTATTCTTCATTTTCTTTCCCAGTTCACAATTCTTCAGGGTTAGCTCTTTAACACATCTGGGGTTATATTTTTATGTAAGTTAAAGTAGGGTTTCAATTTTTATTTTCATCGATGTACTATGCCAGATTTTATAAAACTATTTTAAAAATCCATAATTTCCACCTATATTTCTTTTAAACAACTAATATTGCACATGTATAAATCTCTTTCTTTTCCATTGATTTCATTTATTCCACTTTTATAAGTAGTGCATTATTTTAATTATCAATAATTTTCAATGTTTTCTTAATATCTCTTCAGGAATATTTCTTGAAATGTAATATCATTTCATAAACTTTCCTAGATATTTTTGAATCTTTATTTTTCTATATACATTTTAGAATCAGTTTGCTCAGTTTCAAAAATAAAATCTAGCTTGTGTTTTTATTTGAGTTGCAGAAGTGATATAGATTAATTTGAAGAATATAGATCTGTTTATAACATGTAATTATTTCTTCCCTAGATATGGAATCCTTATTTATTTGGAACTCCCTTTGTATATAAACATGCTTAAAATCTATCTGTGATAGGCTAAATAGTGACCTTCATGATGTTCACTTTCTAACTTCTGGAATCTGTGAGTGTTATTTTTGTGGATGAGAAAATTATCCTGGATTATCTGGGTCGACCCTAAAAGTATCTGCAAGTTTTCTTAAAGAGAGAAATGCAGAGGAATATTTAACACAGAAGAGAAGGTGGCAGTGACCCTGTAGTCAGAGACTTGAAATGATGCTGTACAAGTCAAGGCATGCCAACAGCCACATGAAGCTGGAATACTCAAGGAATGTATCCACTAAAACCTGGGGAGGGAACACAGTCTTGCTGATGCCTTGATTCCCATTCAGTGAAACTGACTTTGAACTTCTGACCTCTCCAAAATGTGTGTTCTTCTAAGTCATCATTTTTTAGAAATTTGTTAAAATAGCCAATGTTATGTGGATTTTGGGCAGGTTCATGCCTAAATTCATTATAATTTGTTCCTTTTTTTTTTTTTTTTTTTGCAGTTGCAGATAATATAGACCTGCTACTATATTTTTAATTACCTTTTTATAGTGATAAAAGCATTCTTGATTCATATATCTTGATCTAATGCCCATCAAAACTATTATTGTGCTGATAGTTTCCAGAATGTCCTCACTTTATCTGCTTCACATTCCTCTCTCCTTCCTGATTGCTGACTGCATAAACCATGTGCAGTCTGAGGTTTACTACCTGATTCTCAGTGGTGGATCCACATGTTAGCTTCCCATAGACCAGCTATGAACCTTCAGTTCTCTTATTTGGCTACACTTTGCTGAGATTCTGGATTCACTGTGTTAGCTCAACTGGCTAGAAAATTGACTGTCCTCCCTCAACAACTTGACCTGTGTTAACCTAAAATTTGGGGGCTGAGGGCTGGGGGCCGGGGGCTGGCTGGTCTAAAAGGCCACAACCAGGACAACTCTGTTCTATTCATATGTTCTTTAATCTATAGAATGCTAGATTGGGGCTTCCCAGGTCATGCTAGTGGTAAAGAATCTGCTTGTCAATGCAGGAGACAGGAGACATGGGTTTAATCCTTGTGTTAGGAAGATCCCCTTGGGGGAGGGCATGGTAATGCCCTCCAGACTATTGCCTGGAAAATCCCATGGACAGAGAAGCCTGGCGGGCTACAGTCTATAGGGTCTCAAAGAGTCAGACAAGACTGAAGCAATTTAGAATAGAACTTGCTAGATTGAGCTTTTTATTATGGTAATGATGGGGCTCAAGAGGAAAGTAGCCCAGTCATGTTCTTATTATCTTCCTTGGCAGATGATCTAGAGGAGGTAGAAAAGTGCAAGTACCTTTCCAAGCCTTTTTATGCATCAAGACTTCTAACATTTTATTCACTGAAGATAGTAACAGATAGCCATAACCAAAGGGGAAGGGAATCACGTGTCTTCAGAGAAAGAAAGCATATATAAAGGGAGATCATTAACTGAGTTCATTAATGATATCAATTTACCACAAAGAGGTGATTTAATGTACCAGATGCCTTAAAGGTCAAAGTTAAAAGATGATACAATGGACAACAATATTTGTAACATACAAAATGAACAAAGGATTGATATTCCAAATGTATAAGAAGTGTTTAATAAATATAAAGAATATCTAATAGAAAATTAGCAAGTAAAAAAATTAATAAATTAATACAGCATAAACCAAAATACCAAATAAACAAATGGAAGAGATGTTAAGCTTCATTGTTAGTAAACATTAAAAAAAAAAAAACCCTAAAATAATGAGATACCATTCTATACATATATTAGCAAAAGCAAAATGTTAAGTCTAATAATAATTATTGGTAGGGATGTGCAGCAGTGGGAAGCTCCAAGCACTATTGGTGGAAATATATGTTAGTACAGACATTCTGGAGATAATGTAAAAGATATGTAGGGAGCTACTTTTGTACATACACAACTGAATTAAGAAATTCCACTGTACCACTTCTATGTAAATATGCCAGGGAACTTCTATGTAAATATACCAGGGAAGATCTCTTACAGGAATATAGAGATTTGTATATGAATATTTATCATTGAATTTTTATTATTGCAAACATCTGCAAAGAAAACAAATTCCCATAAATGAAGAATGACAAATAACATATTACATGTTCAGAATTTAGGAGGAATTATATATATTCATATATAAAACACACATATTCAGTTCAGTCGCTCAGACGTGTCCAACTCTTTGCGACACCATGAATCGCAGCACACCAGGCCTCCCTGTCCATCACCAACTCCTGGAGTTCAATCAGACTCGTGTCCATCGAGTCAGTGATGCCATCCAGCCATCTCATCCTCGGTCGTCCCCTTCTCCTCCTGCCCCCAATCCCTCCCAGCATCAAAGTCTTTTCCAATGAGTTAACTCTTCACATGAGGTGGCCAAAGTAATGGAGTTTCAGCTTTAGCATCATTCCTTCCAAAGTAATCCCAGGGCTGATCTCCTTCAGAATGGACTGGTTGGATCTCTTTGCAGGCCAAGGGACTCTCAAGAGTCTTCTCCAACACCACAGTTCAAAACCATCAATTCTTCGGCACTGAGCCTTCTTCACAGTCCAACTCTCACATCCATACATGACCACAGGAAAAACCATAGTCTTGACTAGACGGACCTTAGTTGGCAAAGTAATGTCTCTGCTTTTGAATATGCTATCTAGGTTGGTCATAGCTTTCCTTCCAAGGAGTAAGTGGCTTTTAATTTCATGGCTGCAGTCACCATTTGCAGTGATTTTGGAGCCCCAAAAAATAAAGTCTGACACTGTTTCCACTGTTTCCCCATCTATTTCCCATGAAGTGATGGGACCAGATGCCATGATCTTCGTTTTCTGAATGTTGAGCTTTAAGCCAACTTTTTTGCTCTCCTCTTTCACTTTCATCAAGAGGCTTTTTAGCTCCTCTTCACTTTCTGCCATAGGGTGGTGTCATCTGCATATCTGTGGTTATTGATATTTCTCCCGGCAATCTTGATTCCAGCTTGTGTTTCTTCCAGTCCAGCATTTCTCATGATGTACTCTGCATATAAGTTAAATAAGCAGGGTGACAATGTACAGCCTTGATGTACTCCTTTTCCTATTTGGAACCAGTCTGTTGTACCATGTCCAGTTCTAACTGTTGCTTCCTGACCTGCATACAGATTTCTCAAGAGGCAGGTCAGGTGGTCTGGTATTCCTATCTCTCTCAGAATCTTCCACGGTTTATATGTATATATAAAACAACTAAAAATGAACACATCTTAAATCATATCTTTCAGTATGTGAATGAGAGGAAAATGAATAAATATCTTTGTGTGTGTGTGTAAATAAACTACATAAAAGTGGATGCCTTTTGAGGGGGAAATGAATGAAACATGGACTTAGCATTCATTTTAAAATGTAATTAAATTAGATATGCACATACATATACATATGTACACCCCCCCCCACACACACACACACAAATACCTGTGGCCAAGGTAGGCTGAAGTAAATGTGCCAAAATTCCAGGTTATGCTCAATCTTAAGTTACATATCCAATTTCAAAGGACAGTGTTTATGGGAGCTAACCTCCAAGATGGTCACAATGAGCCTTACCCTTTTGTCTTCATTCACATGTATGGTCTCCTTTTATATTGAATAGGCCTGACCTGTGTTACCAGTTGGATAGTGTGGTATTCAAAGATACTCTGTGACATCTGAGAGTAAGTGATTTATTACACATCCCATGTCCAGTTATAGAAAACAGTGTTAGCTATTGATGTATAACAAACTGTCTCAAAATTTAGTAGCTTAAAACAATAAACATTTATTGTCTTACAGTTTCTGTGGACCATAAATTTGGTAGTAGCATAATGGGATAGTTCTGGTTTGGGGTGTACCATGAAATTGAAGTCAAAATGTCAGATAAAAATGCAGTCACCTGAAGACTTGACTGGGACAGGAGGATCAGATTTCATGACGGCTCATTCAATTTGTGTGATTAGTGCCGATGCAAGAGACAAAAGAGAAACAGATTTGATCCTTGTGTCAGGAAGATCCCCTGGAGAAGGAAACGGCAGTCTACTCCAGTTTTCTTGCCTGGAGAATCCCATGGACAGAGGAGCCTGTCAGGCTACAGTATATGGAGTCTCAAAGAGTCAGACATTACTGAGCGACTGAGCATGTACACAGCACAGTGCTGGCTGTTAGCACAAAGCCTCCGTTTCTTATCACATGAACCTTTTATAGGGCTGTTCATGTCTGTAGGACATGACTGTTTTCCTGAAGAATGAGAAATCAAAGAGAAAACAAGTCACAGATCTCAGTGTCTTTTCTGACTTAAACTCAGAAGTCTAGTATCACACCCCAGTGTTCTATAGGTTACTAAGTGAAGTCACTCAGTCGTGTCTGACTCTTTGCGACCGCATAGACTGGGGCCTACCAGGCTCCTCTGTCCATGGGATTTTCCAGGCAATAGTACTAGAGTGGATTGCCATTTCTTCCTCCAGGGGATCTTCCCAACCCAGGGCTCAAACCCAGGTCTCCTGCATTGTAGACAGATGCTTAAGGTCACTGCTATTGCTCAGTCTTGTCTCACTTTTTGCAACCCCATGGACTGTAGCTCACCAAGGTCCTCTGTCCATGGAATTCTCCAGGAGGAATACTGTTGTGGGTAGCCATTCCCTTCTCCAGGAGATATTCCCGACCCAGAGATCAAACCCAAGTCTCCACATTATAGGCAGATACTTTACCATTTGAACCACCAGGGAAGCCCTGTTTAATTGGTATAAGGAACTACAAAATGGCATCACTAATAAAACCTAAGGCTGATTGGCAACAATGTATGCTCGGGTCTATTTCTAAATTCTTTATTCCATTGAACCCCTAGACTACTTGCACTAATGCATTACTATATTAATGAACATGAACTAAAAATATGTATTCCTATGTGGTAGGGCAAATATTCTCACATTTCTTTTCTGCTATTGTTGATTAGTCACTAAGTCATATCCAACTCTTTGTGACCTAATGGACTGCAGCATGCTGGGCTCCCCTATCCTTCTCTACCTCAAATCCATATTCATTGAGTCAGTGATGCTATCTAACCATCTCATCCTCTGCTGCCCCTTCTCCTTTTTCCTTCAATCTTTCCCAACATCAAGGTCTTTTCCAATGAGTCAGTTCTTCCCATCAGGTGGACAAAGTTTTGGAACCTAAGCATCAGTCCTTCCAATGAATATTCAGGGTTGACTGGCTTGATCTCCTTGCAGTCCAAGGGACTCTCAACAGCCTTCTCCAGCACCACAATTTGAAAGCATCAGTTCTTCAGTGCTCAACTTTCTTTATGGTCTAACTCTCATCTCCATACATGACTACTGGAAAAAAACACAGCTTTGACCATATGGACCTTTATTAGCAAAGTGACGATTCTGCTTTGTAATAAATAGTCTAGGTTTTTCATAGCTTTCCTTCCAAGGAGCAAGTGTCTTTTAATGTCATGATTGCATTCACCATCCACAGTGATTTTGAAGCCCAGGAAAATAAAATCTGTCAGCTTCCACTTTCCCCCCCGCTCTATTTGCCATAGAAATATTGGGACTGGATACCATGATCTTAGTTTTTTGAGTGTCCAATTTTTAAACCAGCTTTTTCACTCTCTTCTTTCACCCTCATCGAGAGGCTCTTTAGTTCCTCTTCACTTTCTACCATTAGAGTGATATCATTTGTGTATCTGAGGTTGTTGATATTTCTCCTGGCAATCTTCATTCCAGTCTGTGATTTATCCCTTCTGGCATTTCACATGATGTACTCTGCATATAAGTTAAATCAGCAGGGTGAAAATATACAGTCTTGTCATACTCCTTTCCCAAAGTTTCTTTGTTACTATACATTTATTTTTCCTTATGGGTTTTCTTGTGGTAACCTGAAATAACTTCCCATAAAAAACTCATATTGGGATTTTGATTAGGATGTCACTGAATCAATAAATTATTTTGTGAAAAATAGACATCTTTCCAGTATTGACCCTTCCCATCTATGAATATGTGTTTCTTTCATTTCACTTCCTTTCTATTTTTCCTTTTTTTTTCTGTTATCTAGTGATATATAACACTATATTAGTTTCAGGTGTAAAACATAATGATTCTATATATGTATATATTACAATATCAGCCTTAAATAAGTCTAAATTAGCATCCATTTCCACAAATAGTCACAAAATTTTTTCTAGAGAACTTTTAAGATTTACTCTCTTAGCAACTTTCAAATATGCAATATATTATTATTTACTGTATTCATCATGTTGTACATTATATCCTCAGGGCTTATTTTATAGCTGTTTGTACTTATCTCAATTGTTTTAATAGTTTTGGCTAAAATTCATTTCTTCCTTGCGATAATCTCACATATTACTTGTTATAGTTATTTTTATATACCTTATTAGTTTGTTGCAATTTTGAGTAGGACAACTTTATGAAAATTTTAATAAAAATTTATTGTTGCAAAAGAAAAGTTCTTTTTATCAATATTCTGATATGTATCCATATTTTGGAACTCTCATTTTTTTCCTAATAGTAACTTGATGTCATTTCTCTTATCTCCTTTTGATCCATACATCTAAAAAGCCAATTTCTTATCCTTCATAAAGACTTCTAAAAGTGGTTGTAGTTTGTGAGTGGCCTGTGTCGACA
Source organism: Oryx dammah (assembly GCF_014754425.2). Lineage (NCBI taxonomy): Eukaryota > Metazoa > Chordata > Mammalia > Artiodactyla > Bovidae > Oryx > Oryx dammah. The sequence continues at coordinate 79,642,902 of NW_024070187.1, read as the reverse complement.
ATACTAGAAATAGTCTATACAAATAAACTGCCACAAAGAATTGTTAGACATAAAAGACATAACCAGAGAGACAGCACTTTGTCATTAGTTTCTTTATCTCCTGTTTTTCTTTCTTTTTTGAGATCTTATTTTAAAGGGGGGAATGGCCAAGTATTTGATTTAGGATGAGTGTTTCATGCATTGGGAAACTTTTTCATTTTTGAAACTTGTTTCATCTTTGGGAAACTGGTGTATTTGTCAATAAACCTTCAAAATAAAATATTGTTATATATTTTTCTAAATTAAGAATGTATATAATTTATAAGAAAAATAATCATAATTGTCTTATTACTTTGACTAAATCTTCTTCAATACAAAGTTCTATATCAACCCATTTGGAAAAAATTGATAACAAATTCAGAAATTGTAATTTATTGACTATAAAGTATATAAACAGTCCCCTTAGAGGACTGTGCATTAAGAAATTATATGCTTCCATCTTTTGAATGTAGGCTGAAAAAAAAATCAGTTGAATTAGATCAACATGAGATCATGACAGATTAATTCTTTGATTTCAATCAATGTTGGTCCACCTTCTTGAATGATTTTTTTCATTCATTTAAACCAGATGATTTTCACTAGTTAAGACAGCTTTTCTTTGGGTTAGTCAGATTTTGCCTCCCATTTTATCTCATGACATACAATTGGCATAGTTTAGATAGACATATGGTACACTGCTGAGCAGTTCATTTTCAGAAGCTGGCATATCTCTTCTTTTTATTTCCTTTGACTCACTCCTAGAACTCTTAATGTGGATGTTCAGTTTCTTAAAAATAATAAAAGGAGAAAAGGTGTTTTCTCATGAATTTAATGTATAGCTAATACATGAAGAAGAAGAAGTGAAGAAGTGAAAACCACTCAATCGTGTCCGACTCTTTGTGACCCATGGACTGTAGCCCACAAGGCTCCTCTGTCCATGGAATTCTCCAGGCAAAAATACTGGTGCAAGTTCCCACTTCCTTCTCCAGGAGATCTTCCCAACCCAGGGATCAAACCCAGGTCTCCCGCATTACAGGCATACTCTTTACTGACTGAGCCACCAGGGAAGCCCATAGCTAATAAGTATACAACAACATTTTCCCCAAAGTTTTCAGATTAGAAATATTGATTTTTCTCAATACAAGGAAACTTGAGAATTTTCTTAGACATAAGGATGCAAAGTAAAGAACCAAGAACTTGATAGTCAGAGAGGTTTTGGGAACAGATAAATCAATATAGTTGAGAGAAGAAGCACTCCAAGTTGTGGATGAGTGAATAGCTTGAGAAACTGATATCATCTTTCCTCATGCCAAGCCTGGCCTGTCTCCACAGTGTTAATGTATGTGAAACATTAAGTCATTTCTACTTAGTGGCTTTCTCTAGGACAGCATTAGTTCCAGCTTGCCAATTGGAATAGGCCACAGATCTGAGATTTCAAATGGTCTGAAATAAAATAAATTGTTCCAGAAAAAAACTTAATTAAATTTAGGTTTGTAAACTGTAGGGGAAAATTGTATATTTTCAAAGTCCTGGTGCTCAGGGATCTTTAAGGCTTCTTTTAATATGTGTTATTCAAAGAATGGGGCTTTCCTGGTGGGTCAGATGGTATAGATTCTTCCTGCAATGCCAAAAAACCAGTTTCAATCCCTGGGTCAAGAAGATCTCCTGGAGAAGGGAATGTCAACCCACTCCAGTATTCTTGCCTGGAGCCATGAACAGAGGAGTCTGGTGGGTTACAGTCCATGAGGCTACAGTCTGCAAAGAGTCAGGCATGACTGAGTGACTAACACTTTCACTTTCATTCAAAGAAATTAATAATTTGTTTGCATTAGGAGGGTCTTGCTTTCTAGCTTGTAAAGTTTCACAGAGAAAAAGATTTCTTGGTACTGCTTTGCTTATTTGGGTAATTAGACCTTGTATTTCCTTGCCTAAATTAGGGATGCTCCAGTTTAAGTGCAAAAATGCAGAACAGAGCTAAATATTGGCATTTGTATTTCAAATTCTTGAAGCTCAAAGAAGACAACACACATTAAATTTTATGAGTATCTGTAATTACCACATTTGAGGCTTTTAAAATAATTTTTGCAAAGGATATAGAGAATATACAATCAGTGGCTTAATAGTGTTCCATTCAAAGACTTGTAAAAATTCCCTGGACTTGTGGAATGAGGGAGGAGAGGGAAAGCAATAATTGCTTCATCCGTGTCTTCTGCAATAGAATACCAGAGAGATTTCAGGATTTGAGAATAGGGAAAGACATTTCTGGTGGGTATGTTTGTTCTCCTAATAGTTGGAAGGGAAAGCAGAAGAAAATATCTACAGGCTATAAAGGGAGAGGTCACACTGACCACCACCATTCATGTATATAATAAGAATGAGAAGCCACAGTAGATATATCCATTGAGCAGATGGAAAGTGAGTGGTCATTGTTTATCTTTGTGCCTAAAGTAAAACTTAGTAATACTCAAATAGAGCCAAACCTGGTAAAGAGGAGGGCACAGAATTGGATTTCAAAGTTGAACCTATGTTCAATCACAGAGAAGAAAATCACAGTTCTCACATAGGTACTTCATAGGTGAAATACATGTCTTTTCCTATGAATTTTTAGTATTTGGTTAGAGTTCTTTCTCTACTAATGTATTAATCTGTTTTCATTCCCATTCAGTTCAGTTGCTCAGTCGTGTCCAACTCTTTGCAACCCCGTAAATTGCAGCACACCAGGCTTCCCTGTCCATCACCAACTCCCAGAGTTTACCCAAACTCATGTCCATCGAGTCAGTGATGCCAACCAGCCATCTCATCCTCTGTTTTCCCCTTCTCCTCCTTTCCGCAGTGCCTCCCAGGATCACTCTTTTCCAATGAGTCAACACTTCGCATAAAGTGGTCAAAGTATTGGAGTTTCAGCTTTAGCATCAGTCCTTCCAAAGAAATCCCAGGATCTGATCTCCTTTAGAATGGACTGGTTGGATCTCCTTGCAGTCCAAGGGACTCTCAAGAGTCTTCTCCAACACCACAGTTCAAAAGCATCAATTCTTTGGTGCTCAGCTTTCTTCACAGTCCAACTCTTGCATCCATACATGACTACTGGAAAAACCATAGCCTTGACTAGATGGACATTTGTTGGCAAAGTAATGTCTTTGCTTTTGAATATGCTATCTAGGTTGGTCATAACTTTCCTTCCAAGGAGTAAGCGGCTTTTCATTTCATGGCTGCAATCACTATCTGCAGTGATTTTGGAGCTCCCCAAAATAAAGTGTGACACTGTTTCCACTGTTTCCCCATCTATTTCCCATGAAGTGATGGGACCAGATGCCATGATCTTCATTTTCTGAATGTTGAGCTTTAAGCCAACTTTTTCACTCTCCTCTTTCACTTTCATCAAGAGGCTTTTTAGCTCCTCTTCACTTTCTGCCATAAGGGTGGTGTCATCTGCATATCTGAGGTTATTGCTATTTCTCCCGTCAGTCTTGATTTCAGATTTCAGCTTGTGCTCCTTCCAGCCCAGCATTTCTCATGATGTACTCTGCACATGTTCTTATTACTATTTAGTATTTAGGTCATGGAGTTAAAATCTAGGTAACATGTTTTTAGAATATTTCCAGATGTTGTTAACTAATTTTTTTAAGTTACTTATTTCTTTTCTTAACTTTCTGTAAAGATCTGGAAGGATAAGAAAGTGAGGGGCATTTATTAAAATCTCAAACTGTTACAAAATCCTACATATATTTAATTATATTTTTATTCATTAATTCATTTAGCAAAATTTGCAAATTGATGTATTTTAGGTGATGGAGGAAGAGTAACGGATAAGGTTACTCTTTGCCATCTCAAAACTTGTAATTTAAGTCACAAATCCAGAAATCATGTGCTAGTAATTATACAAAACAATTATACAGTATATTTAGTTATACAAAGACTTGAGAGAAGGGGATACGAGAACAAAATATGAAATCGAGAATTACCTCCTGCCAAAAGGTAAACACTGAGCTGAGACTAAAGGATGAAAAAACGACTGACTAGGGAAGATACTAGATCTCAAAACTTGTACAATAATAGGAACCCTATTTTTGAAAAAAAAAAAAAAAAGATACTAAATTATAATAAAATTAGGTTCAGGTGGTTAGTGCAATTGCAAGGTCTTGAATCATATGTCTCATTCATTTCAAGTGGTTTGGAGTATAGTAGGCAGGAGTCATATCAAGGAGAGCTTTTTAATTAGGTGCACAAATGTAGATTTCTCTTTTCTATTCTTTCTTTTTTTTCTTTTTGGTAAGTTTACGTTATAAAATCTCTGGAGATCCCTCAAAGGCCAGGTAAAATGAGAAAGTCCTAGAATGAAGTTCAAAAAATTAATTTTTGTTCTGATCTTGCCTCTAATTGTATTGACAAAACCTTAGGCAAGTTATTTCACCTCTTTTTATTCTCTCTCATGCTGAGGAGTTAAGAACAATTATTTCAGCCTTAAACATACAATAAATCAGTTTTCTCACAGTAGAAAACAGAAAAAAGCTGACATTTATTGCTCAGAAAGAAAACTTCCTATAACAAAGAACAGTATACATCACAAATAAAAAGAGAAACTTGTCACACTCCATGATCTTCATTGTGTATTTGTTGCCTTCAAAATTTTTAATCTTTATACTTCTCTGCATTTATATTTAAATAAATGGTAACAATAAATCAGTATTAGTCTGTACTGTACCATGGAAAAAGAGGTTCATAATTAGATCTTTCATTTAACAGTTCAGAAAAGCCATTATCTTTCAATACTCCATTGAAAGGATGGACAGGTTCTGAGTACTATACAGGTTTGCCATATATTAAGAATTAAGAATGGAAAAGTTAGGAATCAAGTGACAAGAAAGTGTAGAAACATTATCATAGCACTGACATTTTAATTTTATTTTTTTCTGATTAAAAAGGATGACTGCGCTTGTTTTTAAAATTCAAATGTACAAATGTGTAACTTAGTAAAAGTTTCCCTAATATTTCCACACTGTTAAGTTTGTTATACATGCATGTATATATGAAAGTTGAAAGTGTTAGTCATTCAGTCTTATCCGACGCTTTGAGACCCCAGGGGTTGAAGCCCACCAGGCTCCTCTGTCCATGAAATTCTCCAGGCATTAATACTAGACTGGGTAGACAACCCCTTCCTCAGAGGGTCCTCCCAACCCAGGGATCGAATCAGTGTCTCACACATTGTAGGCACATTCTTTACTATCTAAACCACCAGGAAAGACATTGTGTATATATATATATATATATATATATATATATATATATAAAGAGTGAGATATATATATAAGAGTGAGTGAAGTCGCTCAGTCGTGTCCGACTCTTTGCGACCCCGTGGATTGTAGCCCACCAGGCTCTTCCATCCATGGGATTCTCCAGGCAAGAATACTGGAGTGGGTTGTCATTTCCTTCTCCAGGGGAATCTTCCCGACCCAGGGATCAAACCCAGGTCTCCCGCATTGCAGGCAGATGCTTTAACCTCTGAGCCACCAGAGAAGCTATATATATAACACATACACATACACATATACATATATATACATACATAAGCATACACACACACACATACTTTTATGTGTATGTCCAAAATTGGATTGTAAATTTTATAAGCAGATGTTTTTATACTTAAAATTATATCTGGTAACTTACACAATGTTATAAATCAATTATATCTGGGAGAATGATAAATACGGTAAAATTGTAACATTTGGAGAAGTTGGTGAAATGTGTATTGAAAATATTCACACTAATTTTTAGATTTATCTGTTTTGAAACTATTTCAAAATAAAGAAAAAATATATATGGGACTTCTTTCCTCAAATATATATTTATATAAAAAATTCACTGGGAGATCACCAAAGAGTTCAATTGCATAGCTAGCTACAAAATCCAATAAAAATATACAAGATTTATGTTTAGTCTGAGGTCATGGAATTTAAACTAGTGAGAGATGATGGTGACTTGGTCTGCAGTGGCAACTTTAGAGAGCTAAGGAGGATGGACCCATGACATATGGAGAGAGTGGTCACAGGAGTTACTGGCAGATCAAATGCAGGAAATATCAAATGCAGATCAAATGAGGAATCAAGAAAGACTTCTTGGAGCTGTGGCTTTTACTAAAATGGAAAGATCAAGGGAGGAATAGTTTTGAGAGCTTACTTTGGAATCGATTGAACATCCAAGTTGGCAGCTACATCAATAGTCAGGAGTGTGATGCTTGGAGAGGAAAAGGCTTGTGTTCTTATGCATGGGAGGAGGCAACTGTTATCCAGAAAAGCTAGCATATTTCAAAGGCTATTCAAAAGATGTACAGACATTTGAGAGAGATTCATATTTTTGTTTACCAAGTGCATTTTAGAGATTAATCACTTTGCTAAGGTCTATTATTTTGGGCTCCAAAATCACTGCAGATGGTGACTGCAGCCATGAAATTAAAAGACACTTACTCCTTGGAAGAAAAGTTATGACCAACCTAGATAGCAGATTCAAAAGCAGAGACACTACTTTGCCAACAAAGGTCTGTCTAGTCATGGCTATGGTTTTTTCCATTGGTCATGTATAGATGTGAAAGTTGGACTGTGAAGAAAGCTGAGCCCCAAAGAATGATGCTTTTGAACTGTGGTGTTGGATAAGACTCTTGAGAGTCCCTTGGACCGCAAGGAGATCCAACTAGTCCATTCTAAAGGAGATCAGCCCTGGGATTTCTTTGGAAGGGACTGATGCTAAAGCTGAAACTCCAGTACTTTGGCTACCTCATGCGAAGAATGAGTTGACTCATTGGAAAAGACTCTGATACTGGGAGGGATTGGGGGAAGGAGAAGAAGGGGACGACAGAGGATGAGATGGCTGGATGGCATCACTGACTCCATGAGTCTGAATGGACTCTGGGAGTTGGTGATGAACAGGGAAGCCTGGCGTGCTGCGATTCATGGGGTCGCAAAGAGTCGGACACGATTGAGCAACTTAACTGAACTAAATTGAAGGCTACAGCACTTGGTTTGTGGAGACATAACTTTCTTGTTATGTGGACAGTGTCTTCATTAGGGTTACCAGTAAGAGGTGGCCCCATATGCACTCAGTGCGCAAGATCCACGTTATGGTATTAAACCTGATCAATATGAACTATATGAACTCCTAAAGAGAAAGGAAGAAGCTGTTTCCTGCTGAGACTTCATTAACTCATTGTAGGTCTTCAAAAATTATTTAGGAATCCTTTAAGTGCATGTTTCTTCATATTTACAACAAAGTCAGATACTAGTATTGAAAAATCATTGTTTCATGGGGGAAGCATACAAGTAAACAGACAATATAATAAATGTAAAGAACATAATATATTATAATTATTGTTAAACAATTAGGAGAACAATCCAAGCAGACTGGGAGTTCAGACAATGCTGATATGAAGAGAATGGTATGCTGAGTCCAGAGAACAGGTGGTAATTAGGGAAGCAGAAAAAAATGTCTCTGCTTGGCTACCTACAGTGGCAGTACTCCCCTACTCTATCTCTGGAAATTGAGACAAGAACTTCCATTATGCTGAGGTTAAAAAGTTTCTAAATATTATTATTTGTAATTGCATTTCCTCTTTATGAAGCTGTATTTTGTCTACTTCCTCTTGCATGACAAGAGGTCCAGTTTTCTCTTTCAAAGCCTTCTTTAATTATTTTTCAATAATATAGTTCCAGGACATCCACAGTCCTAATCATCATCAGCTGAGAACACTAACTTTCTACAATGTTCTTAAAATATTATGTATAGAATATTATGTACAGAATTGAACATACTGTATTTAAAACACCAACGAGGGTTAAGGCAGAATTATTTTGTTTTTAGAGCATAGAAAACAATCATTTTAGTAACTTTAAAGTGGTAGTTTTCACATAATCCATAATTTGGGCAATTAGACACATTTTTGTTTTACCAAATATTTCCATATTTAAGCAGTATATAAAACACACTTAGAAGGTAGATTTATTACTCAATAGATTTTATGCTTCCTTTGCAACAGTGTATATTATGTGAATGTGTATTTTAGCAAACTACATGACTACAGTGAAAAAGACACAGAGATTATCAAGGTGTTCATGAAATTTGTTAAGAACCTAATTATATGTGCCTAACAACTGGGGAGGGGATTCCCAGGTGGCTTAGCAGTAAAAGAATCTGCCTGACAATGCAAGAGATGCAGAGATGTGGGTTCGATCTCTAGGTCAGGAAGACATCCTGTAAATGGCAACCCACTCCAGTATTCTTGCCTGGAGAATTGTTTGGACAAAAAAGCCTGTCAGGTTATTAGAGCCCAAAGAGTCAGACATGACTTAGTGACTGAGCACACACAACAGGACTGGAAACATAGTAAAAGAAGATCTGGACACACATTACATTACCTAAATAATTTAATAGTAAGACCACATTGTCTTAATCTAATTGACCTTCAAAATATATTTTATATTTAAAACAACAGTACTTAAAAGAATGGCAAAACCAATACAGAATTGTAAAGTAAAATAAAAAATAAATAAAAAAGAAAGAAAGAAAGAAAATAAAAAAAAATAAAAAAATAAACAGGCAGATAATTAAAAAAAAAAAAAAAAAAGAAGAAGAAGGTGCAGAGAAGTGCTGTAACAGAATCAACTTTGAGCAAAGGAGAGGGATAAAATCGAATCATTTGTGAGATTTTTCAGGCAACTAACTTACCTAAATCTTGAGATTTTGGCCATGGTTGAAATTTGAATATTTGATGAGCAACAGCGTGTATAAAGTTTAAAGGATTTTTCTTCTGTCAAGTTGCTGATTATTTTTTAATGAAAAGAGGAAGAAACAAGCTTCAATGAAATGTATCAATTCTGTGCCTCTTACCAAATTATTTGACAAAGGAAATTTTTTAAATCTTTTATTGGGCTTGGTTTTGTTTTAATTTACATGTGTACTATGCATTGAAGAGGCTAAAGCAATCATGAAATACAAGGGGAGATTTAGAATGCTTCTGAATGAGTATACACTGAGAACTCTTTCACATGCCTCTCCAGAATAACTGCCCAATGTTTCTCATGTTACTGAGACTTTTTTGTCTACTGAACAACCCAAAGGTGTATCCTTGGAAAATGAACATTTGAAGGGTGATGTAAGGAAGCTGGTATAGTGACACAAAGTAGAAGTTACTTTACAAACAACTCAACTTATACTCACCTGATCCTGTTTCAGTTAGAGATCAGGTCAGTTAGAAAGGCTTTGTTAGTAAGGAAAGGCATAAGGATATGCATATGCATAGTCTGGTAGCTCAGATGGTAAAGAATCTTCCTGCAATGCAGAAGACCCAGGTTCCATCCCTGGGTCTGGAAGATCCTCTGGAAAAGGGAATGGCGACCCACTCCAGCCTGGAGAATTCCATGGACAGAGGAGCCTGGTGGGCTACAGTCCATGGGGTTGCAAAGAGTTAAACAAAACTGAGTGACTAACACTTTCACTTTTTTTTTTAAATTACTATTTCAGTTTTCTTTCCAAATGAAGTGAAAGGGCTATAATTACTTAGTAAAAGGCCATGTTTTAAACCTCATAAAATTAATAAATAATAGCAGCATATTTTGTCTTTTGAAAATGGATACTTAATTTTTCTAAAAAGTTTTACAATACCCACAGGAAAGTCACAACTAGATAAATTCCATCTAAATTTTTGTATATTTAATTTTTTTCCTTGTTGGTTCTCTGTTTTAGACATAGCAGGGTATACTATACAATCAATCCCAAATTCCTATCTACACCTTCCTCCTCCCTTCCCCACTAGTAATCTTAATTTCATTATCTAAGTCTGTGAGTCTGTTTTTATTTTGCAGATAAGGTCAGTCATATCATTCTTTAGGTTCTGCATATAAGTAATATTATATGATATTTGTCTTATTTCTGTCTGACTTCACTTAGTATGATAATCTCCAGATGCATTCATTGCTGCAAAATGACATTAATTCATAATTTTTTTATGGCTGAGTAACATTCTGTTGTATATAATATGTATCACACCCTTATCCATTCATCTGTCAGTGGACATTTAGGGTGTTTTCATGTCTCTGCTGGAGAAGGCAATGGCAACCCACACCAGTACTCTTGTTTGGAAATTCCCATGGATGGAGGAGCCTGGTAGGCTGCAGTCCATGGGGTCGCTAAGAGTTGGACATGACTGAGAGACTTCAATTTCACTTATCACTTTCTTGTATTGGAGAAGAAAATGGCATCCCACTCCAGTGTTCTTGCCTGGAGAATCCCAGGGACAGGGGAGCCTGGTGGGCTGCTGTCTATGGGGTCACACAGAGTAGGATATGACTGAGGTGACTTAGCAGCAGCAGCAGCATGTCTCAGCTACCATGAACAGTACTGTGATGAACAATGGGGTACATGAATCCTTTGAAACCAATTTTTTCTCCAGATATATGCCCAAGAGTGGGACTGCTGGATCATATGATAGCTCTATTTTTAGTTTTTAAGGAATCTCTATAGTGGCTGTGAATTTTTTAAAAAAAAATTTGTTGTTTGATTCTTTCCCATTCCCTGAATCTGCTCCATATAACTTACGGGAGAAAAAAACGTAACAGATTTTTTGTTAGAAAAAAATTATAATTATTCCTTAATATTTTTCAAAAAGCAATTTTAAGACACATTGTGAAAGACTTTGAAATGGGCAAATGAGATCATTGGGTACTGTGTAGCAAACTCTCTAGGATTACTTGATTCTGTAGGTTTATATTCGATTATACATCTGGTCCCATCACTTCATGGGAAATAGATGGGGAAACAGTGGAAACAGTGTCAGACTTTATTTTGGGGGGCTCCAAAATCACTGCAGATGGTGACTGCAGCCATGAAATTAAAAGACACTTACTCCTTGGAAGAAAGATTATGACCAACCTAGATAGCATATTGAAGAGCAGAGACATTGCTTTGCCAACAAAGGTCCATCTAGACAAGGCTATGGTTTTTTCAGTAGTCATGTATGGATATGAGAGTTGGACTGTGAAGAAAGCTGAGTGCTGAAGTATTGATGCTTTTGAACTGTGGTGTTGGAGAAGACTCTTGAGAATCCCTTGGATTGCAAGAAGATCCAACCAGTCCATCCTAAAGGAGATCAGTCCTGTGTGTTCATTGGAAGGACTGATGTTGAATCTGAAACTTCAATACTTTGGCCACCTGATGCGAAGAGTTGACTCTTTGGAAAAGACCCTGATGCTGGGACAGACTGAGGTCAGGAAGAGAAGGAGACAACAGAGGACGAGATGGTTGGATGGAATTACTGACTTAGTGGACATGAGTTTGGGTGGACTCTGGGAGTTGGTGATGGACAGGGAGGCCTGGTGTGCTATGGTTCATGGGGTCACAAAGTATTGTACACGACTGAGTGACTGAATTAACTAAACTCTGCATCATGACCTCATTCTTGGAAAAATTTACTTTATCAGCATGCAAATAAAAACGTTCAAGTGTAGAAATTGTTTTGTAACCTAATCAGTTCAGTTCAGTTCATTTTAGTTGCTCAGTCATGTCCAACTTTTTGTAACCCCATGGACTGCAGCACGCCAGGCTTCCCTGTCCATTACCAGCTCCTGAAAGTGAAAGAAAAGTGAAAGTGAAGTTGCTCAGTCGTGTCCGACTCTTTGCGACCCCATGGACTGTAGCCTACCAGGCTCCTCCGTCCATGGGATTCTCCAGGCAAGAGTACTGGAGTGGGTTGCCATTTCCTTCTTCAGGGGATCTTCCCAAACCAGGGATTGAACCCAGGTCTCCCACATTCCAGGCAGACGCTTTAACCTCTGAGCCACCAGGGAAGCCTTACTCAAACTCATGTGCATTCAGTCGGTGATTCCATCCAAACATCTCAGCCTCTGTCGTTCCCTTCTCCTCCTGCCTTCAATCTTTCTGAGTATCAGGGTCTTTTCTAATGATTCAATTCTTCTCATTAGGTGGCCAAATATTGGAGCTTCATTTTCAGCATCAGTCCTTCCAATGAATATTCAAGATTGATTCCTTCAGGATTGACTATTTTGATCTCCTTGAAGTCCAACGGACTCTCATGAGTCTTCTCTAACACCACAGGTCAAAAGCATCAATAATCTAATAGGAGTATATACATTTTCTGCTAAAATTATTGAGAAGTAATATGTGAATAAGATTCAGGTTTCTGCCTATGAGGGTAAATGTGCATTTTCTATACCATGATGAATATATTACTGCTCATCCTGTAAATAGTGTGGGGAAGACTGGAGTCATTGTAATCACTACCAATTATATTTCAAAAATAAAGTAATAAAGGTGACTGTAAATAGCAAATGTCTTGCATCATTTTCCTTTTGCTGGTGTGGTTTAAGTTTTTTCATACATATGGTGAATTAATTACAGGATAATTGAAATTGTCTTTGGCATAAAATTGATGACTAAAGAGCTGAAAGAGATTTGAAAGAAAGTATGAAAGAGACAATGTCATGAGGACTCATAGTGAAGTTATAAACTGAGAACTTTTAAGTGTTACTTTTCTCAGTTATAACTCTTTAAATGTTATAAATGCTCTTCCAAATCATTTGAATAGATATTCAGGGAGCAACTTCTGTCCCTGGTAGGCATTGGTCTAGGTTCTTTTGAAATAACCACACATTTATATCTTCATCTGATAAAGATAAAGATCTACCTTATGGAAGGATATTTTTTCAAATAATATACCTCTTCAGGTTACACTTACATCAAACTTTTCATGCATTAAAACTAAAATCTTCCTCTTTCAATGTTAAGGTCTTCCCTTTTATAGACCTATAGGTCTATAAGGTCTAAAAGATCACCCTCTTTTCCTTCAAGAACCTTTCAGAGCTACAAGGTTGGGCCCCTTTCTTCAAGATTCCCTCCCATGATAATGTAATATGAGGGCAATGCAAGTCATAGAGAAGATGTTTTTCTCCCCTCAGCATAAAGGCCTGGAAGCAATTTTTTTGTAATTTAAAATTCCTTCTGATTTTCTTCAATATTAGGTAGATATCCACTGCAACTCTAAAGATTACTGAATAGGGTAAAGAAATCTCTATTTGTTTTATGTTGACACATTTTTACAAGCTGGAATCAAGATTGCTGGGAGAAATATCAATAACCTCAGATATGCAGATGACACCACCCTATGGCAGAAAGTGAAGAGGAACTAAAAAGCCTCTTGATGAAAGTGAAAGAGGAGAGTGAAAAAGTTGGCTTAATGCTCCACATTCAGCAAACGAAGATCGTGGCATCTGGTCCCACTACTTCAAGGAATCTGGTCCCATTACTTCATGGGAAACAATGGAAACAGTGTCAGACTTTATTTTTGGGGGCTCCAAAATCACTGCAGATGGTGACTGCAGCCATGAAATGAAAAGACGCTTACTCCTTGGAAGGAAAGCTATGACCAAACTAGACAGCATATTCAAAAGCAGAGACATTACTTTGCCAACAAAGGTCTGTCTAGTCAGGGCTATGGTTTTTCCAGTGGTCACATATGGAGAGTTGGACTGTGAAGAAGGCTGAGCACCAAAGAATTGATGCTTTTGAACTGTGGTGTTGGAAAAGACTCTTGAGAGTCCCTTGGACTGCAAGGAGATCCAACCAGTCCATTCTAAAGGAGATCAGTCCTGGATGTTGTTTGGAAGGACTGATGCTAAAGCTGAAACTCCAGTACTTTGGCCACCTCATGTGAAGAGTTAACTCATTTGAAAAGACCCTGATGCTGGGAGGGATTGGGGGCAGGAGGAGAAGGGGATGACAGAGGATGAGATGGCTAGATGGTATCACTGATTCGATGGACATGAGTTTGGGTAAACTCCAGGAGTTGGTGATGGACAGGGAGGCCTGGCATGCTGCGATTCATGAGGTTGCAAAGAGTTGGAAACGACTGAGCAACTGAACTGAACTGACACATTTTTACCAATAAAATGGCATTACTGCGACATTCTGAACAGGGAAGGAAAATAGTCAAAATGAGTCTTTCATTCATAACTTTTTTTTAAAGAAGCACAACTCACTGTGTGTGACATAGACCCAGAACAGCAGCATCACCTGAGTGAGTTGGTGGTGTTTAGGTATGCAAATTATTGTGCCAACCATAGACCTATTGAGTCAGAATGTCTGGAGTTTGTTCCAGGAATACAGATTTTATCAGACCTTCCAGTTATGCATTATCACATTAAAGTTTGAGAAGCACTGCTTTACAGCATCAGAGGAGCTTGTTGAAATGCAAATTGCAATTTGATATATCTGAGGCTAAGCCAGAGATTCTGTGTCTCTAAGTCACTCCTGCGGACCGTGGACTACACTTTGACTAGCAATGTCTTCTTAAACCCCAGTGAACATCTGAAATTAATTAAAACTTGGACACTACCTTGAATTTGCTTACTTGTTTGCTGTGTGTTTGTTTTGATGTTAAAATCAAGAAAAAATCTGGATAACATAGTGTTAATTTCAGTATGAAGAACTAGAAAACTATAAGAGACTTGGGAAATTATTGAAAACCTGCAAATCTTAATAATTTTCTCAAAATATAAAGCCTATATTGAGGAAGAATTTGATCTATAACTTCATCAATAAAAACAAGAGGATTATTGTCCAGAAAACAACTAAAATGTGTATTTTACAAAGTATGGTAAATTACAGTCCTGTCTCAAAAGCTGAAGCCCCTTTTTGATGTATATGCAGTGGGCTACTGTTACTGCCTGACATGTCAAATTGCCTACAGTGATGCTAGCGTGCAACTGTTGATTTATCACCACTGTCAGCAGCACATAATACTCAATCTCCAATGAGGTGGCACTACTCTAACCTTTCCTGTTGGTAATTTAGACTTTCTCTTTTCCTTTCTATTTTGTTAATTCATACCATGCCTAGATGGGTTGTCATAGCATGTATTTGCCCTCCACTGTCACATAATAGTTCTAGCTCATCCAAACAGCTTACATCTCTTTCAGAATTCTCAGTTCCCACTTGTATGATGTACTGATGACCTTAGTTTCATTGGTATTCTATAAATGTCAGAGATATGCTTGCCTCAGCTGCCTGGGCCCTGGTGAGCAGGTGGGAAAATGACCAGTTGAAAATGAGTTGTTAAGACTACTACAGTGAAAAGATTGATGCAATTAATTTTTCATTATGCACAGTGTCTGCAGATTCTAATCAGTGTGGACTGTTCCTCCTTTGAGGCAGAAATAAAATGCAAATGGCTTTGGAATGAAAGGGAGCATTCTTTATGGTATAGACTTTCCAAAGCTGTAAAATGGTTCAGAAGTAATCTATGGCATTAGAAATATTTTATGAAGTAGGTCCTGGCAGGCTAACATAAGTTCTTTCTGGGAAATCCAAACTGTAGTAACTGCAGGAAGCAGTTTTAGAGGTAGATTTCAAGGGTACAGACAACAAATGGGAATAAGCCTTGAGGTAAACCTTACTGGACTGAAAACAAAAATGTTTGTGGCAGGGAATTTTTTATTTATAAAACTAATTACATCAATTAATGTGGTACAAATAATATAAAATCAATCATTATATGTATAGATTTATTTTCATAATCCATTCAAATAGCTAGTAAAATAGAAATATGCATTTAGAATTTTTTGGTCTCATAATAATTTTTCCCTTTGTCTTACCATCTACTAAAATTTACTGAAGTGGATATAGTAGCTATATATCATGAATTACTCTGGATAACCCAAATTTAACATTGTAAATATATTTATAATGACATATATCCTGTTGTCCTTAAAGTCACTTTATTTGTAAAACTGATGACTGATAATCTTTTGTTGTTTATTGTTAGTTGTTATTGGTTATTGTTATCACTATGGCTATTCAACTGTTTTCAGTGAATGATACTATATTTAAGTTATATATTGATGCTATGTAAATGAGATATTTCCTTTTATTTGGCTTAAAATAGCTAAGAAAAATGTTGTGATATAATTTGAAAGTTAATTTTGAAAAAATATTACTAGCATGTACAACAGAGAACAATGCTCTCATTCTTTGGTGCTATGTCAGATATGTTCTGGAACTGAAGACATGTTCCTTTTTGAGAATGTTGTTCAGTTCATACAATGAAACTAGATGCCTTTTTTCCTAAGATAAGTAATGAGGAATTAAAATACACCTCTAGCGAAACTAGCTTTCAAAATGTGGTCTAAATTGCAGATCATATTTTAATATGAATTCTCAAAAACTTTTTACAACATTATTTTGTGACATGGTTTAGAAACAGAGTTAGATTGCCATTTTTCATAGTAAAGTACTTCCTAACAAGAGAAACTGAGAAAATTATACATCCTACTTATATATTTCTTTAACAGAAAAGATTCTATGTGTAATTGTGTTTCAAAATGCTTGCTTGCAAAATGGACTTACCTTAAGAAAGAGCTAATATGATCATTTTAAAGGTTCAACTTCAGAAGGAATATACATTTTTCAAAATTATTGTGTGATACAAAGAGCAGAAATCTGTCATCTTTTTTTTCTCACCAGAATTTTATTCTAGGCCTTAACCAATTTTGCCTGAACAAGCCCCTAAAGTTCCCAAGTAAAGAATGGCTTTCTTTTCTCTTCTCTCTCTCTTTTTTTTTTTTTTTAATTTTTATTCACTTCTCAGCTTCCTTTATTTGCTCAAATGAGCAAAGCAAAACAACTCGAAGACCAGATTATAATAATAAATAATCAGTTGCAAACCTCTCTTCTCTATTTATATTAAAAATATGTGTGGTAGACACCATGAACAGGTAGAATCATTGAGGACCTCTGGTATACATCATATGTTACCTTGTCTAAATCATCTCTTTATCCTTTAAACATTAAAACAGCATGGTTCAGTAAAATTTCACCCAGCTTCTGAAAGTATATATTGCTATTCTAAAACCTGAAAAATTATTCACTACATTAATTAATGTTCAAACATAATACCAGGAAAGAAAGCTAGTACAAAAACATAATATTCCTGTGAGTGAATTCACATTCTTTCTGGAAAGATGGATATCCATCCAAATAATTATAAAATAGAATATGTTATAGAATTATACAAAGTGTTATGGACACTTTTGTTGTTGTTCAGTCACTCAGTCATGTCTGACTCTTTGCGACCCCATGGACTGCAGCACACTAGACCTCCCTGTCCTTCACCATCTCCCGGAATTTGCTCAAACTCGTGTCCATTGAGTCGGTGATGCCATTCAACCATCTCGTCCTCTGTCATCCCTTTCTCCTCCTGCCTTCTATTTTTATGAGTGCTGGGGTCTTTTCCAGTGAGTTGGTTCTTCATGTAAGCTGACCAAAGTATTGGAGCTTCAGCTTCAGCAGCAATCCTTCCAAGGACGATTCAGTGTTGATTTCCTTTAAGATTGAGTGGTTTGATCTCCTGTCCAAGGGACTCTCAAGAGTCTTCTCAAACATCATTGTTCAAAACCATCAAATCTTCGGTGCTCAGCCTCCTTTATGGTCCAAATCTCACCTTCCTACATGACTGCTGGAAAAACTACAGCTTTGACTAGACGGACCTTGGCATGCTGTCTAATTTGGTCATAGCTTTTCTTCCAAGGAGCAAGTGTCTTTTAATTTCATGGTTGCAGTCTGCATCTGCAGTGGTTTTTGAGCCTAAGAAAATAAAGTCTCTCACTGTTTCCATTGTTTCCCCATTTATTGTCATGTAGTGATGGCACCAGATGCCATGACCTTAGTTTTTTTCGAATATTGAGTTTTTTTAATTTAAATTTATTTATTTTAATTAGAGGCTAATTACTTTACAATATTGTATTGGTTTTGCCATACATCAGCATGAATCCGCCACATGTGTACACGTGTTCCCAATTCTGAGCCCCCCCTCCCACCTCCCTCCCCATACCATCCCACTGGGTCATCCCAGTGCACCAGCCCCAAGCATCCTGTATCCTGCATTGAACCTGGACTGGCAATTCATTTCTTATATGATATTATACATGTTTCAATGCCATTCTCCCAAATCACGCCCCCCCCCACCCCCCAGAGCCCAAAAGACTGTTCTATACATCTGTGTCTCTTTTGCTGTCTTGCATACAGGGTTATCGTTACCATCTTTCTAAATTCCATATATATGTGTTAGTGTACTGTATTGGTGTTTTTCTTTCTGGCTTACTTCACTCTGTATAATCGGCTCCAGTTTCATCCACCTCATTAGAACTGATTCAAATGTATTCTTTTTAATGGCTGAGTAATACTCCATTGTGTATATGTACCACAGCTTTCTTTTCCATTCATCTGTTGATGGACATCTAGGTTGCTTCCATGTCCTGGCTGTTATAAACAGTGTTGCGATGAACATTGGGGTACACGTGTCTCTTTCAATTCTTGTTTCCTCAGTGTGTATGCCTGGCAGTGGGATTGCTGGGTCTATTTCCATTTTTTTGAGGAATCTCCACACTGTTCTCCATAGTAGCTGTACTAGTTTGCATAAATTGAATTTTAAGCCAGCTTTTTCACTCTCCTCTTTCACCTTCATCAAGACACTCTTTAGTTCTTCTTCGATTTCTGCCATGAAAGCATATACATGTAGAGAAGGGAATTTCATCCCCTGGGAGTATATTCAATTTAAACAGAAGCTGAGAAAATGAGTAGGTTGAAAATAGAATTCAAGTAAAAAATATTATGAATAGAGACTATCAATTGAGCCAAGACTAATGTGACCTTAAAATGCTATCATTTATGAAATAAAATCCAGTAGTAGTAATGGGCTTGGGTGTGAAAGGTAGGTCGGAAATTACAGTTAAGTGAGATGAGAAAGGTGATTGTAGGTGGCCAAATTATAAAGTATTTAGATTGTCCTTCTTATAATGCCTTTATACCTTTTTGGTAAGCAAGTTATTTTTAAAAAGTCTATTACCTCCAAACACATTTAGGAAATATCCAAGGAGAAAGTGGAGTTCGTGAAGACTGACAAACTAGAGAGAGCATACTATCACAATCCACAGTCATTCAAGTTTAGGAGTTTATTAAACCAAGGTTTTGAATATGCTGACAAACTCCACTTTTTCTTTTTAATTAATGCATTTTAATCAGAAGCTAATTACAATATTATGGTGATTTTTGCCATACGTTGACAAGAATCAGCCACGGGTGTACATGTGTCCCTCATCCTGAATCCCTCTCCCCCCTCCTTCCCCATTTTATCCCTCTGGGTTGTCCCAGTGCACCAGCTTTAAGTGTCCTTTTTCATGCATTGAATTTGAACTGGTGATCTATTTCACATATGGTAATATACATGTTTCAATGCTATTTCAAATCATCCCAACCCTCACCTTCTCCCACAGACCAAAAAGTCTGTTCTTTATATCTGTGTCTCTTTTGCTGTCTCACATATAGGGTCATCATTGCTACTGTTAAGTTGCTTCAGTTGTGTCCAACTCTGTGCGACCCCATAGATGGCAACCCATCAGGCTCCCCCATCCCTGGGATTCTCCAGGCAAGAACACTGGAATGGGATGCCATTTCCTTCTCCAATGCATGAAAGTGCAAAGTGAAAGTGAAGTTGCTCAGTCATGCCTGACTTCACGACCCCATGGACTGCAGCCTACCAGGCTCCTCCATCCATGGGATTTTCCAGGCAAGAGTACTGGGGTGGGTTGCCACTGCCTTCTCCAAGGGTCATCATTATCATCTTTCTAAATTCCATATATGTGTTAATATACTGTATTGGGGTTTTTCTTTCTGACTTACTTCACTCCATATAATAGGCTCCAGTTTCATCCACCTCATTGGAACTGATGCAATGTGTTCTTTTTAATAGTTGAGTAATATTTGATTATGTATAGGTACCACAGCTTTCTCATCTATTTATCTGCCAATGGACATCTAGGTTGCTTCCTTGTCCTAGCTATTGTAAACAGTGTTGCAATGAACATTGGAGTACACATGTGTCTTTCAATTCTGGCTTCCTCAGTGTGTATGCCCAGCAGTGGGATTACTGGGTCATATGGCAGTTTTATTTCCAGTTTTTTAAGGTATCTCTGCACTGTTCTCCATAGTGGCTGTACTAGTTTGCATTCCCGCTAACTGTAAAAGGGTTCCCTTTTCCCTGCACCGTCTCCAGCATTTATTGTTTACAGACTTTTTGATAACAGCCATTGTGACCGGTGTGAGATGGTACCTCACTGTGGTTTTGACTTGCAGTTCTAATGGCAATCCACTTTAGTACTATTGCCTGGAAAATTCCATGGACAGAGGAGCCTGGTAGGCTACACTCCATGGGGTTGCAAAGAGTTGAACACGACTGAGCGACTTTTCTGTGATAGTGAGTGACATAGAGCATCTTTTCATGTGTTTGTTAGCCATCTGTATGTATTCTTTGGAGAAATGTCTGTTTAGTTCTTTGGCCCATTTATTGACTGGGTTGTTTATTTTTCTGGTATTGAGTTGCATGAGCTGCTTATATATTTTTGAGATGAATTCTTTGTCAGTTGTTTCATTTACTATTATTTACTCCCATTCTGAAGGCTGTCTTTTCACCATGCTTATGGTTTCCTTCATTGTGCAAAAGTCTTTAAGTTTAATTAGGTCCATTTATTTGTTTTTGCTTTTATTTCCATTACTCTGGGAGATGGGTCATAGAGAATCTTGCTGTGATTTATGTCAGAGAGTTTTGCCTATGTTCTACTCTATGAGTTTTATAGTTTCTGGTCTTATATTTAGATCATTCATCCCTTTTGAGTTTATTTTTGTGTATGGTGTTAGAAAGTGTTCTAGTTTCATTCTTTTACAGATGGTTGACCAGTTTTCCCAGAACCACTTGCTAAAGAGTTTGTCTTTTCTCCATTGTACATTTTTGCCTCCTTTGTCAAAGATACGGTGTCCATAGGTGCATGGATTTACCTCTGGGCTTTCTTTTTTGTTCCATTGATCTACATTTCTGTCTTTGTGTCAGTACCATACTGTATTGATGACTGTAACTTTGTAGTACAGCCTGACATCAGACAGATTGATTCCTCCAGTTCTATTTTTCTTTCTCAAGATTGCTTTGGCTATTCGAGTTTTTTTTTTTTTTTTTTTGTATTTTCATACAAATTGTGAAATTATTTGCTCCTGTTCTTTGAAAAATACCATTGGTAGCTTGTTAGGGAGTGCATTGAATCTATAGAATGCTTTGGGTAGTATACTCATTTTCACTATATTGATTCTTCCAATCAATGAACATGGTATATTTCTCCATCTATTTGTGTCATCTTGGATTTCTTTCATCAGTGTTTTATAGTTTTCTATATGTAGGTCTTTTGTTTCTTTAGGTCAATTTATTTCTAAGTATTTTATTCTTTTCATCACAATGGTGAATGGGATTGTTTCCTTAATTTCTCTTGCTGTTTTCTTATTGCTAACATATAGGAATGCAAGGGATTTATGTGTGTTAGTTTTAAATACTGAAACTTTACTATATTTGTTGATTAGCTCTAGTAATTTTCTGGTGGTGTCTTTAGGGTTTTCTATGTAGTGGATCATGTCATTTGCAAAACAATGAGTTTTATTTCTTATTTTCCAATCTTGATTCTTTTATTTCTTTTTCTTCTCTGATTGCTGTGTCTAAAACTTACAAAACAGTGTTGAATAGTAGTGGTAAGAGTGGGCACCCTTGTCTTCTTCCTAACTTTAGGGGAAATGCTTTCAATTTTCCACCATTGAGGATAATGTTTGCTGTGGGTTTATCCTATATGGCTTTTATTATGTTGAGGTATATTCCTTCTATGCCTGCTTTCTGGAGAGTTTTTATCATAAATTGATGTGGAATTTTGTCAAAGGCTTTCTCTGCATTTATTAAGATAATCATATGGTTTTTAACTTTCAATTTGTTAATGTGGTGTATCACATTGATTGATTTGTGAAGACTGAAGAATCCTCACATCCCTGGGATAAAGCCCACTTAGTCATGATGTATGATCTTTTTAATATGTTGTTGGATTCTGATTGCTAGAATTTTGTTAAGGATTTTTGCATCTATGTTCATCAGTGATATTGGCCTGTAGTTTTCTTTTTTTGTGGCATCTTTGTCTGGTTTTCTTATTAGGGTGAGTTTGGGAATTTACCTTCCTCTGCAATTTTCTGGCAGAGTTTGAGTAGGATAGCTGTTAGCTCTTCTCTAAATATTTGGTAGAATTCACCTGTTAAACAATCTGGTCCTGGGCTTTTGTTTGTTGGAAAGTTTCTGATTACAGTTTTGATTTCCATGCTTGTGATGAGTGTTAACACTTTCTATTTCTTCCTGATTCAGTTTTGGAAGGTTATACTTTTCTAAGAATTCGTCCCTTTCTTCCAAGTTGTCCATTTCATTGGCATATAGATGCTAATAGTAGTCTTTTATGATCTTTTGTATTTCTGTGTTGTCTTATGTGATTTCTCCATTTTCATTTCTAATTTTGTTGATTTGATTTTTCTCCTTTTTTTTTTTTTTTTTGGATGAGTCTGGCTAATAGTTTGTCTATTTAACTTATCTTCTCAAGGAAACAGCTTTTAGTTTTGTTGATTTTTGCTATAGTCTCCTTTGTTTCTTTTTCATTTATTTCTGCCCTTCTTTTTATAATTTCTCTCCTTCTACTAACTCTGGGGTTCTTCATTACTTCTTTTCTAGTTGCTGTAGGTGTAAAGTTAGGTTATTTATTTGATTTTTCTCTTGTTTCTTGAGGTAATCTTTTTTTTGTTTTGTTTTGCTATGAAACTTCCCCTCAACACTGCTTTTATTATATCCCATAGGTTTTGGGTTGCCATATTTTCATTTTCATTTGTTTCCATGCATATTTTGATTTCCTTTTTTTATTTCTTCCATGATTTATTGGTTACTTAGAAGTGTGTTGTTCAGCCTCCATATTTTTTAATATAAATTTATTGATTTTAACTGAAGGTTAATTAATTTACAATATTGTATTGGTTTTGCCATACATCAACATGAATAGGCCATAGGTGTACACGTGTTCCCCATCCTGAACCCCCTCCTTCCTCCTTGTTTTCTGTCAATCAGTCAGTTCAGTTGCTCAGTTGTGTCCGACTCTGCGACCCCATGAATTTCAGCATGCAGGGCCTCCATGTCCATTACCAACTCCCAGAGTTCAAACAAACTCATGTCCTTCGAGTCGGTGATACCATCTAACCATCTCATTCCACTGGAGAAGTCGTCCACTTCTCCTCCTGCCCCCCATCGCTTCCAGCATCAGGGTCTTTTTCAATGAGTCAACTCTTCGCATGAGGTGGCCAAAATATTGGAGTTTCAGCCTCAGCATCAGTCCTTCCAATGAACACCAAGGACTGGTCTCCTTTAGGATGGACTGGTTGGATCTCCTTTCAGTCCAAGGAACTCTCAAGAGTCTTCTCCAACACCACAGTTCAAAAGCATTCTTTGACGCTCAGCTTTCTATAGTTGACATCTAATCTTATCACATTTTGATCAGAAAATATGCTTGAAATGAATTCAACTTTTTTGAATTTACCAAGGCTATATTTATGGCCCAGGATGTGATCTATCCTGGAGAAGATTCCATGTGAACTTGAGAAAAAGATGAAATTCATTGTTTTGGGGTGCTCAAACTACCACATAATTGCACTCATTTCACATGCTAGTAAAGTAATGCTCAAAATTCTCCAAGCCAGGCTTCAGCAATACGTGAACCGTGAACTCCCTGATGTTCAAGCTGGTTTTAGAAAAGGCAGAGGAACCAGAGACCAAATTGCCAACATCCGCTGGATCATGGAAAAAGCAAGAGAGTTCCAGAAAAAATGTCTATTTCTGCTTTATTGACTATGCCAAAACCTTTGACTGTATGGATCACAATAAACTGTGGAAAATTCTGAAAGAGACGGGAACACCAGACCACCTAACCTGCCACTTGAGAAATCTGTATGCAGGTCAGGAAGCAACAGTTAGAACTGGACATGGAACAACAGACTGTTTTCAAATAGGAAAAGGAGTATGTCAAGGAGTATGTCAAGTATATTGTTACCCTGCTTATTTAACTTATATGCAGAGTACATCATGAGAAACGCTGGACTGGAAGAAACACAAGCTGGAATCAAGATTGCCAGGAAAAATATCAATCACCTCAGATATGCAGATGACACCACTCTTATGGCAGAAAGTGAAGAGGAACTAAAAAGCCTCTTGATGATAGTGAAAGAGGAGAGTGAAAAAGTTGACTTAAAGCTCAACATTCAGAAAATGAAGATCATGGCATCTGGTCCCATCACTTCATGGGAAATAGATGGGGAAAGAGTGGAAACAGTGTCAGACTTTATTTTGGGGGGTTCCAAAATCACTGCAGATGGTGACTGCAGCCATGAGATTAAAAGACGCTTACTCCTTGGAAGAAAAGTTATGACCAACCTAGATAGCATATTCAAAACAGAGACATTACTTTGCCGACTAAGGTCCATCTAGTCAAGGCTATGGTTTTTCCTGTGGTCATGTATGGATGTGAGAGTTGGACTATGAAGAAGGCTGAGCACCAAAGAATTGATGCTTTTGAACTGTGTTGTTGGAGAAGCTCTTGAGAGTCCCTTGGACTGCAAGGAGATCCAACCATTCCATTCTGAAGGAGATCAGCCCTGGGATTTCTTTGGAAGGAATGATGCTAAAGCTGAAACTCCAATACTTTGGCCACCTCATGTGAAGTGTTGACTCATTGGAAAAGACTCTGATGCTGGGAGGGATTGGAGGCAGGAGGGATTGAAGGGGACGACAGAGGATGAGATGGCTGGATGGCATCACTGACTCGATGGACGTGAGTCTGAGTGAACTCCGGGAGTTGGTGATGGACAGGGAGGTCTGGCGTGCTGTGATTCATGAGATCGCAGAGTCAGACACGACTGAGTGACTGAACTAAACTGTCCTATAGATATCAATTAGGTTTAACTGGTCCATTGTATCATATAAAGTTTGTGTTTCCTTGCTAATTTTCTGCTTGGTTGATCTATCCATAGGTGTGAGTGGGGTATTAAAGTCTTCTGCTATTATTGTATTACTGTTAATTTCCCTTTCATACTCTTTCACATTTGCCTTACATATTGTGGTGCTCCTGTGTTTGGTGCATGTATATTTATAGTTGTTATAGCATCTTCTTGGATTGATCCTTTGATCATTATGTAGTGTCCTTCTTTGTCTCTTTTCATGCCCTTTATTTCAAAGTCTATTTTATCTGATATGAATATTGCTACTCCTGCTTTCTTTTGGTCTCCATTTATATGAAGTATCTTTTTCCAGCCCTTCACTTTCTGTTTATATGTGTCCTGTGGTTTGAGGTGGGTCTCTTTTAGACAACATATATAGGGGTCTTGTTTTTATATCCATTTAGCCAGGCTTTGTCTTTTGGTTAGGGCATTAAACCCATTTACATTTAAGGTGATTATTGATAAGTATGATCGTTTTGCCATTTACTTTGTTTTGGGTTTGGATTTAAACCTTTTCTGTGTTTCCTGTCTAGAGAAGATCCTTTAGCTTTTGTTATAGAGCTGGTTTGGTGGAGCTGAATTCTCTCAGTTTTTGCTTGTCTGTAAAACTTTTGATTTCTCTTTCATATTTGAATGCGATCCTTGCTGGTTATAATAATCTTGGTTGTAGATTTTTCTCTATCATCACTTTAAGTATGTCCTGCCATTCTCTTCTGGTCTGAAGAGTTTCTATTGAAAGTTCAGCTGTCATCCTTATGAGGATCCCCTTGTGTGTTATTTGTTGCATTTCCCTTGCTGCTTTTAATATTAGCTCTTTGTGCTTGATCTTCATTAGTTTAATATGTGTCTTGGGGTGTTTCACCTTATGTTTATTCTGTTTGGGACTCTCTGGGTTTATTGGACTTGGGGAACTATTTTCCCCCCTATTTTAGGGAAGTTTTCAACTACTATCTCAAGTATTTGCTCATGTCCTTTCTTTTTGTCTTCTTCTGGGACTCCTATGATTCAAACATTGGGGCATTTAACAGTTTCTGAGAGGTCTTTGAGGTTGTGTTAAGTTTTTTTTTTTCTTTTTCCCTCTCTGCTTCATTTATTTCCACCATTCTATCTTCCACCTCACTTATCCCATCTTCTGCCTTAGTTATTATATTGTTGTTTTCCTCTAGAGTGCCTTTGATCTCAATTATAGCATTATTCACTATTGATTGACTTTTCTTTATTTCGACTAGGTCCTTGTTAAACATTTATTGCATCTTTTCAATCCTTGTCTCTAGTCTATTTATCTTAACTCACTTTTGCTTTCAAGGGTTTGGATCATCTTTATTATCATTATTCTTTTTCAAGTAGACCCCCTATCTCCTCCTCTTTTGTTTGGTTTGGTTGGCATTTATCATGTTCCTTTACCTCCTGAATATTTCTCTGCCTTTTCATTTTGTTTAGATTGCTGTGTTTGGAGTGACCTTTCTGTAGGCTGGAAGTTTGTGATTCCTTTTTTTTTGTGGAGCCTGCTCCCTGTGGTGGGGCTGGACTAGTTGCTTGTCAAGAGTTCCTGGTTAAGGGATCTTGCATCTGTGTTCTTGTGAGTAGGGCTTGATCTCTCCGCTCTGAAGTGCAATGAAGTGTCCTATAGTGAGTTTTGGGGTGTCTATGGGTTTGGCATGGCTTTGGGCAGACTGTCTTTTAATGCTCACAGCTGTGTTCCTGCTTTGCTGGAGAATTATCATGGTATGTCTTGCTCAGGAACTTTTTGGTTCTTGAGTGGAGATTGTTTTCAGTGTAGGTATGGAGGCTTTTGGATGAGCTTAGTCAATTAATGTTCCCTGAAATCAGGAATTCTCTAATGTTATCAAGTTTTGGAGTTAAGTCTCCTGCCTCTGGCTTTCAGTCTTATACTTACAGTAGCCTCAAGATTTCTCCATCCATACAGCATCTAGGTTAATGGTGAAACAGTTCTGCACAATGAGGAACACCCAGAGAGATTCATGGAGTTACATAGAGAAGAGAAGAAGGAGGAGCGAGATAGAGGTGATCAGGGGTAGAGGAGGGGGAGTCAAAAGGGAGGAGACTGATATAGCCAGTAATAAGTTCCTTAAGTGTTCTCGACAGCCCAGAACACGCAGTGAGATTCACAAAGTTGAGTAGAGAATAGATGGGGAAAGGGAGTGATAGAGGGGACCTGGGGGAAAAAGGGAGAGTCAAAAGGGGAGAGAGTAATTGAGTCAGTAATCACACCCCTAAGAGAAAATGGATACTGAAATTAGATTCTTAAAGGTACAAAATTGATAACAAATACAAAAAAGCAAAGATTGAAAATCTAGAGTAGAGGTTAGATGCTCAAAAATAAAATACAAAGTCAATCACAAAAGTTATTTTATATATAACATTTGCTTCAAAAATAGGGTCTTTCTTTTTGCAAGGTAATAGTAGGTTATAAAAATGAAAATTAAAGGAGTAATAAAAAAATTTAAAAAATAGAAAGTGAGAATAGTAAAAATATATCTAAGAATTTCTCTGGAGCTGTGTGGGCAGTGTGGAATTAGTTCAGTTTCAGATAGTTCCTTATTCCAGCTTATACTTGTTCTCAATGTCTATAGGGACCCTTCAATGCTTAGCAAGAGAGTTCCAGAAAAACATCTCTTTCTGCTTTATTGACTATGCCAAAACCTTTGACTGTGTGGATCACAATAAACTGTGGAAAATTCTAAGAGAGATGGGAATACCAGACCACCTGACCTGCCTCTTGAGAAACCTATGTGCAGGTCAAGAAGCAACTGTTAGAACTGGACATGGAACAACAGACTGGTTCCAAATAGGAAAAGGAGTATGTCAAAGCTGTATATTGTCACTCTGCTTATTTAACTTCTATGCAGAGTATATCATGAGAAACGCTGGGCTGGAAGAAGCACAAGCTGGAATCAAGATTGCTGGAAGAAATATCAATAACCTCAGATATGCAGAGGACACCACCCTTATGGCAGAAAGTGAAGAGGAACTAAAAAGCCTCTTGGTGAAAGTGAAAGAGGAGAGTGAAAAGTTGGCTTAAAGCTCAACATTCAGAAAATGAAGATCATGGCATCTGGTCCCATCACTTCATGGGAAATAGATGGGGAAACAGTAGAAACAGTGTCAGACTTTATTTTATTGGGCTCCAAAATCACTGCAGATGATTGCAGCCATGAAATTAAAAATCTCTTACTCCTTGGAAGGAAAGTTATGACCAACCTAGACAGCATATTCAAAAGCAAAAACATTACTTTGCCAACAAAGGTCCATCTAGTCAAGGCTATGGTTTTTCCTGTGGTCATGTATGGATGTGAGAGTTGGACTGTGAAGAAAGCTGAGCACTGAAGAATTGATGCTTTTGAACTGTGGTGTTGGAGAAGACTCTTGAGAATCCCTTGGACTGCAAGGAGATCTAGCCTGTTCATTCTAAAGGAGATCAGTTCTGTTTGTACATCGGAAGGCCTGATGTTGAATCTGAAACTTCAATACTTTGGTCACCTGATGCAAAGAATTGACTCATTAGAAAAGACCCTGATGCTGGGAAAGATTGAGGGCGGGAGGAGAAGGAGATGACAGAGCATGAGGTGGTTGGATGACATCACTGACTCGATGGACATGAGTTTGAGTGAACTCTGAGAGTTGGTGATGGACAGGGAGGCCTAGCGTGCTGCAATTCATGGGGTTGCAAAGAATCGGACACGACTGAGCAACTGAACTGAACTGAACTGAATGCTTAGCCAATGTTAATGACAGGGTTTTAATCTTTTGCACCTGTTACTTCCAGAGCAGTTCCCTCTTTGTTTATTTTGGCTTCCTCTTTTGCAAGTCTCTTCAGTGTCTAATTTCTGCCCTGACACAAGGGGGTAAAGGTGGTCACTTATTTAGGCTCACTTGTTCAGCTGTTTTGTGGGGAGGGAGGACAATGCAAACAAGTATCACTGACGTGTGTGGGGAGTGCTCACAGAGTATAGACCACACTGGGTTTTCCCCAGCTCGCGACATGTGCTTTCCTGGTCTACACTTCTCAGGCTCCAGGGTGCTCTGCAGGGGTACCATCCAAAGCAGGTACTGCATTTCATGTATTTCCCCAGATCTAAGCCACTCAAGTTCAGGTTCTTGGATACTCCACAAGGGCATAGACTAGGTTGGGATTGTATTTTGTGCTCTTCCCAGGTCTGAGCAGCTCAGGCGACCAGGTATTTGGCAAGAGCACTGTCCCAAGTGTGCTGTGTGTCTCCTCTGGGGAGCTGATCTCAGGCGGTGACCTTCCTGGCATATGTCAACCATCCAGGATCCCAGGAAGATGTGGTTAGCTACTGGGAGCCTGCTCAAATTTTGATGGAGGATGCCAGTCTCTGGGGCCAATATTTCCCCTTACCTTCTGGCTTTGGCTGTCACATGTCTGCCTCTCTGCCTCTCTATGCAGCTGGCTAGTTTCCTTTGATATTCACTCAGTCCTTTGTTTTGTGAACAGGCCAGGCCTTTCAAGGGAAAGTTCTTTTTTATTTTTTCCTCTCTCTCTGGCAATCCCACGGTTTGGGTTGTTGTCTCACATTAGCTCCTCCAGATTGTCCTCAGGGCATTAGGGCCTGGTCCTTTACCCTAAGAACCGATGATTCAGCCCACTCCTCCTTGTCCAGCCCATGCTCGCTGGTGGCAGACTTAAGCATCTGAGCTACTTCTCTGCTGGCAGTTGCTGTTAGGTGCATATTCTGTTTTTTTTTCTTTTTTTCTTTCTCCCAGTTACCTTCCCCTCTGAGATTCCCAACTCCCCACAGACCCGTCTGTGAGAGGGTTTCTTACTGTTTGGAAACTCTTCCTTCAAGACTCCCTTCCCAGGAGGGATCTCCGTCCCTCACTCTTTTGTCTCTCTTTTTGTGTTTTATATTTTGTCCTACCTCCTTTCAAAGAGAATGGGCTGCCTTTCTGGGTGCCTGGTGTCCTCTGCCAGCATACAGAAGTTGTTTTGTGGAAGTTGCTCAGCATTCAAATGACCTTTTGATGAATTTGTGGGGGAGAAAGTGGTCTCCCAGTCTTATTCCTCTGCCATCTTGGAACTGCCCCCAGACTTCACTTCTCAGAATAGATGGAAGACATATTTCCAATGCTTTCCAACTAAGGACTGATTTAAATTTAATAATCATGAATGCCTTAAGAAATGTACTTAACTTTTGTAGGTAATAATGACCTGTAAAAAGCTGTCAACAGGGAAACAGTATCACTCCATTTGTGTTTAAAGCAAAATAAATGAAAGAATGAATGAATGAAAGTGTATCATCTCATTTGTGATTTGAAGAATCATTTAGAGAAAGAGTAAGACAGAGATAGGAATGTTAAGAAATATAAACAAAATTGCAATGGAAAAATGGAACTATTTAGGGTTATATCAGAGAGGTTGAAATGAATGTTTTTAAGAATCGTATTTTTCCTACTATTAGGAAATGTGATTAAAGATTGATTGAAGAGTGGTCAATTCAGATTTGGCTTGTTAAGAAACCTAAATTTTAAATCCTGTATTTTAGTTTAGGAAACTGAGAAAAAGAGAAGTTAAATCGTTTTGTTTGTTTGTTTGTTTGCTTTTACTGATAACATCTAACAAACAAAGCAAAAACTGGACTCAGGAAATCTGGCTTCAGCTTCTTAGATTGTAAATACTGTATTTTAGTGAATTTCAAGCAGTGACATAATTTAATCCCCAAGGAATAAATAATTCTGTTTCAGTTATGCTAACATGAGAAAACTGAATGATCTAGGCGAAGATAATCTGTTAGCACTTAAAAAAAACACTTAAGAACAGCTAAGATTTCAAATTTGATGTCAAATACATGAATATAAACGTTACATGTATATGTATGTGACAGAGAGAAAGAATGGCTAAACATACAAAGAAAAAGCAATTGTCATGAAATAGGTAGAGAATAAAGATCAAATGAAAGAGAATGATCAAAATTAAAATGAAAATTAGAAGAATAAAAAAGAACAAAAGCCATTGCACAAGTTGACAGGACAGAAATTCAATAAAGATGGTATCAAACTTGTTGAACATGTATACTATCATGTAAGAAACGAATCGCCAGTCTATGTCCAATGCAGGATACAGGATGCTTGGGGCTGGTGCACGAGCATGACCCAGAGAGATGTTATGGGGAGGGAGGTGGGAGGGCTGTTCATGTTTGGGAATGCATGTACACCCATGGTGGATTCATGTCAATGTATGGCAAAACCAATACAATATTATAAAGTAAAATAAAGTAAAAATTAAAATTAAAAAAAGAAGAAATGAAGTGAAGTAGCTGAGTCGTGTTCGACTCTTTGTGACCCCATGAACTGTCGCCTACCAGGCTCTTCCCTCAATGGGATTCTCCAGGCAAGAGTACTGGAGTGGGTTGCCATTTCCTCTTCCAGGGGATCTTCCCAACCCAGGGATCGAACCCGGGTCTCCCGCATTCCAGGCAGACGCTTTAACCTCTGAGCCACCAGGGAGGCTGGTTTTCAAAAAAAGTGAAAGTGAAAAGTGAAGTCGCTCAGTTGTGTCCAACTCTTTGTGACCCGTGGACTGTAGCCCACCAAGCTACTCCATCCATGGGATTCTCCAGGCAAGAATACTAGAGTGGGTTTCCATTTCCTTCTCCAGGAAAGAGAACATTAAATCTGGAAATAAAAAAGGACTTTGATAACATCAGTGAATAGAGATTCAGCAAATTCAAGGATATATGCAGTAGGCAGGATTCTAATATGCTCCCCAACTTAACGACTCTTATTATCAGGTTATATTATACAATAGAGATAATTTTTAAAAAATAGAGATTATCTGAGTGGCCCTAACCTAATCCTCTGAGCCCTTTCAAAAGAAGATTGTTTTTGCCAATTGGTTGCAGAAGGAAAGTCAAAATGTTTCAAAACACAAAAAGGATTTAGTTATCTGTTATGTTGTTATTGGTTTTGAAGATGGAGGGTATGCTAGTCACTTCTAAGAAACGAGATTAGCCCCTGGTTTACAGAGACTTCAGTCCTGTAGCCATGAAAAACTGTATCCTTCCAATGATATGAATAGGCTGGAATGAGACCCTTCCTTAGTCAAACATGGAGATGAGAACACAACTGGCCAACACCTTGATTTCAGCCATGTTAAGATCCTGAGCAGAGAACACAACAGAATTGCAACCAAATAAGTGGGTGTTTTTAAAGCTACTAAATTTGTAGTAATTTGTTATAGAACAATAAAAAAGCAAATACAATTTGGAAACTAGAATACATTGGAAAAGAAGTAACACAAAGCTTAGTGAAATATAGTCATGTTTCTATTCTCATGTGTCTGTGTATGTGTGTGTTCAGTCATTCAGTCATGTCTGAATCCTTGAAACCTTGTGGACTGTAGCCCATATGCATGCGTGCATGCTAAGTTGCTTCCTGTGTGTGCTAAATCATTTCAGTCTTGTCTGACTTTGTGCAACCCCATGGACTGTAACCTGCCAGGCTCCTTTGTCCATGGGATTATCTAGGCAAGAATATTGGAGTGGATCGCCATGTCCTTCTCCAGGGGATCTTCCCAACTCAGGGATCAAACTCATGTCTCTTACATCTTCTACATTGGCAGGCAGGTTCTTTACCACTAGTGCCACCTGGGAAGCCCATAACCCATATACCTGATTCTGAAATAGTTTAGTTTCCTGGGGTAAGCTTAAATCTTTACAAACTTCCATCTTAAAACTGCTTTTGTTGTGTCCCAAAGAAAAATCTAAAATAAACAATCTAACCGTTCACATAAAGTAACTAGAGAAAGAACAAACAAAACCCAAAATTATTAGAAAGAAAGAAATCATAATGATCACAAAAGAAATAAATGAGAGATTTAAAAAAATTATAAAAGATCAGTGAAACTGAAAGCTGGTTACATTAAAAGATAAACAAAAATGATAAATTGTTAATCAGGCTCATTAAAAATAATAGGAGGGACCCAAATCAATAAAATCAGAAATCAAAGAGGAGAAACTACAACTGACACCATAGATACACAATCATAAGATGCTACTATGAAAATCTATATGACAATAAAATGGACAACCTAGAAAAAGTAGAAAAATTCTTAGAGATACAATCTCCCAAAACTGAACCTGGAAGAAACAAAAAATGTGGACAGACCAATTACCAGTAATGAAATTAAATCAGTAATAAAAATCTCCCAACAAAGAGAACTCTAGACCAGATGGTTTCACAGGTGAATTCTACCAAACCAAACACTTACAGAGCTTTTAACAGCTATCCTTCTTCAGTTTAGTTCAGTTCAGTTCAGTTGCTCAGTCGTGTCTGACTCTGTGCGACCCCATGAACTGCAACCTGCCAGGCCTTCCTGTCCATCACCAACTCCTGGAGTCCACCCAAACTCATGTCCATTGAGTTAGTGATGCCATCCAACCATTTCACCCTCTGTTGTCCCCTTCTACTCCTGCCAGGGGCCAGCGTGAGGAATCCCACCCATGACAAGTTCATGTGGAAGGAAGTCTGACAAAACGCAATGATGTGATCAGGCTTCAGGGATTCCCCTGGAATTTTCTGAGCATCCACCCCCCAAGACCAGAGTCTGCCTGCTTTTCCACTCTTCTAATATTCTCTGGAAAAAGTCAAATCAGGGCTTTAGTCTTCTGCATTTGAAAGGGATATTTCAGTTAAACCCCTCTGATAGCTCTCAGCTTGCCTAACAGGTTCCCCCGGACCTCTTACAGCTTGTGAATTGCTTACAGCCCCCCAAACACGATAGGCACAAAGCTTAAAGCATCTTAAGATACAGAGCCTTTTCTAAGAGCTAAAAATCATATTGGTGATGGATTTCACTGTTGACTCAATGATTACTGCCAGACCTCCATATTCTTTATCTTTTAGGCACCTGGGAGGATGTTAATCAATGTAAATGGGATATGGAAAAAGATATATAATAGTTTTGATGTTAGCAACACTAGAATTTTGAGTTAATTACTTTTCTTTTGTTATAAATCACTGTACTCCTTTTACTTGTTATAAATTGCTGTATCTTTGCTGTGTAAGAATGTAACTTTATTTACTGCTTTCTGAGAGTGGCACCAGACTTTGGGAAGATCAACACAAATAAGTCTTCTAGTTGACAAACTCTTATCAGAAAAAAGGCTGTAAAATGTTAATTGGCCATTTTGGCCAGAAGATGATGTAAATTACCTAAGATTTGTGTATACAACCAGGTATGCAGAGAGAAAAGCCTGGTTTTGATAAGAGTCTGGACTGCTAACGCTGCATAACTTTGTGTTACCCATTGATCTCTATGTATAATCAAAAAGTATAAAAGGCCTTCTGAACAACAGAGGACGGGCAAGTCGCTGGACTGGTTTCCCCCGTGTCTCCTCTTTACTCTAATTCCAGGCTGAATTCCCATCTGGAGCAGGGCGGCTCACCACGTCTACTTACTTGCCCTGGCTTTTAAGACCCACGCGAAAGGGAGCCTAAGGCGGGGCACCCTTCAATATTCAAGTGGGCACCAGTGGCCCAACATAGATGGTGCAAGCTCCTTGTCAGGCACTTTATTGGCCTTCCCCATAAGCCAAGTTATTCAGCCTTCTTTCTCCACTTAATTTTCCTACTACACTATTTCTTCCTAATCTAATCTTATATTAATAAATAAATAAGTCTTTCCTTGCCAATGCCGTCCTCGCTATGAATTCCCTGGATCCACCGGGGCTGGACCCTGGCATACTCCTGCCCTCAATCCCTCCCAGCATCAGAGTTTTTTTCCAGTGAATCAACTCTTCACATGAGGTGGCTAAAGCACTGGAGTTTCAGCTTTAGCATCATTCCTTCCAAAGAACACCCAGGATTGATCTCGTTTAGAATGGACTGGTTGGATCTCCTTGCAGTCCAAGGGACTCTCAAGAGTCTTTAGCAACATCATAGTTCAAAAGTATCAATTCTTCAGCACTCAGCTTTCTTCACAGTCCTACTTTCACATCCACACATGACCACTGGAAAAACCATAGCCTTGACTAGACGGACCTTTGTTGACAAAGTGATGTCTCAGCATTTGAATATGCTGTCTAGGTTGGTCATAACTTCCTTTCAAGGAGTAAGTGTCTTTTCATTTCATGGCTGCAATCACCATCTGCAGTGATTTTAGAGCCCAGAAAAATAAAGGCTGCCACAGTTTCCAGTTTCCCCATCTATTTGCCATGAAGTGATGGGACCAGAAGCCATGATTTTAGTTTTCTGAATGTTGAGCTTTAAGCCGACGTTTTCACTCTCTTTTTTCACTTTCATCAAGAGGCCCTTTAGTTCTTCTTCACTTTCTGCCATAAGGGTGGTGTCATCTGCATATCTGAGTTTATTGATATTTCTTCCAGCAAACTTGATTCCACCTTGTGCTTCCTCCAGCCCAGTGTTTCTCATGATGTATTCTGCATATAAGTTATATAAGCAGGGTGACAATATACAGCCTTGGCATACTCCTTTTCTGATTTGGAACCAGTCTGCTGTTCCATGTCCAGTTCTAACTGTTGCTTCCTGACCTGCATACAGATTTCTCAAGAGGCAAGTCAGGTGGTCTGACATTCCCATCTCTTTCAGAATTTTCCACACTTTATTGTGATCCACACAGTCAAAGGCTTTGGCATAGTCAATAAAGCAGAAATGGATGTTTTTTTCTTTTTTTTTTTTTTTTTCTTTTTAATTCTCCTGCTTTTTCAATGTTCCAGTGGATGTTCGCAATTTGATCTCTGGTTCCTGTGCCTTTTCTAAAACCAGCTTGAACATTTGGAAGTTCACAGTTCATGTATTGCTGAAGCCTGGCTTGGAGAATTTTGAGCATTACTTTACTAGTATGTGAAACGAGTGCAATTGTGCGGTAGTTTGAGCATTCTTTGGCATTGCCTTTTTTGGGATTGGAATGACAACAGATCTTTTCCAGTTCTGTGGCCACTGTTGAGTTTTCCTAAATTTGCTGACATATTGAGTGCAGCACTTTCACAGCATCATCTTTCAGGATTTGAAATATCTCAACTGGAATTTCATCCCCTCCAATAGCTTTATTCATAGGGATGCTTCTTAAGGCCCACTTGACTTCACATTCCAGGATGTCTGGCTCTAGGTGAGTGACCACACCATCGTGATTATCTGGGTCGTGAAGATCTTTTTTGAACAGTTTTTCTGTGTATTCTTGCCACCTCTTCTTAATATCTTCTGATTCTGTTAAGTCCCTACCATTTTTGTCCTTTATTGAGCCCATCTTTGCACGAAATTTTCCCTTGTCCTTCTTAAGCTATCCCAAATAAATTTCTTCCCCCATGGCTCAAGTGGTAAAGAATCTGCCTGCAAAACAGGAGACAACAGGAGATGTAGGTTCAATCCCTGGGTTGGGAAGATCTCCTAAAGGTGGAAGTGGCAATCCGCTCCAGTAATCTTTCCTGGAAAATCCCATGGACTGAGGAGTCTGGCAGGCTACAGTCAATGGGGTCACAAAGATTTGGACATTGAGAATGTATGCACAGATTCATTTCAAAGAAAAATACTCAATTTCTATTGAGTGTCAATATGCTAAACACAATAACCTTTGCAAATAGAGGCACAGTTTACTCCGGAGCTAATGAAGTTTGAGTTCAGCCTCCTTTATTTGCACATAATTTTGCTAAGCCTGCAAAAGGCTCTTGACAGCGTGTTTATAAAGTGACACGGTCTTATTAAATTTTCAAAACCAAGCGATTTGAACTGTAATTAGTTAAAACCTCTGTCGCATTCCAATTTGACTTATCCTCCATCATGTTTCTTCTGTATATGTTTTTAAAGTGGCCTTGGGAATTTTGTGATCCAAAGGAGAAATTGAGTTTGTGAAACATTTAGTTTGGGTTTAGTGAGAAAACTTTTTTTTTTTTTTTTAGTGAGAAAACTTTATACAATTCAAACCCACTTGGTACAGGGGGTTGTTGCTGGCTGTTCTAGTGTAAAAACGGCTTCAGTGTATATTCTTACCACTCACAGTGACAGTCCATCTATTATCATCATGATTGTAATACCAGCATGTCCAACAGCATCCTTGAAATATGTGCATAATGGAGGAGAAACAAGGTTTGAGAAGAGATAGGAGCTGATGTGATGACAATTCTTCCATTAATTATACTTATACAATTGCTAGTTTTAGATTCACATTAATACCTGCTTTAAACAGAAATTCCCTTTTCTCAGACTTGATAATGTATGCTGCTGCTGCTGCTGCTGCTGCTGAGTTGCTTCAGTCATAAATACACTTGATATTTTTTTCTCAGAAATACACTTGAAATAGTTATGTGGCATCACTGACTCAATGAACATGAGTTTAAGTAAACTCTGGGAGTTGGTGATGGACAGGATGGCTTGGTGTGCTGCAGCCCATAGGGTCACAAAGAATGAGACATGGCTGAGCAACTGAACTGATACTTCATAATGAATCTTTTGACAATTAGAAATGCATTATACCATCTTTAATTTTATTTTTCTTGGCCTGGACATTGCACAAACAGAAATTTTAGAATTTTAAGGAGCATGCTGCTGCTGCTGCTAAGTCGCTTCAGTCGTGTCTGACTCTGTGCGACCCCATAGACGGCAGCCCACCAGGCTGCCCCGTCCCCAGGATTCTCCAGGCAAGAACACTGGAGTGGGTTGCCATTTCCTTCTCCAGTGCATGAAAGTGAAAAGTGAAAGTGAAGTCGCTCAGTCGTGTCCGACTCTTAGTGACTCCACAGACTGCAGCCTACCAGACTCCTCCGTCCAGGGATTTGCCAGGCAAGAGTAGTGGAGTGGGGTGCCATTGCCTTCTCCATTTAAGGAGCATAGAATAAACCAATACATTACCACAAATAGTAAGCATATATCTTTGTAAAATCACATGCATTATACAATATATTCCAAACAAAATAATAGAAAATAAATTCTAACCAACTACATAAAAAGAGACTGGTTGTCATTCTTTTCTCTGTAGAAAGTATGACAAAATCACTGTCATATAGAACATGGTCAAAAACTATGCTGCCAATAACATTGGAATCAAAAGTATTATAATTGACTATCAGGCAGAAAATTAATAAAAATATATTTTCTGGATATTTTGATATTTATGAAACTTGTCAGTTTTTAAATGTGTAATTTATTATTTCTTTACATGGATATTTGTTCATATCTATTTTTGCATTTTTAATTTTGTATTGTTTTTCTTAAAGAGAGTTCACAAAATTGTATAAATTGTGTGCCTTGAAAAATGGAATCTAGTTTTATTTGCAAATATTTAAAGAAAAAATATAAATATATATACATGTTTATATATAATATATCTATTTGGACAGTCATTTTGGAAAATAATTTTGAAGCATATATAAGTAAAAGTAATTTTAGGAAATGTTGCTATGATATGATTTAAAATGATATGGTATGATATATAATAAACATGCATGTCTGTGAGTGGTAAACAGTTTCCCAATGCCTCTTTAATTCCCCTAGCAAGCCAGCCTACCATATCATTATTGATACAGCATGGGTGGAAGGAAGAACATACCAGTCCACAAAGACTGACAGCCTCAGGTAATGTGCTTGGCATGTCATTGGTTTGGCAGGAGTGACATCAACATGCAATAGTCTATGTCCTTCCTACCATCTGTATACAGATTAACTGTACCAAGCTCCCTGCTCTACTTCATCAGAAACACTGCCCTTACATCATAGCTGATGCTTTATAAAAGAAATCTAAAATTGAAGATTGACTATTTTAATCTGATTTTTCATTATTAGTATTCTAAAGGTAATCAATTGGTATTACCCACAACTATTTTACTCTGTAGCCATCTATGTAAGTTTATAATATGATAAACTAAATAATTTTTATTCAAATTTTACTTTGAAAGAACATTTACATTCATTAAAGTATATATCAGTTAAAATTTAGATGATTAGGGAAATTGTGTAGTTTTTTAAAAATCAGTAAAATTACAGTAGTTATACTAAGATGAAACAGGCACTTGAAATTAACATGAAATTATCTCATCTTAAACCACAAGTAATATGTGACATATAGTAGAAAAGGAATTTTTAAGGGAGAAAAGCTGAAATGTTCACACGTAAATCATAGTGGTAGCCAGGAACTATATAACAGTTAATGGTGTGGAAATGGAAACAAGATACCCACACATCCTGGGGCCTATAGGGTCACACAATGTAAGGGTTTCTTATCTGAGCCAATAAAAGCTTTCTGTCTGCATCACTATATGATACTTTCATTTGAAGCCAGTTAAGAAACTTTTGAGAGCATTAGGCTTTTTGTCTCTCTTCTTTGTTATGAATTAATTTGGCCTTTAGTGACTGTTTTGCCTACAGATTTTCAATTTTGTAGTCTTCATTTTTGTGTTTTTAAAATTGATATTTATTGTTAATGCTTTTTTTCCAGAGCTTTGGTAAAATCATGCCTGCAGTGTCTGAAATGTGTCGTTAGACAAAGGAATAAACAAACTCTGTTACAAACCCTCACATATTCTAATGAATTCCCCTTCAACATGGGGAATTTTTATCCACTAATAAGTATCTTTAGAACTATTGATTTCTTTATTCGCAATCATACAAAAATATTTTCAAATCATCTCTGACCATGATAACACTGAAATTTCTTCTGCAATGAATATTAATAGCATTTATTCTGAGCATCAGGCATTAATGCATCAGAAGAAATACTCTTCTATTTGACACTTTTGGGAACTATTTTTGATAAAGAACTAGAAAGTAGATTTCAATGACAATCCTATACCAACCCTCAGGGCTTGACAAGATGACTTAATAGGTGTTATGAAACCTCTATTGCTATGATTGATTGATTAATTTTCTTCATGTAAAATGTTATTACTATCCTATTTGCCTTGGTTTATTTGCCTTATCTCTTTTGAGAAATAACAGGTATGTTAGAAAGAAATGAAAGCAATCAGATATCAAAATTATGTTTTTTGTTACCCATCATGACTAAAGAATTTATGGGTTCTGAATCTCACCAATATGGCAACACTTGAAGAGATTTAATTATAAATTTTGCATAGCAAATATATATATGTATTGAATATTTATGTATCAGATTTGAGCCAACTGAATACATGGTAGTGCTCATGTTGGTATATGAGACCAAAGCTAACAGTTAATCAGGAAAGAAATACAGGATGGTTATAGGAAATTGTATAGAATTTTTCAATTTCTTGCCATATTTTGGTCCATAAGGTTAGCCGTAGGCTTTTGGAATTTACTGAAAAATTAGAAAAATTAAATCATTTTTCTACATGTAAAATTTTTATAATATTTGTGCAAATTTAGGCTCTGCGTGTTATAAGCAGCTGGCTCTAATATCTGCCTTACTGAAATCAGCCATAAAACTACCAGGTCTTTATTCTGCATCCAGAAGACTCAACTGTGTGGTGGGTTCCACCACTAAGGCCTAGCCAGAATCGCTAAATGGAGAATATGTGACAATGATGAGTAAAACAGGCAACTATGAAGCAGGAAATTCATCTAAAGATGCTTCATTACTCTGTGTTATATTTTGAAAGTAAATATTCTATACTTTTCATTAAATTATATATCAAACATTCTGACAATGAAATCTTGAGTGAACTTGTATGTTACAATAAGCAGATCTTCCTCAAGTTGCTGCCATTAAGATATTTTCCTCAAAATGGTGTACTTATTTACAGAAGTACCGAGTATACACTTTCTGCAAGGGCATCCACTTTTAAGTAATAAGCACAAATTTACACCAGTCATTTTAATCCATTGCTCTTATTATACATTTATTTGTATTCCTCTGTTATTCATAAGGGAAAAACCACAAATTCCAAACTAATAATATCTCATTATTGTTTTTCACACTTACAAAATAATATTTTATACAAAAAGATGATCTACTATCACCAGAAAATACTTATTTAATTTTGGGGTAGTACCATCACTCTTTGACCTTCCAGTATCATTTCTCTATGTTTATTGACAATTATTTTTACTTCATTAAGAGTAACAAATATAACACTAAGGTACAAAAACAACATTTCAGAAAAAATAGAAATGATCTTTTTAAAGAAAGTCATTATTTTCCATGTATCATTTGCTGATGTGAGGCACAATTAGCATAGTTGCATTAGATATTCTTCAGGGGGAAGAGAGTCCTTGGTGTATTGAACTTTGTACATTCTACTATAATGAACAAAATTCATACTAATGCAGTAGAGATACCATAAATAAATATTTTAGGAGAATTTAAATTATTTCATTGCTTGTGGATCTTCTCTCATACCAGTAAGATTAAATCTAAAATTACTTTGTTTACCTGGATTTATTTCAGGCAAATTGGACAATGTTACTGGTATACAGAAAAAATTTATAACCTTGTTGCTTGCCAATGAAGGATTTAACATATTGTTAATAACACATATCTTGGGTCTTTATGCTTTACAAATCTTCTAACAGGGAAACTATGAATTGCTTATTATGAGACTGTAATTGGAGTTCTGAGGAAATGTTCTACATTTTCTCCTTGTTAGCTAAGTGAAGTTAATCATATATTTAAGCATGTTAAGCAGTTTCCTTTTTTGTATAATATGAAAAAAAATACCATGTAAAATTCCCTGCTGTATTAAAGTTAATTGTATTTTGTATATCTACATATGCACAATTATATATATGCACATACACAATTTTATATGCACATATGTGCACATTACACACATGAAGTATATATTCCATACTTAAGTGTATACACTTGCACAAGAGCATGTAATTTTACAGCAGCCTATCACCCACTACTAAATAATATATTCACTTTCTTTATAAATGCTGTTCATATATTATACTTTGAGATAATAAGAATAATAAGGAATTCTTATTTAAAATCTGAAGAAATTTATCTATAACAACATTGGATTGTAACTGTAAGAGTTTGATACATTGGAGGAGTCTACTGAAAACCCTGAGCCTGTTCTGTTGCTTAGAAGAGATGCTAGAGGATCTTAGTGTTTGATCTAAAGGGTTGACTCTTTCTCCTCCTGAATTTCCCTAAAGCAAAAGTAATAGCCTTAACCACCGACTACTTAATTTAGAATACTTGAAAAGGATACATGTTACTGTTGTTGTTTAGTGGCTCAGTTGTATTCAACTCTTTTGTAACTCCATTGACTATAGCCCACTAGGCTCCTCTGTCCACGGGATTTCCCAGGCAAGAACACTGGAGTGGGTTGCCATTTCCTCCTCCAGGGGATCTTCCTGATCCAGAGATTGAGCCCCCTGTGTCTACTACATTCCTTACTGCTGAGACACCAGGGAAGCCCAAAAGGACATATATTCAACCTAAAACACGATCTTCACAATCCTGTAAGGTGGGCTATGGTCCCAGGAGCTAGAACTCCTTTAGGAGCTGGAGATTTCATCAGCAATTCCTCCTTCCTGCCAGCATTGAACACTTCTAGTTCAAAAGTGCACCTATGGAAAGGAATCCCACTGGGAAGACAACCTATTGTCCCATACTTTACAATTCTTTGACATAACCTTTTTTTAAAATTTATGTAAACCAAATATCTTTTCTGAAAGCCTGCTGTGTGCTTGGCAATGTGCTCAGGTACAAGGAATTAAGAAAAGAGTTCCTACTCTACTGGGTTACACTATACGAGGAGAGAGAAGAAATCAGTCATCAATAGGTAGATAAGTAAAATTCTATGACAGAAAACAAAGCCTGCGATAGAAAACGTTGGAGGAAAGAGGGATGCTGAGACAGATGTGGGTGAGGGCAATCAGATGTTTTTAGACCTTTCATTTATTTTTCTACAGAACTGAAAGCTTTCAACTCAAAAATGGTTAGTCACTCACTCATTGGTCAGTTCAAGTATGAGACAGACTTGTTTTACCATATGCTAATAGGTGGGGAGAGGGGTATCTCCCCAGCTATTGACTGGGCTTCAGGGGAAGTCTGAGATGTTCTCCTGCTGCAGCCTGGTCACAAAGGACAGGACAGGTGATAGGGTGTCTTGATTGTCAGAGATACAAGGGTCAGGATGTGGTCCTAAATGTTGGCTGCGTATTAGAACCATTGACATTTTTTTTTTTTTTTAAGTACCAGAACACAGTACAGGAAAATTATACAGGGATCTCTTAGGGCTTCCTTGGTGGCTCAGATGGTAAAGAATTTGCCTGCAATGCAGGAGACCCAGGTTCAATCCCTGGGTCAGGAAGATCTCCTGGAGAAAAGAATAGCTACCACTTCATTATTCTTGCCTAGAGAATTCCATGGAAAGAGGAGCCTGGCATGCTACAGTCCATGGGGTCACAGAGAGTCAAACATGACTAGTCAACTAACATTTCATTTCATTTTTCTTTGGGTGGAACCTAGTATTTTCAAAAGACTCAGTTACTGAGTGAGGAAAAGTCTGAGAACCATAGGATGAAGGAACAAGCTCCTTTTAACAATTACTATTTTTTATTAAGGAAACTACCAAATATTTATTTGAACAGAAAATTGGTGGATTTCCATCCACCCATTACAAAATTCTCCATTTAACCAGATAGAACGGAGTTTGGGCCTCAGGACTTAATAATGTTAAATGACAAATCGTGCATACCTGTGTGTGTATGTGTGCTTGTGTGTGTGTCCCTAAAAATTTTTGTGAGATTTGTAATTTAATTAATATATTTGGAATAGTCAGATCAAAGCTCATTTTGCAGCAAAATATTTCAAGAGATAGCTGTACTGTAATGATGGTTGTTTATATAAATGATGGTAAGTATAAAGTACTTTTATTACTTCCAAAACTTTTGGGCAAAAAAGAATCTTCTTTGGAGAAGCACTGAAGATGCTTCAATGTTTATTTAACTCCTCCTGAATTATATTCTGAATTGAACACAATATGTTCTATTATATTTAAAACATATTTGATTGTATTGAGTACTATAGTATTTTCAAGAAAATGTATTTGTTGCATCTTCTTGGAATGTAAAGGGCATATTTCACAAATGTCCAAGCAAAATACTGTCACTGAAGAGGAATGTCCCTCTGATGCCCAAGGAGAAGGAAGAGGTCAGGGCTGATTGCTGTTCATTCTTATTTCCTCCGACACATGCTAGTTTAGTCATTATATTATATCTTATGAATGGCTTCATTTATATTTGTCTGTTACAATTACCCTTTATTGCTTTGGGAAGAGGACAATATCCAATGAATTTGGCAAATGTCAAATTTTTGCTATTATGACCAGAGCTCCCTTTAAAGTTTATTATATTTTTTCAGTTATTTTTTACATAGGGCA
Source organism: Oryx dammah (assembly GCF_014754425.2). Classification (NCBI taxonomy): domain Eukaryota; kingdom Metazoa; phylum Chordata; class Mammalia; order Artiodactyla; family Bovidae; genus Oryx; species Oryx dammah. Next base: position 79,598,647 of record NW_024070187.1, on the reverse strand, counting down.
TACGTTCTAAATCAGAGAATTTTAATCTGTGATGATTTGAAATATGATATATAGTTACAAATATCATACTAAGGGCCTACAGTTATTCTGAATACTAATTCAGTGGATTAGATGTCTTTTGAAATGCAGTTGCACAGTTTCAGTTCTTTTTAGAAGACTGTAAACCCTTATTTTCATACAAAATTGCCCGATATGTGAGTGATAACAGTATCAGACCATCTCTTTTTCTGAATATATATGAAATATTTTATACTTTTCGTGACTGAAAAAAAGGGAGATACATTATTGAGGAAGAGACATCAATGAAACTGAGGTGTCCTGATTCAGGAATGGTCGTCAATGTCAACAAATTTGCTATTTTCTTCAGTAACACCTGGGTTGAGAAGATCCCCTGGAGAAGGGAAAGGCTACCCACTCCAGTATTCTGACCTGGAGAATTCCATCCATGGGGTCACAAAGAGTGGAACACAACTGAACGACTTTCACTTTCACTTTTCATTTTCAGTAACAAAAGAAAACTCAACTGAAGACCTCTAGACAAAAATGAGACTAAATCAATGAGCATTATATGGTACTTCAGTTTTGAGAAGTAACTTAAAGTTCTTGAAAAGCTTTTTTAGATATTTGGTCTTTGAATAACACTTTCATGCTCAGTTGCTTCATGTCCAACTCTTTGTGACCCTATGGACTGTAGCCCACCAAGTTCTTCTTTCCATGGAATTCTCCAGGCAAGAATACGGGAGTGGGTTGCTATTCCCTCCTCCAGGGGATCTCCCCAACCCAGGGATTGAACCCATATCTCTTGCATCCCCTGTATTAGAAGACAGGTTCTTTACCACTAGCACCACTTGGGAAACCCTTGAATAGCATGTGTGTATGTGTATGTGTGTGTTTGGGTGTGTGTTTGTCTGTTGCTCAGTTGTGTCCGACTCTTTTCGACCCCAAGGACTATAGCTCACCAGCCTCTTTTGTTCGTGGAATTCTCCAGGCAAGAATACTTAAGTGGGTAGCCATTCCTTTCTTCAGAGGATCTTCCCAACCCAATGATTGAACCTAGGTCTCCTGCGTTGCAGACAGATTCTTTACTGTCTGAGCCACAAGGGAAGTCCCTCAATAATACATGTATGCATGTGTGTGAAGTCACTTCAGTTGTGTCTGACTCTGTAACCCCATGGATTGTAGCTTGCCAGGCTCCTCTGTCCATGGGATTCCCCAGGCAAGAATACTGGAGTGGGTTGCCATGCCCTTCTTCAGGAGATCTTCCCAACCCAGGGAGCAAACTCTTGTCTACAACATCTACCTGCATTGGCAGGTGGGTTATTTACCACTAGTGCCACCTGGTAAACTGCTGAATAACACATGCTTCAGTCTAAATTCATACTCAGCACTAATGAGATGTATAAACTTTGACAAGTATTTAAGTTCTCAGTCTTTGTTTCCTCATTTGGACAATGGATCAACCTTTCAGTCTTATTTTGAGACTCTGACAGAGACCTGACTGTAGTTAGGACAAAGCAAACACCAGTTTCCTTCCCCCACTTGCTTTTTCAGTCCTCTGACTCTTGGTAAGAATAATAACTGGAGGATTTTGCAGTGGCTTCCTCACCCTGCATTACTGCTGTCAGTGAGGCAAAGCTGTGTAAATCTCTGGTCATTAGCATCTATTTCTGGTTCTCTGAATCCATAGAATATCTTAGAATTGCTTTAACCACCTGCCTGATGTACTGTATCCCCATATTTCTTCTGTTCACTTTATTTTCTCTGCCTCCTTAGCCTTATACAGTAAGAGAAGTGAGGAGAACAGAAAAGCAAGATTTCTAATTTATAAAGAGGGGTCCATTCTACCCACGTGATGCTCAGATTCACCATCCTCCAGCCTCATAGGGATTGAGAGATTCAGACTCTATTCAGTTTTGTCTTTGGGAAAATTTAGAGGATAGACATTCTCTAATGAATAAAGTGAAGCTCTGTACTAAAAAGATAGCAAACCATTCTTCTCCAGAGGTAGTTAACATTTTGAAAACAACTTATTTGGCAACATTACCGTATATAATCATAAACCAAGTCAAACAAGATGAGCATATGCAAGTTGTTGAACTGACTGGGGAATGGCTTTTCCAGCAGTAACACACCTGTGTCACAACATAATTTCCAGGTAAATAGCTCTTTTATTGCTAATTAAAATTGAGTTTGAAGCTCCAGTCAAGAAGCCCAGCTAGTTGTACACCCATGACTGAAGAGTCATGTTCCTAGAGCTGAGAGGGTGATTTTCTCATGTTTTGTTGATCTCACTCTTGCTGAAGATGAGGACAGGCCCTGAAACTATTGCCTTGATCCTCAGCAAATATGGGGTATTGGATATCACAGTGAGAGTCTCAGCATGCACTCAGTCCCTTTACCCAACTTTTCCATAAAGAGAAATCCATTCCTTAGCATGCCAACTGTAGACAGTGAGAAATTTGCTCCACTCTGCTTTCTATTACATACAATTCTTGGGATTTTGTGTGTGTGTGTGTGTGTGCCAAGAAGAAAGCAGTTATTAAGCTCTCATTTTACCTTTGATCTAAAGTCCTGATTCCTCTGTCCTTTAAGGATTTGAGTAGGACATTTAAGAAGCAGTGCAAAAAATAAATAAATAAGATAAACCAACAGACTTTTAAATGCCACTGGTTTGAAATAAGTTGACATTTAAATCTACTCCACAGAGAAACACTATCCTTATCAAAGCAATGCTAGAATAGAGCTTAATAAAGTGTGGCATTAATTAACACCTGCCCTTTATGATTTTCTTCACCAACAAAAAGGACATATCAATGTTACAGGAAAGAAAGGGAAAAAGAGTCAAGGAAACATCCCCAAGTATAGATATTCCAGCTCTTTGTTTTGCAGATAAATCATCTGAGTTAATCAGTAAGAATACATTGGCTTCCATAAGTTATACTGCTTGGTTAATAAGTAATAGACCTGGGATTATAATTCACGTCTTCTATTTTATTTGCAGTCAAGTTTCATACACTGACCTGTCCAAATTTAAAAATAACAGAGGGATAAAAATTTTCTTTTGGTTTGGATCTTGGTGATATTTTCAGGCACACACTTGAGTATAATAAAAACCAAAACTAACTATGTAGTAAATTAATGGAAAAATAAAAGAAAATGTGTAGGTTTCTCCTAAAGAGAAAAGAGGATAATTTACTCAAACTCATAGAATCCATGCCATGTATAATTTGAGAGTCTCTCCTTTCTTTCACAAATTCTACAAATATAGGATTCTTCAAAAAATAGTTGCACTTGGTAAAGTGTTATTTGGTTAGACAGAAGACCCATATTACTAAAATTGGATCTTACAGTTACTAATGTACCATGGTTCATCCCAATGTATTTCCTTTTATCTATATTATTCTATAACAAAACAGCTTTAAATACTTGTGATCTTAAAAACAGTAGGTCATAAACTGTAACTTCAATCCTCACAATCTCTAAAATTTGTATTTTAATAGGGTCATGCTGTATAAGGAAAACAAAAACATTATTTTTTTTTTCTGGGGGAAGGCTACTCTCTTGTGGCTTGAAATGGTACTACACCTGCCTACCTTGTTTCAGATCTGGATTTCTACAAAGGGGATTGAAATAAATAGACTTCAGAAGTAAATATTAACCTTAAAATAGTCTTAAAATTTTGTTAATCTAGAAAAGTTATTTGAAAGGTTCAAACCAGAGTCTTGGATATTCAATCACATTTTATTATTAATATTTTGAGATTTTAGGCTTAAGAATTGAAACACTAGTTAATGATTTGATATTTAAAGATATCCAACATGTTCATAAACATATTAGTAATTTTTAATTTTAAAGCAGTAACTTATTTTTCATGAAACTTTAAAATTCATGCCTCACACTAGCAGCCTCACAACAACCAAGAGTACCTAATGATAACAATTACTTATTCAACTACTAAGTGCTCAAAATGTCACAAATTAAATCACAGATTTTATGTTGTGTGAAAATATCACATAAAGCCATGTATTTCTCCGTTCAATTCCAGTGAAATTTGTCAAACTTGAGTTACTTTATTACATATAAATGGAGGATAAGTAGTTTGGAAACTTCTCAGTACCAGCTTAAAACTTATTAAAATTAGAAATTTTGAAGTTATTTACTTAGTTCAATTATTTCAGCCTCTCAGTAGTGTCTGACTCTTTGTGACCCCATAGACTGCAGCGTGCCAGGCTTCCATGTCCATCAGCAACTCGCGAAGCATATTCAAATTCATGTCCAATGAGTCGGTGATGCCATCCAACCGTCTCATCCTCTGTCATCCAGTCTTCAATCTTTCCCAGCATCAGGGTCTTTTCAATGAGTCAGTTCTTCACATTAGGTGGCCGAAGTATCGGAGTTTCAGCTTCAGCATCGGTCCTTCCAATGAACAATCAGGACTGATTTCCTTTAGAAAGGACTGGTTGGATCTCCTGCAGTCCAAGAGACTCTCAAAGTCTTCTCCAACACCACAGTTCAAAAGCTTGAATAAGTCGGTGCTCAGCTTTCTTTATAGTGCAGCTCTCACATCCGTACATGACTATTGAAAAATCCATAGATTTGACTGGATTGGCCTTTGTTGGCAAAGTAATGCCTCTGCTTTTTAGTATGCTGTCTAGGTTGGTCATGACTTTTCTTTGAAGGAGCAAGTGCCTTTTAATTTCATGGCTGCAATCACTATTACAGTGATTTTGGAGCCCTTCCCCCGCCCAATATAGTCTCTCACTGTTTCCATTGTTTTCTCATCTATTTGCCATGAAGTGATGGAATCGGATGCCATAATCTTAGTTTTCTGAATGTTGAGCTTTAAGCCAACTTTTTCACTCTCCATTTTCACTTTCATCAGGAGGCTCTTTAGTTCTACTTTCTGCCATAAGAGTGGTGTAATCTGCATATCTGAGGTTATTGATATTTCTCCCAGCAATCTTGATTCCAGCTTGTGCTTCAAGCCAGCCTGGCATTTCACATGATGTACTCTGCATATGAGTTAAATAAGCAGGGTGAAAATATACAGCCTTGACATACTCCTTTCCCAATTTGGAACCAGTCCATTGTTCCATGTCCAGTTCTAACTGTTGCTTCCTGACCTGCATACAGATTTCTCAAGAGACAAGTCAGGTGATCTGGTATGCCCATCTCTTTCAGAGTTTTCCACAGTTTATAGTGATCCACACAGTCAAAGGCTTTGGCATAGTCAATAAAGAACAAGTAGACGTTTTTCTGGAACTCTCTTGCTTTTTCAATGATCCAACAGATGTGGCCAAATTGATCTTTGGTTCTTCTGCTTTTAATAAATCCAGGTTGAACATCTGGAAGTTCATAGTTCATGTACTGTTGAAGCCTGGCTTGGAGAATTTTGAGCATTAATTTACTAGCATGTGAGATGAATGAAATTGTGTGGTAGTTTGAACATTCTTTGGCATTGCCTTTCTTTGGGATTGGAATGAAAAACTGAGACCACTGCTGAGTTTTCCAAATTTGCTGGCATATTGAGTGCAGCACTTTCATACCATCATCTTTGAGGATTTGAAATAGCTTAACTGGAATTCCATCACCTCCACTAGCTTCATTTTTAGTGATGCTTCCTAAGAACCATTTGACTTCACATTCCAGTATGTCTGGTTTTAGGTGAGTGATCACACCATCAAGGTTATCTGGGTCATGAAGATCTTTTTTGTATAGTTCTTCTGTGTATTCTTGTTACCTCTTCTCAATATCTTCTGCCTCTGTTAGGTCCATATCATTTCTGTTCTTTATTGTTCCCATAGTTGCATGAAATGTTCCCTTGATATCTCTAGCTTTCTTGAAGAGCTCTCTAGTTATTCTCATTCTTTTTATACTCTATTTCTTTGCATTGATCACTGAGGACAGCTTTCTTATCTGGCCTTGCTATTCTTTGGAATTATGTATTTAAATGGGTATATCTTTCCTTTTTTCTTTGCCTTTTCACCTTTGCCTTTTCACCTTTTCTTTTCTCAGCTATTTGTAAAGCCTCCTCAGACAATCATTTTCCTTTTTTGCATTCTTTTTTCTTGGGGATGGTCTTGATCACTGCCTCTTGTACAATATCACAAACCTTTGTCCATAGTTTTTCAGGCACTCTGTCTATCAGATCTAATCCCTTTAATCTATTTCTCACTTTCACTGTATAATTGTAAGGGATTTGATTTAGGTCATACCTGAAGGGTCTAGTGGTTTTCCCTACTTTCTTCAATTTATGTCTAAATTTGGCAATAAGGAGTTCCTGATCTAAGCCACAGTCATCTCCTGGTCTTGCTTTTACCAACTGTATAGAGCTTCTCCATCTTTGGCTGCAAAGAGTATCATCAGTCTGATTTCTGTATTGACCATCTGGTGATGTCCATATGTAGAGTCTTCTCTTGTGTTGTTGGAAGAGCTGTTTGCTATGACCAGTGTGTTTTCTTGGCAAAACTCTGTAAGCCTTTCACCTGCTTCATTGTGTACTCCAAGGGAAAATTTGCCTATTATTCCAGGTATCCCTTGACTTCCTAGTTTTGCATTCTAGTCCCCTATAATGAAAAGGATATCTTTTGGGGGCATTAGTTCTAGAAGGTCTTTTAGGTCTTAATAGAACCATTCAATGTCGGTTTCCTCAACATTACTGGTCAGGGCATAGACTTGGATTACTTTGATATGAATGGTTTTTCTTTGAAACAAACAGAGATCATTCTGTCATTTTTGGGATTGCATCCAAGTACTGCATTTCAAACTCTTTTATTGACTATGATGGCTACTCCATTTCTTCTAAGGGATTCTTGCCCACAGTAGTAGATATAATGGTCATCTGAGTTAAATTCAACCATTCCAGTCCGTTTTTGTTCACTGATTCCTACAATGTTGATGGTCACTCTTGCCGTTTCCTGTTTGATCATGTCCAATTTGCCTTGATTCATGGACCTAACATTCTAAATCCCTATGCAATATTATTCCTTATAGCATCAGACTTTACTTCAATCACCAGTCACATCCACAACTAGGTGTTGTTTTTGCTTTGCCTCCATCTCTTCATTCTTTCTAGTTATTGCTCCACTAATCTCCAGTAGCACATTGGGCACCTACTGACCTGGGGAGTTCATCTTTCAGTGTCCTTTCTTTTTGCCTTTTCATACTGTTCATGGGGTTTTTCAAGGGAAGAATACTGAAGTGGTCTGCCATTCCCTTCTCCAGTGGATCATATTTTGTCAGAAATGTCCACCATGACCTGCCCATCTTGGGTTTCCTTACATGGCATGGCTCATAGTTTCATTGATTTAGACAAAGTGTGGTCCATGTGATCAGATTGATTAGTTTTCTATGAATCTGGTTTTCATTCTCTCTGCCCTCTGATGGAGAAGGATAAAAGTCTTCTGAAAGCTTCCTGATGAGAAAGACTGACTGAGGGGGAAACTGGGTCTTGTTCTGATGGGTGGGTCCATGCTCAGCAAATCTTTAATCCAATTTTATGTTGATGGGTGGAAAATTTCTGTTTTCCCTCCTTGGTGGACTTGAGGCTAAACTATGGTAGAGGTAATGAAGATAATGGTGGCCTTCTCCAAAAGGTCCCATGTGTGCCCTGATGCACTCAGTGCCCCCAACCCTGAAGCAGGCCACCACTGACCCTTACCTCCCCCAGAGATTCCTGGACTGTCATGGGCAAGTGTGTGTCGGTTTCTTGTGGGGCCACTGCTCCCTTCTCCTGGGTCCTGGTGCACACAAGGTTTTATTTGTGCCCTCCAGGAGTCTGTTTCCCCAGTCTTGTGTAAGTTTTGTTGGCTCTATGGTGGGGTTTTTGGAGACCTCCTCCAAGAGAGCTTATGCCATACCCAGGTCTACTGCACCCAGAGCCCCTGCCCCTACCAGTCCATTGCTGACCCGTAACTCTGCAGGAGACACTCAAACACAGTTCTGGCTTAGTCTCTATGGGTTCTCTGGGTTCTGGTGTGCAGAAGTTTTTTTGAGCCCTCCAAACATCTGTGGCTGGTATGGGTTGCTTAGAAATGCTAATTGGCTGAAGTCAATTCTCTCAAAGATGAAAAAAAAAAAAAAAAAGCATGATCTTGCATTCTGTTCAGGACTATGAACATGGGACAGCCCGCCCTATGTACCTACACACTAGCCATAATGGTGCCATGGCTTCCTGTGGTTTACCTGCTTCTCATGAGGACATTCCCTCCATGCATTTACAATGTGTAGAAAATTTAACATTGAAATAGTAAAATCAGAATGGAAAGTACATAGGAATGCCTTTGAATGCTAAAAGATGCTCTAAAATTTTATTATTATTCTTACCTGATAGCTTATTGTTTGGAAATAGTCACACCATTTGCTCACATCCATGGGAAGGGTGTATTTACTTGATCATGGACATTAAGCTTAAAATTGTGAGTGACATTGTGCAACTGGATGTCACCCCCACAAGACTGGACACGAGCTTGAAATGTGCTTGTGAGTGTTTGCTCATTTGCTCCTCTCTCATGATAGTCGTATAACCTATGTAGCCTCACTTGCTTCTCCCAGGGAGATGAGAGGTATGTGGAGCAAAGCCTGCCTCTTCTGAACAAGCCCAAACCAGATTCTTTGACTCCCAACTGCCACAGATTTCCGGTTCAGGAAAAAAACTTACTATTGCACGCTTCTGTGATTTTGTTGCTTTTCTGTTGCACTGCATACTTTTGTCAAGTTTAATAGACACAACTTCATTTTTCTATATGGAAATATCTGATTTATAGTCATATAGAGGCTGTAGCCTGCCAGACTCCTCTGTTGATGGAATTCTCCAGGCAGGAATACTGGAGTGAGTAGCTGTTCCCTTCTCCAGGGGATCTTCCTAACCCAGGGATCAAACTCAGGTCTCTTGCATTGCAGGCGAATTCTTTACATCTGAGCTACCAGCGAAGCCCCATATAGAGGCAGTGCCTACATAATTGTTCCACCATTTTATTCTTTTACATCTTTATGAAACTCACTCTTTCAATCCTTGTGTGAATGTATGGATATTTAATTCTTGAAATCAAGTAAACGTCACCTCAGAGGGCAGTTTCTGACTACCCTGTCTATGGAATATCTCTAATCAAATATCACTTTGTTTAATCAACTTATTTCCTCATAACCATATGATTTTAAATTTAAGTTTTCTTATTCATTAATGTATTTGTTAAGCCTCCAAAGATAAATTTTATGAAGGTAAAATCCTATCTTTTTTATTCCCTGCTGTCTCCAGTTTCTAGATCATATAATTCTCTCATTAAATACTTTTGAATGGACAAATGGATGATTCATTCAGCCCATTAGTGCATCAATCAGTTTCATTACCTGATCTGGTTGAGTCCCACTTCAAATATCATTTAAAAAATAAGTCCTCATTAGCTTTAATTACCTCCATAACTGTTCCTTCATTTCACCTGTGTGTCAGCTGTCAAGGAGCCAGTAGTTGAGTTGATAATAAATTATTCTCATGCTCTGAATCAGGCGTATATACTCATATATAATAAAATATTATAGATATTTACATGTATCTGGTTTCTCCTTCTCATTATATTAAACAAATAAGATGAGAACTCTCCTTAAGATTTATGTTAAGTCTACATCCTGAAAATCAGATGTCCACAACTATCCCCTTCCATTTCCTGAGTATAAATTGGATCACATGTAGCAATTATATAAAATGTTTTTAGATAAACAATTTTCAAATTTGTAAGTAATGTTTATGAACCCAGGAACTGAAAATATTTAGTGAAGTAAAATGTGGGACAGCAGCCCTACCCAGACTCAGTGCACTCTCCTACATGAAGTAGAAATGGAAAAGGAAGGACAGGAGAAAAGAGTAAAGGGATGAGATAAAAGTAGAGGAAGAGAAAAGGGAAGAGAGGGGAGGGAGGAAGCAATGTGCCATGGATTTTGGTAAATCATTTCTGTTACATTTTAGATATCAACCCGTATCTTGCTCAGATGATATATGAGTCAATCTTTGAAATACAGGTAGAATATTGATGTGTGTAGGAATGAGGAGATGCACGTGTGAATAAACAGAAGGTGTATTTGGTAATTGATTGATGTGTTACCTTGAATGGAAAGGCAGGACCACATCTCATCTTATCAGATACCCAAATGTGATCCACAGAAGCCTTTGAAATATGTATTTGTGTTAGTTACTGGCTGAAGACAATACTCCCCACTGTTCATGTGCTGAAGTCCTAACCTCTAGTACCTAAGAATGGAACTATATTTTGAGATAGGACCTTTCAAGAAGTAATTGAATAAAATGAGGTCATTTGGGTGCTCTCCAGTCCAGTATGAGTTAAAGAAGTGGCAGAGGGAAAGGGTCTGAAGATAGCAGGGAAAGATGACCAACTAAAGTCAAGGAGAGAGGCCTCAGAAGAAACCAATCTACCAACACCCTAATGTTAGACTCTGGAATTGTGAGAAAATATATATATATTTTTAAGCCACTCAGTTCTATTTTCCTACTCTCCATTCATTATTCAGCAGCAAGTGTTTTGCCATTGTTTTTATTGTTGTTTCTGAATCAAAGAACAGATCACAGCACCCCATGTTTGTCTGGTGGTTCTCATGGCAAAGAATGAAATCCAAACACCTTACCTTGAGTGCTAAGGCACTACTGAACTAGCTGTTAGGATTTCTCCTTACTTCATCCACTTTCTATTCCTTCTAACACATTCTGGACACACTGAATAATTCCCCCTTGTTTTTCAAATACTACATGTCTTTTCTTTTTCCTTAAGTGCAGTGCACTAAATTTGTATTTGGTTGGGCCTTTTCTCCCCAGGCTTTTATAGGCACTTTTTCATTATGAAATTCTCATTGTATTAGTTACATTGTGAATTCTTGAAAAAACAATCTGTCTCTTATCTTCTGTTTACTATCCACCATGCTGTCCTATTTTAGTTTCTTCATGTTTATTGTTTATTTTCTGAGATATCCTCTTTGAAGACAAGGATTGTTATCTGTTCCACTTTCTGATTTATCATTAGTGTTTAAAGCTATGCTGTTCCAAACTATAACTGCTTTTGAGTCCTTAAAAAGGAGGTTAATACTTATTAGGATGTGTTGTTAGTGGTAAAATACAAAACAAATTTTGAATGTTTTGTACAAAAGTATGTCAAATGTCAATAGCTTTATACTAAATCAGATATTATAATGAAATATTATGACATATTTGCTTAAATAAAATATAATAATATATTTATTTTTACCTGTTTCATTTTACTTGACCATGGCTAACAAAAAGTTAAAATTATTTATGTTGTTTATAATTGTGGCTCAGATAAAAGATGAATGGAAAAGAAAGCTGGGGTACATATACACAATGGAGTATTACTCATCCATTAAAAAGAATACATTTGAATCAGTTCTAAGAGGTGGATGAAACTGGAGCCTATTATACAGAGTGAAATAAGCCAGAAAGAAAAACACCAATATAGTATACTAACACATATATATGGAATTTAGAAAGATGGTAATGATAACCCTCTATGTGAGACAACAAAAGAGATACAGATGTATAGAATGGACTTTTGGACTATGTGGGAGAGGGAGAGGGTGAGATGATTTGGGAGAATGGCATTGAAACATGTATACTATCAGGTAAGAAACGAATTGCCAGTCTATGTTCGGTACAGGATACAGGATGCTTGGGGCTGGTGCATGGGGATGATCCAGAGAGATGATATGGGGTGGGAGGTGGGAGTGGGGTTCAAGATTGAGAACTCATGTACACCCGTGGCTGATTCATGTCAATGTATGGCAAAACCAATACAGTATTGTAAAGTAAAATAAGTAAAAATTAAAAATAAAATAAAATAAAAGTATTGATTGACATACAAAAAGCTGTACAAAACTAATGTATATAATTTAATGAGTTTGGAGATGTGTGCATCCATGAAATGATCACCAAAATCTATGCTATAAATATAAGCAATATTTCCAAAAGTTTGCTTCCACTCTCTTTGATTATTATTATTATTGTGTGTGTGATAAGAACACATAATATAATATTTACCCTTATCAAATGTTTATACAATACAGTATTATTAACTATAGGCACTAATCTGTACAGTAGATCTATTTATTTATAGATATATATACGACATTTTCTTTATGCATTCATCCCAAGATGGACATTTTAGTAACTTTCCTCTCTTGGCTATTGTGGATAATGCTGTACTGAACAGGAGATTGCATATATCTCTTTGGAATCTTGATTTAATTTCTTATGAACATACACCTGGAGGGAAGATTGCTGGATTATATGGCAGCTGTATTTTTAATTTTCAGAACTTCTATAATGTTTTCCATTGTGGCTATACCAAATTACATTCCCACTCATAGTGTACAATGTTTTTTTCTTTTTATCTCCACATCCTCATCAACACTTTTCTTTTGTTCTTTTAGTAGTAGCCACCCTAACTGGTGTGAGATGCATTTCTCTGATGATTAGTGATGCTGAATTTGTTGGTCATCTGTATGTCTCCTTTGGAGAAATGTCTATTCAGTTCCTTTGTCCACGTTTTACTGGGCTTATTGTTATTATTTTTTGCTATTGTATGGTAGCAGTTATATATATATATACATATACATATACACATATGTATGTATCAGTTCAGTTCAGTTCAGTTGCTCAGTCGTGTCCGACTCTTTGCAACCCTATGAATCGCAGCACGCCAGGCCTCCCTGTCCATCACCAACTCCCGGAGTTCATTCAAACTCACGTCCATCAAGTCAGTGATGCCATCCAGCCATCTCATCCTCGGTCGTCCCCTTCTCCTCCTGCCCCCAATCCCTCCCAGCATCAGAGTCTTTTCCAATGAGCCAACTCTTCGCATGGTGGCCAAAGTACTGGAGTTTCAGCTTTAGCATCAGTCCTTCCAAACAAATCCCAGGGCTGATCTCCTTCATAATGGACTGGTTGGATCTCCTTGCAGTCCAAGGAACTCTCAAGAGTCTCTCAAGAGTCTTCTCCAACACCACAGTTCAAAAGCATCAATTCTTTGGTGCTCAGCTTTCTTCACAGTCCAGCTCTCACATCCATACATGACCACTGGAAAACCCATAGCCTTGACTAAATGGAGCTTTGTTGGCAAAGTAATGTCTCTGCTGTATATATATATATGATTTTAACTGTTCCTTAGATATGGTTTATAAATATTTTCTCTAGTTCAATAGGTTGCCTATTAGTTGTTGTTGTTGTTGTTGTTGTTTTGGTTGATGGTTTCCATTGTGATTAAAGCTTAGTTCAATGTAGTCCCACTTAACCTATTTTGGCTTTTGTTCCCTGTGCTTTTGGTATCATATCTAAGAAGTGATTAGAAAGATAAATTTTAAGAAGCTATTTCTGTGTTCCACTCCAAGAGTTTTATGATTTCACAGCTTATGTTTAAATTTTTATGGAATTGGGGTTTTATTTTTTGTCCAATAAAGGTCCAAATTCATTATTCTGCATGTGCCCATCTGGTTTTCTCAGCTACTTTTATGAAAGAGACTATCCTTTCCCCATTGTGTATTTTTGGGAAATTTTCAAAGATCAGTTGACCATATATGCATAGATTTATATCTAGGCTCTCTATTTCTTTCATTGTTCTCTACATCTATTTTCATTACAGTACCATACTGCTTTGGTTGCTGAGGCATTGTAATGTATTATGAAAATAGGAAGTGTGATACCTCCAATATTGTTCTTTCTCCAGAGTGTTTTGGCTATTTGAGGTTTTGGGGGTTTCATGTGAATTTTAGGATTTTTTTTTTATATTAAAAAAATTCTAGTATACTAATTTTCACTATATTGATTCTTCTGATCCATGAACATGGTATATTTCTCCATCTATTAGGGTCCTCTTTGATTTCTTTCATCAGTGTTTTATAGTTTTCTATATATAGGTCTTTAGTTTCTTTAGGTAGATATATTCCTAAGTATTTTATTCTTTTCATTGCAATGGTGAATGGAATTGTTTCCTTAATTTCTTTTTCTACTTTCTCATTATTAGTGTATAGGAATGCAAGGGATTTCTGTGTGTTGATGTTATATCCTGCAAGTTTACTATATTCATTGACTAGCTCTAATAATTTTCTGATGGATTCTTTAGGGTTTTCTATGTAGAAGATCATGTCATCTGCAAACAGTGAGCATTTTACTTCTTCTTTTCCAAACTGGATTCCTTTTATTTCTTTTTCTGCTCTGATTGCTGTGGCCAAAACTTCCAGAACTATGTTGAATAGTAGTGGTGAAAGTGGGCACCCTTGTCTTGTTCCTGACTTTAGGGGAAATGCTTTCAATTTTTCACCATTGAAGATAATGTTTGCTGTGGTTTGTCAGGTTCAATGCAATCCCTATCAAGCTACCAGTGGTATTTTTCACCAAACTTGAACAAATCATTTCAAGATTTGTATGGAAATACAAAAAACCTTGAATAACCAAAGCAATATTGAGAAAGAAGAATGGAACTGGAGGAATTAACTTGCTTGACTTCAGGCTCTACTATAAAGCCACAGTCATCATGACAATATGGTACTGGTACAAAGACAGAAATATAGATCAATGGAACAAAATAGAAAGCCCAGAGATAAATCCACACACCTATGGACACCTTATCTTTGACAAAGGAGGCAAGAATATACAATGGAGTAAAGACAATCTCTGTAACAAGTGGTGCTGGGAAAACTGGTCAACCACTTGTAAAAGAATGAAACTAGATCACTTTCTAACACCACATACAAAAATAAACTCAATGGATTAAAGATCTATATGTAAGACCAGAAACTATAAAACTCCTAGAGAACATAGGCAAAACACTCTCTGACATAAATCACAGCAGGATCTTCTATGACCCAACTCTCAGATTACTGGAAATAAAAGCAAAAATAAACAAATGGGATCTAATTAAACTTAAAAGGTTCTGCACAACAAAGGAAAATATAAGCAAGGTGAAAAGACAGCCTTCTGAATGGGAGAAAATAATAGCAAATTAAGCAACTGACAAACAACTAATCTCAAAAATATACAAGCAACGTATGCAGCTCAATTCCAGAAAAATAAATGACCCAATCAAAAAATGGGCCAAAGAACTAAATAGACATTTCTCCAAAGAAGACATACAGATGGCTAACAAACACATGAAAAGATGCTCAACATCACTCATTATCAGAGAAATGCAAATCAAGACCAAAATGAGGTACCATTTCACACCAGTCAGAATGGCTGTGATCCAAAAATCTGCAAGAAATAAATGCTGGAGAGGGTGTGGAGAAAAGGGAACCCTCTTACACTGTTGGTGGGAATGCAAACTAGTACAGCCACTATGGAGACCAGTGTGGATATTCCTTTAAAAATTGCAAATAAAACTGCCATATGACCCAGCAATACCACTGCTGGGCGTACACACCGAGGAAACCAGAATTGAAAGAGACACATATACCCCAATGTTCATTGCAGGACTGTTTATAATAGCCAGGACATGGAAGCAACTTAGATGTCCATCAGCAGATGAATGGATAAGAAAGCTGGGGTACATATACACAATGGAGTATTACTCAGCCATTAAAAAGAATACATTTAAATCAGTTCTAATGAGATGGATGAAACTGGAGCCGATTATACAGAGTGAAGTAAGCCAGAAAGAAAAACACCAATACAGTATACTAACACATATATATGGACTTTAGAAAGATGGTAATGATAACCCTGCATGTGAGACAGCAAAAGAGACACAGATGTATAGAACGGACTTTTGGACTCTGAGGGAGAAGGACAGGGTGGGATGATTTGGGAGAATGCCACTGAAACATGTATACTATCATGTAAGAAATGAATCGCCAGTCTATGTTCGGTACAGGATACAGGATGCTAGGGGCTGGTGCACGGGGATGATTTAGAGAGCTGATATGGGGTGGGAGCTGGGAGGGGGGTTCAGGATTGGGAACTCATGTACACCCAAGGCGGATTCATGTCAATGTATGGCAAATCCAATACAGTATTGTAAAGTAAAATAAAGTAAAAATAAAATTAAAAAAAAATAAAAAAGAATAAAAAAAGAAAAATAAATAAAAAATAAATAAATAAAAAATTCTAGTGAAATTTTGATTGGGGTTACATTGAATTTGGTGATCATTTTTGGTAGTGTGGGTATTTTAACAATACTAATTCTTTCAATCCATGAACATGGTATGCCTTCTCATTTATTGTTTATAATTTAATTTCTTTTATCAGCATGATTTTCAGTGTGCAAATCTTTTATATATTTAGTTAAATTTATTTTTAAATATGTTATTCTTTCTGATGCTTTTATAAAAGATAGTCTTCTTAAATTCCTGTTCAAATAATTTCATAGTTGGTATATAGAAATGCAACTATATTTTGATTTTGTATCTTAAAACTATACTTAAGTAGTGTTTCAGTACTAACAGGTGCTTTTGTTTGTTTTGTTTGTTTGTCAAACCTTTAGAGTTTTCTATACATAAGATTACTTTAGCCATAAACAGAGATAATTTTACTTCTTTTCCAATTGGTATACGTTTTATCAATTCTTCTTGCCTAATTTCTCTGGCTCAGACTTCCAGTACTTTGTGAATAGAAGTGACAAGAATGGGCATCTATGACTCACAGATCCAAAAGTTTTCAGTTTTTTTTTTTTTTTCCATTGACTATGATGTGAGATATGGGCTTTCCATATATGGCCTTTACTCTGTTGAGGTAGCCTTCTTTTATAACTAATTTGTTGAACTTGCAAAATGAAAGGGTGTTGAATATTCTCAAATATTGTTTTGACATTTTCTGAGATGACAATATTATATTTATCTTTCAATATGACAACATGGTGTGTCAGTCTTTGGTTTGCACATGTGGAAACTTTTTTAGCTTTCCAGAGGTAACTTCCACTTGGCCATGGTGTCTGACACTTTTCAGTTCAGTCATTCATTCATGTCCAACTTGCAACCCCATGGATTGCAGACACAAGTCTTCCCTGTCCATCACCAATTCCCGGGGCTTTCTCAAACTCATGTCTGTCTAGACAGTGATGCCATACAACCATCTCATCCTCTGTCATTCCCTTCTCTTCCTGACTTAAATCTTTCCCAGCATCAGAGTCTTTTCAAATGAGTCAGTTCTTCACATCAGGTGGCCAAATTATTGGAGTTTCAGCTTCAACATCAGTCCTTCCAATGAATATTCAGGACTGATTTCCTTTAGGATGGACTGGTTGGATCTCCTTGCAGTCCAAGGGACTCTCAAGAGTCTTCTTCAACACCACAGTTCAAAAGCATCAATACTTCGGTGCTCAGGTTTCTTTATATTCCAACTCTCACATCCATACATGACCACTGGAAAAAACACAGTTTTAACTAGAGGGACTTTTGTTGGCAAAGTAATGTCTCTGCTTTTTAATATGCTGTCTAGATTGATCATAGGTTTTATTCCAAGGAGCAAGTGTCTTTTAATTTCATGGCTGCAGTCATTACCTGCAGTAATTTTGGAAACCAAAATAATAAAATCTTTCACTGTTTCCATTGCATCCCCTTCTATTTGCCATGAAGTGATGGAACCAGATGTCATGATCTTAGTTTTCTGCATGCTGAAATTTAAGCCAACTTTTTGACTCTCTTCTTTCACTTTCATCAAAAATCTCTTTAGTTCTACTTCACTTTCTGCCTAAGGGTGGTGTCATCTGCATATCTGAAGTTATTGATATTTCTCCCAGCAATCTTGA
The DNA here is from genome assembly GCF_014754425.2 of Oryx dammah. NCBI lineage: Eukaryota > Metazoa > Chordata > Mammalia > Artiodactyla > Bovidae > Oryx > Oryx dammah. The sequence goes on along the minus strand of NW_024070187.1, from coordinate 79,580,894 downwards.
TTCCAGCTTGCGCTTCAAGCCGGCCTGGCATTTCACATAATGTACTCTGCACATAAGTTAACTAAGCAGGGTGACAATATACAGAATTTACATACTGTTTTCCCTGTTTGGAATCAGTCTCTTGTTCCAAGTCCAGTTCTAATTGCTACTCCTTGACCTGCATACAGATTTCTCAGGAGGCAGGTCAGGTCATATGGTATTTCCATCTCTTTAAGAATTTTCCATAGTTTGCTCTGATCCACACAGTGAAAGGCTTTGGCATAGTTAATAAAGAACAGGTAGATGTTTTTCTGGAACTCTATTGCTTTACTGAAGATCCAACAGATGTCGGAAATATGATTTCTGGTTCCTCTGCTTTTTCAAAATCCAGCTTGAACATCTGGAATATTATGGTTCATGTACTGTTGAAACCTTGCTTGGAAAATTTTGAGCATTACTTTGCTAGCATGTGAGATGAGTGCAATTGTGAGGTAGTTTGAACATTTTTTTGTGTTACCTTTATTTGAAATTGGAATGAAAACTGTCCTTTTCCAGTCCTGTGGCTGCTGCTGAAGTTTCCAAATTTTCTGACACATTGAGTGCAGCACTTTCACAGCATCATCTTTTAGGATTTGAAATAGCTCAACTGGAATTCCATCATCTCCACTAGCTTCATTTGTAGTGATGCTTCCTAAGGACCATTTGACTTCACATTCCAGGATGTCTGGCTCTAGGTGAGTGATCACACCATCAAGGTTATCTGGGTCATGAAGATCTTTTTTGTATAGGTCTTTTGTGTATTCTTGTCAACTCTTCTCAATATCTTCTGCTTCTGTTAAGTTCATATCATTTCTGTCCTTTATTGTGCCCATCTTTGCATGAAATATTCCCTTGATATCTCCAGTTTTCTTGAAGAGGTATCTATTGTCTCCCATTCTATTGTTTTCCTCTATTTCGTTGCATTGATCACTGAGGAAAGCTTTCTTATATTTCCTTGCTATTCTTTGGAACTCTGGATTCAAATGGGTATATCTTTCCTTTTCTCTTTTGCCTTTTGCATCTTTTCTTTTCTCAGCTATTTGTAAGGCCTCCTTGGCCCTTTTTTGCATTCCTTTTTTTGGGGGTGGTCCTACATCACTACCTCTTATACAATGTCACAAACCTTCATCCATAGTTTTTCAGGCACTCTGTCTTTCAGATCTAGTCCCCTTAATCTATTTCTCACTTCTACTGTATAATCATAAGGGATTTGATTTAAGTCATAATTGAATGGTCTTGTGATTTTCCCTACTTTATTCAATTTATGTCCGAATTTGGCAATAAGGAGTTCATGATCTGAGCCACAGTCAGCTCTTGGTCTTGTTTTTGCTGACTGTATAGAGCTTCTTCTTCTTTGGCTGCAAAGAATATAATCAATCTGATTTTGGTATTGACCATCTGGTGATGTCCATGTGTAGAGTTTTCTCTTGTGTTGTTGAAAGAGGGTGTTTTCTCTTGGAAAACTCTGTAAGCCTTTGACCTGCTTTGTTTTGTACTCCAAGGCCAAATTTGACAGGTATTTCTTGACTTCCTACTTTTTCATTCCAGTCCCCTATAATTAAAAGGTCATCTTTTTTGGGTGTTATTTCTTGAATGTCTTGTAGGTCTTCATAGAACCATTCAGCCTCAGCTTCTTCAGTATTACTCGTTGGGGCATAGACCTGGATTACTCTGATATGGAATGTTTTTTCTTGGAAACGAACAGAAATCATTCTGTCATTTTTGAGATTACATCCAAGTACTACATTTTGGACTCTTGTTTATTATGATGGCTACTCCATTTCTTCAAAAGGATTTTTGTCCACAGCTATAATGGTCATCTGATAAATCTGAGTTATATTCACCCATTCCAGTTCATTTTAGTTCACTGACCCTTTTAATGTACTTTTAAATAATGTTTGCTAATATTTCATTAAGAATTTGCATCTATATTCATAAAAAATAGTGACCTGTAGTTTTCGTTCCTGTAAGTGTCTACTTTAGGCTTTGTCATTAGGATGATGCCAGCTATCTTCTTTTATTTCAAAAGTTTTTCATGAAGGCACTTTTTAACTCTACAGATGAGGAAACAGAGGAAATCAGATTATTTATGTGGAGTTGAAATAATTGCTTAATTGAGGAAAATGAAAATAATAGTTGGTGAGATAAGGAACACATTTTAATAGTGATAATCTCTAGCTAAGCAGGTCAAAATTAGTTATTTTTAAAATGTATACTTCTGGCATTTTCCCATGTTTTCTGCAAAGAGCATATGCTTGTTAATGATATATATGTGTTTATATATATGAAACAAAGTGATAACTAAATAAACAAAGTAATATTAGGAGCAGGAATACAACAGCTTAAGAAGAAAACAATGTCTATAAAATTTTGGGATATTCTCCAAACTAGTCTCCTTTATTCTAGCTTCAATATTGTTAATCTATGCTAATAATGATAATTAGTATTTATCCTATCTTTATTATACACATATTAAAATTTTCACTCTTATCTGAAGCCAGTCTTCTTCCTTTTTGCTTTTTAATCCTGTTATAGTTCTCATATACTTATCTTATATTACTTCTTTAGAGTTAACACCATTTAGGATTTTGTTCCCTCACTTTAAATGAGAACAGCTAAGACAAAAAAAAAAAAAAAAAAAAAAACAGAGAGAGAGAGAAAAAGAAACACTCCTGGCATCTGCAATTACAAGGAGCAGCTTTAATTTCCTTTCTTTTCTCTCTCATTTTTAAAGTAAGTATGTGTGGTTTGTTCCCTAAGGCATTCTATAGCTTGATAGAATTAGTCCTGTTTTGAAAGAAAGGATCCTCTTAGCAATAAGTGGAATGATTATCATCAGATAAAGGACATCAGGTGGCATACCAGAAGATGCATTTAACAACTCTTTTGCCATATGTTGAAATTATCCTTTAAGAGTTTCCTCTTATATTGGACTTTCATCATTGCTGAGATTATATCAATTTCAATTAAAAATAATTATTTGTTTGAATTACCTTAATTTTTCATCTTTTCAAAATCAGTTCAAACAGAGTTCTCTCTGCTGCCTCCCTTAAATGTACACATATTTATGGGTGTGTAAATTAGGGTTTCTTTTGCATTTTCATTCATCTGTGAAGTAAAATACCAATATTAAGTAAAAAATAACAGTGAGATTATCAATAACTGGCTTTGAGATCCCATCCATTCCTCCTTCCTTAGTTTCTTCATTCCTATTAATAAATACACAAGCATTTATTTCCATATATATAGACTATAATATATACAAACATTGTATTTATATATACATATATGTGTAGAGAACTTTTCTTGAGGTAAAACTTTCATAAGTGGTGTTATTTGAAAAGTAAATATAATCTTAACAAAAGCAATTTGATTCTACCTGTATCTTCTCAGTATTAGTCACCATTTTCTTCCTTTACTGAGTAAAAGAATGACCTGCTGCAGCTTGCAACACATCAGTTTCCTGTCGTGGAACTTATTAGAATGAATTTTGCCATTTCCTTATGTCTAATCAGTCTGTTCATTGTCTGAGAGCTCACCTGATGACTAAAGATGTCCGTTGTTTCTCCCCAGGTTTTTCCAATAGCTTTGTGCTCTATTCCAGCTGCTGGTTTGCATTTGAAAACCAAATCAGCCTCAATATTTTTCATAGTCTTTTTCATCTTGGGTTTTATGATAATGAGACTTTGGCTAAAGAAACCTCCACTCAGAGAATTCAAACAGATTTTAGCACCTGTTAGCAGGTATAAAAAAATAATAATAACAAGTGCATCATTTAACTTTACCATTCTTTTGAATTTGCTTATCTATAATGAAAACCATTTTCTCCATCAAAAGTGCTCTAGAAAAAGAAGGCAATTCTTGTACATTTTATTTCTATTTTATTGTTGGACCTTCTGTGAATTTTTAGTTTCTTTTCTGTAAATCTCAATCTTTCCATCTATAAAATAGGGAGAGAGGATAGGAGAGCAGTGTTTTGTTGAGTTATATAATAGGCATTTCTAGAATAGCAAAAAACTCACAAATCTGTTTATAATACTAATTTCACAGTTGCAAATAATAAAAATTTGGATTATAAAGAACAATTTGCAAGCCAAGTTTATAACTTAAATACTAGGGGCCACAAGACATTGCATTTTTCAGATTCTTGGGTTTGTTTTTAACTTTTTGTTGGGAGGGGTTTACTTGTTTTACAATGTTTCAGTCATTTCAGTTCAGTCCCTCAGTCATGTCCAGCACTTTGCAATCCCATGGATTGCAGCATGCCAGGACTTCCTGTCCATCAACAACTCCTGGAGTTTAGTCAAATTCATGTATATCTAGTCGGTGATGCCATCCAACCATTTCATCCCTTGTCATCCCCTTATCCATCTGCCTTAAATCTTTCCCAGCATCAGGGTCTTTTCAAATAAGTCACTTCTTTGCATCAGGTGGACAAACTATTAGATTCAGCTTCAGCATCAGTCCTTCCAATGAACAGCCAGGACTGATCTCCTTTAGGATGGACTGGTTGGATCTCCTTGCAGTCCAAGGGACTCTCAAGAGTCTTCTCCAACACCACAGTTCAAAAGCATCAATTCTTCATGCTCATCTTTCTTTAGAGTCCAACTCTCAAATCCATACTTGACTACTGAGAAAACCATAGTTTTGACTAGAAGGACAATTGTTGGCAAAATAATGTCTCTGCTTTTTAATATGCTGTCTAGTTTGGTCATGATTTTTCTTCCAAGGAGCAAGTGTCTTTTAATTTCATGGCTGCAGTCACCAGTTCAGTTCAGTTCAGTTCAGTTCAGTTGCTCAGTCATGTCAGACTCTTTGTGACCCCATGAATTGCAGCACGCCAGGCCTCCCTGTCCATCACCAATTCCTGGAGTTCACCCAGACTCATGTCCATTGTGTCGGTGATGCCATCCAGCCATCTCATGCTCTGTAGTCCCCTTCTCCTTCTGCCCCGAATCCCTCCCAGTATCAGAGTCTTTTCCAATGAGTCAACACTTCGCATGAGGTGGCCAAAGTATTGGAGTTTCAGCTTTAGCATCAGTCCTTCCAAACAAATCCCAGGACTGATCTCCTTTAGAATGGACTGGCTGGATCTCCTTGCAGTCCAAGGGACTCTCAAGAGTCTTCTCTAACACCACAGTTCAAAAGCATCAATTCTTCGGAGCTCAGCTTTCTTCACAGTCCAACATTCACATCCATACATGACCACTGGAAAAACCATAGCCTTGACTAGATGGACCGTTGTTGGAAAAGTAACGTCCCTGCTTTTGAATATGCTATCTAGGTTGGTCATAACTTTCCTTCCAAGGAGTAAGCGTTATTTAATTTCATGGCAGTAGTCACCATCTGCAGTGATTTTGAAGCCCCAATAAATAAAGCTGACACTGTTTCTACTGTTTCCCCATCTATTTCCCATGAAGTGATGGGACCAGATGCCATGATCTTCATTTTCTGAATGTTGAGCATTAATCCAACTTTTTCACTCTCCTCTTTCACTTTCATCAAGAGGCTTTGTAGTTCCTCTTCACTTTCTGCCATAAGGGTAGTATCATCTGCATATCTGAGGTTACTGATATTTCTCCCGGCAATCTTGATTCCAGCTTGTGCTTCTTTCAGCCCAGCGTTTCTCATGATGTACTCTGCATATAAGTTGAATAAGCAGGATGACAATATATAGCCTTGATGTACTTCTTTTCCTATTTGGAACCAGTCTATTGTTCCATGTCCAGTTTTAACTGTTGCTTCCTGACATGCATATAGGTTTCTCGAGAGGCAGGTCAGGTGGTCTGGTATTCCCATCTCTTTCAGAATTTTCCACAGTTTGTTGTGATCCACACAGTCAAATGCTTTGGCATAGTCAATAAAGCAGAAACAGGTTTTTTCTGGAACTCTCCTGCTTTTTCTGTGATCCAGCGGATGTTGGCAATTTGATCTCTGGGTCCTCTGCCTTTTCTAAAACCAGCTTGAACATCTGGAAGTTCGCAGTTCATGTTTTGCTGAAGCCTGGGTTGGAGGTATTTGAGCATTACTTTACTAGCATGTGAGATGAGTGCAATTGTGTGGTAGTTTGAGCCTTGTTTTGCATTGCCTTTCTTTGGGATTGGAATGAAAACTGACCTTTTCCAGTCCTGTGGCCACTGCTGAGTGTTCCAAATTTGCTGGCGTATTGAGTGCAGCACTTTCACACCATCATCTTTCAGGATTGAAACAGCTCAACTGGAATGCCATCACCTCCACTAGTTTTGTTCATAGTGATACTTTCTAAGGCCCACTTGACTTCACATTCCAAGATGTCTGGCTCTAGGTGAGTGATCACAGCATCGTGATTATCTTGCTCATGAAGATCTTTTCTGTACAGTTCTTCTGTGTATTCTTACCACCTCTTCTTAATAGCTTCTGCTTCTGTTAGGTTCATACCATTTCTGTCATTTATCAAGCCCATCTTGGCATGTAATGTTCCCTTGGTATCTCTAATTTTCTTGAAGTGATCTTTCCCATTCTGTTGTTTTCCTCTATTTCTTTGCATTGATTGCTGAAGAAGGCTTTCTTATCTCTCCTTACTATTATTTGGACCTATGCATTCAGATGCTTATATTTTTTTCCTTTTCTCCTTTGCTTTTCATTTCTCTTCTTTTCACAGCTATTTGTAAGGCCTCCCCAGACAACCATTTTGCTTTTTTGCATTTTTTTTCCCATGGGGATGGTCTTGATCCTTGTCTCCTGTACAATGTCATGAACCTCCACCTTCTGCAGTGTTTTTGGTGCCCCCCAGAATAAAGTCTGTCACGGCTTCCTCATCTATTTGCCAGGACGTGGTGGGACTGGATGCTGTGATCTTATTTTCTGAATGTTGAGCTTTAAGCCAACTCTTTCACTCTCCACTTTCAGTTTCATTGGGAGGCTCTTTAGGTTTTCTTCACTTTCTCCCATATTGTGTTATCATCTTCATATCTGAGGTTATTGATATTTCTCCCAATCCTGATTCCAGCTTGTACTTCATCTAGCCCAGGGTTTCTCATGATGTACTCTGCTTATTAGTTAAATAAGCAGGGTGACAATACACAGCCTTGATGTACTCCTTTCCCAATTTGGAACCAATCTATTGTTCCATATCCATTTCTAACTGTTGCTTCCTGACCTGCATACAGATTTCTCAAGAGGCAGGTCAAGTGGTCTGGTATTCCCATCTCTTTAAGAATTTTCCACAGTTTGTTGTGATCCACACAGTCAAAGGCTTTGCCATAGTCAATAAATCATAAATAGATGTTTTTCTGGAACTCTGTTCCTTTATCAAAGATCCAACAGATTTGGGAAATATGATTTCTGGTTCCTCTGACTTTTCTAAATCCAGCTTTAACTTCTGGAAGTTTGCAGTTCATGTACTTTTGAAGCCCAGCTTTGAGAATTTTGAATAGTACTTTGCTAGAATGTGAGATGAGTGCAATTGTGAAGTAGTTTGAGCCTTCTTTGTCATTGTCTTTCTTTGGGATTGGAATGAAAACTGACCTTTTCCAGTCCTGTGGCCACTGCTGAGTTTTCCAAATTTCCTGGCATATTACAATGTTTGGTTCTTGCTATACAACATCGTGAATCAGCCATAAGTATACATATGTTCCCTCCCTCTTGAGCCTCCATCCCTAACTCCTCCATCCCACCCATCCAGGTCCCTATAGAGCACTGAACTGAATTCCCTGTTCTATACAGCTTCTTTCAACTAGCTATCTATTTTACACCTGGTATTGTATATGTCAGTGCTACTCTTTCTGTTCTTCCCACCCTCTCCATCCCCCTGTGTTCACAAGTTCATTCTCTATGTTGGCATCTCTAGTCTTGCTCTGCAAATATGTTCATCAGTATCATTTTTCTAGATTCCATACATATGTGTTAATATCCAATATTTTTTGTTGTCTTTCTGACTTACTTCAGTCAGTTCATCCACATCATTACAAATGACTCAGTGTTTTTCTTTTTATGGCGCAGTAATATTCCATTGTATATAAGTACCACATTTATAGCTAAGGTTCTATATGTCTATGTAAGTAACTTTTTAAAAAAAAGTTATTCATTTAGAAAAATAGATGGCATGTTATTCTCATTAATCCTAAAATAATCCCCAAATAAATTTTAATAATGTTACTAACTATGTCAGTCTTGTCTGGCTCTTTGAGACCCCATGGGCTGTAGCCCACCAGGTCCCTCTGTCCATAGAATTTTCCAGCCAATAATACTGGAGTAGGCTTCCATTTCCTTCTCCAGGGGATTTTTCCAACCTAGAGATGACCTCCTATCTTGTGCCTCTCTTGCACTGTCAGGTGGATTATTTACCACTAGCACCACCAGGGAAGCTCATATTCCTCAATATTCTGACCATAGATTATATACTTTTTTTCTGTCCAATTGGATAATAGAGGAGAAATTAACTTATACTTAATGTTGTATGGGAAGAGGAGAGTCTATAGAGCATGCATTAGTGGGATGATTTTGTCCTCACTGTTCACAATTTAGTCTTTTAAGACAAATAATAGAAAGATATGTTGTAGAAGAGGTATTAGTGTCATAAATGTAAAGTCTTTCCAACATAGAGAATACATGATTAAGGCCAAAAGATTTGATTTCTCATCATTAAAAGTCCAATAGAAGACACTTCTTATATTTTTTCATTTAAGCTTTTTTAAGTGATTATTCAAAGGCTAGACTTTGTGTTTGGCATGTTAATAATGAAAGAAAAGTGAAATATAGACTCTGCCTTCCAGGACATTATCAAGCAGTTTGGTAGGGGGTAAGATGAATAAAAACTTTTAATGCAAAAAAACCCACCATTTTACCCCTTCAAATATGTTTAAATCCAATATAAATGATGAAAGGTTTTTTTTTTTTTTTTTTGGTATGTACTCTTCAACAGAAAGACACACAAATTCTAGCTGCAGTTGTGTGTGTATAGGAATATGTGTATGTGTGTGTGTATGATCATAGTGAATATACAGTTAAAATCTTAATATAAAATTGTATTGGGTTAGGATTATACAGTATTTACTAAATCTATAGGTTTACTTCATTTTAGTTTATAAATAGTCTCTGTCCCTAATGAAAATTCAGATGAGAGTTAAACTCTAGTGATCTGGCTTTCCCTGACAGTTATATTTTATTTTTATGCAAACCTACAATTAGGGTACATATTATGAACCTGTAAGAAGGCACAAAATGTTTATGAGTATGAATAGAAGAATATATAAACAGAATTAAAAAGATATATGTAATGAATTCCATGGTGTCTCCTGCATTAGTAGGTGGATTCCTTACCTCTGTGCTACCTGGGAAGCCTAAGTTGTGTGTATTTTACCACAATAAAAAGTGTAGCTCTGAGATTGTTAGTAAAGTCATTGCATTTATACCATTCCAAGATCTGGGCTACTTGCAGGTTTACTCAGAGTTCCTGCAACAAAGGGTAATACATGGAGCTTGAAAAAGAACTACATGGTAAAATAATAATTTGGGACACAAATCTTCCATTTAGTTATCTCTAAAGGGTCATCTGTCAGGTGTCTCATAGGTTACTGTACACTACTTCTAATGTAAAACTAATGCTGGTGCTTTGAATCCAAACTACTATTGCAATATTTTATACTATTCATGGGGTTTTCTTGGCAAGAACAGTGGAGTGGTTTGCCATTCCCTCCTCCAGTGGACCATTTGTTAGAACTCTCTACTATGATCCATCTGTCTTGGGTGACCCTGCATGGCATGGCTCATAGCTTCACTGAATTACACAAGCCCCTTCACTATGACAAGGCAGTGATCCATGAAGGGGCCATGTATCACCAATTCACTGGACATGAACTTGGGCAAACTCTGGAAGATGGTGAGAGACATTGAGGCCTGGCATGTCCCAGTCGATGGGATCACAAAGAGTTGGATACTACTTAGCAACTGAACAATAACCATTGCAATCCACTTATTGGTCAAAATGGATACTCACTGAATTTAGGTGATGAGTGGATTTTTTTCCCAAGCCTGTAGTACAGTGGAACTAGTGATCCACACACCTATCTTGTTTCCATTTTCCCAGTTTCTTCATATGTAGTTAGAACAGTTATACTCAGCAAATAAGGAATATCTACTTTGTGACCTGTTATTTGAAGTAAGGGTTGTATAGTAGGAATAAATATTAAAAAGCTTTGGAGTTCACTTGTTAATAAAAATAGTCAGCCAAATGCAAAATTGCATCCCTTGTGATTTTTCAGTGATGACTGCCATCCTCAAAAGTTTGAAAATGCAAGGGTGAGGATTCCCACTACACCCTCATTTAAATTACCTTTTCAGTAAGACACATAGATCTTGGAAGAAGATTGTAGATTGGTGTACATTATACCAGGAGATATCTCCCACTGTAGCTGTTGCTCCAGATGTGTTCAGTACAGCTCCTCTTATAGCTTCTATACAAGTATCTGTTATTCAGCTATTGTAATTGTTGATAAATTTTGTGTGATAGATCATTATAGTAATGGCCCCTAATAAATCACCCTTCTCTTATCCATTCCCTTGTTTAATCCTTTCATTTGTTAACTCTGGTCTTTACCATTGTGACTTGCTTAGGCCAATGAAATAGTAATAAAAATGACTCAAGAGCTTGACAAATGCTTGTGTATTAGGGTTTGCCCTCTCTTGCCTGTTGCTTTTGTAAATTGGTCACAATGCAAAGATGGTTTAGTTAGCTTACTGAAGACATGTAGCCCAGACAAAGGCCAGAATCAATTTTCATACACAGGTATAAACTTAACAAAATTATATAAAATAATGACTTTCAGAAATTGAAAAAAAAATGGTAATGCAGTACTGTGAGCATAGAAAAAATAGAATCAAGCTAGGTGAGCCCCTATGATCTCATAAATTTCCAGTTTCTTGTATGTGCAAAGACAGCTTCTCACACTGCAAAGTAGGGACAGAGTTTCCAAAGCAAGATTGGTTTTGTGTTTCTCTTCGGTGGTAAGTTCTGAAAGAGATGGGAATACCAGACCAACTGACCAGCTTCTTGAGAAATTTGTATGAGGGTCAGGAAGCAACAGTTAGAACTGGACATGGTACAAAAGACTGGTTCCAAATAGGAAAAGGAGTATGTCAAGGCTGTATATTGTCACCCTGCTTATTTAACTTCTATGCAGAGTACATCATGAGAAAAGCTGGGATGGAAGAAGCACAAGCTGGAATCAAGACTGCAGGGAGAAATATCAATAACCTCAGATATGCAGATGACACCACCCTTATGGCAGAAAGTGAAGAGGAGCTAAAAAGCCTCTTGATGAAAGTGAAAGAGGAGAGTGAAAAAGTTGGCTTAAGGCTCAACATTCAGAAAATGAAGATCATGGCATCCAGTCCCATCACTTCATGGGAAATAGATGGGGAAACAGTGGAAACAGTGTCAGACTTTATTTTTTGGGGCTCCAGAATCACTGCAGATGGTGACTGCAGCCATGAAATGAAATGACGCTTACTCCTTGGAAGGAAAATTATGACCAACCTAGAAAGCATATTGAAAAGCAGAGACATTACTTTTCCAACAAAGGTTTGTCTAGTCAAGGCTATGGTTTTTCCAGTGGTCATGTATGGATGTGAGAGTTGGATTATGAAGAAAGCTGAATGCCAAAGAATTTATGCTTTTGAACTGTGGTGTTGGAGAAGACTCTTGAGAGTCCCTTTGACTGCAAGGAGATCCAACCAGTCCATTCTGAAGCAGATCAGCCCTGAGATTTCTTTGGAAGGAATGATGCTAAAGCTGAAACTCTAGTGTTTTGGCCACCTTATGTGAAGAGTTGACTCACTGGAAAAGAGTTTGGTGCTGAGAGGGATTGGGGAGAATCCCCAGGAGGAGAAGGGGACAAATGAGGGTGAGATGGCTGGATGCCATCAGTGACTTGATGGACGTGAGTCTGAGTGAACTCCTGGAGTTGGTGATGGACAGGGAGGCCTGGTGTGCTGTGATTTATGAGGTCGCAAAGAGTCAGACACAACTGAACGACTGAACTGACTGACTAACTGACTCGGTGGTAAGACAGAGACTGAAGATCCTATAGAATTCTAGTAAGGTAGAGAGAGTGCCATAGAGGATATGACTATCAGGAGAAGAGTTCAAGACTGCTTTATAAGTTTCTCTGATTTGATTTTAAATGAATTTTTGTCTAAGAAAGTGGAGTATAAAATTCCATGAAGTCAGAAACAGAATAATTTTCAAGGAAAAAACAGGAAGCCATATGCTGAAACATGTGACCTAACACAAGGCTCAGGAAAGTAGTAGAAAGAACAATTATTAAAGCTCTCACAGGGCTGGGGATAGTTTATTCAAGTGCTGGTGGAAAGACCAAGTAACACATTGGCATATAACACATGATATAATTCTTATGAATTATATAGGCTTAGTAGTAAGATTTATTTACCTCTTGATAAGATGTACTTTAGGCCTGTTATAACAAACTAGAAAAATAATCTTAGAAATGAATAAACTAAATACAAGAAATTTATCTGAACAAAATAACAAAACCAAATATGATTTAAAGGAGTCTATCAAAATTGAAAAAGTGACAGTTCAAAATCTGAAAATTGCAACCTAAGATAAAGAAAATAAAGAGCCAACAAACAAGCAAGTACCAGGGAAATCTATAAGAACAACAACAACAAAAATTCCATTTAAATCAACACAGAGGAGAAGAGAGGATGAAAATAAAAGGATATCATATGCTTAAAATTTTTAAGAAGTCAGAGGAAATACATGACTAATGAAGGTAAAAAATGATGAAAAGTCAAATATAGAGAGACAAATACAGAAAACAAGCAGCTGCAAACCGTGAAATGATATTATTCAGGCTAGCAATCAAAATTTCCAAAGAGGAAAGTGTAGGAGATAAAATATATATTTGATGAAATTATAGGCAAATAATTTCAGAACTTTATGAAAAATTTAAACCCACAGATCCAACAAGGTCAATAAAAATATTCAGAATAAATATAAAGAAAACCAAATCAAAGTATATAAAAATAAAATCTTAATAATACACAAGATAAGGAGAAAATCTTAAAAACAAGAAAATTCACTAAGCATTAAGTACTTAAGATCAAAGGTAAGAATGACTGCACAATTTATATCAGAATTATATAAGCCAGAGGACAAAAGAAAGATATATCTTTAATTTATGGAAGTAAAATATTTAATCTAGGATTTTTTTAACCAGCAAAAACCATTTTCAATATTGAATGTGAAATAAGGACTTCTTCAGACAAATGCCAGCTGAAAGAATTAATCACCTGCAAAGTGATACTGCAAGACATATAAAGGAAGTACTTCAGGCAGAGAAAAATGACACCACATGTTAATTTAAATCTATGTGAGTGAATAATGAGTGCTGATAATGGGAAATATGTGGATATATTTTTCCTAATTTTTTACACTTAGAATAATAAATGACCAAATATAAAAGCAAGGCATTGTGAGGTTTATAATATATATGGATATGATATATAAGACAAGAATAGCACAAAGGATGGAAGGGAATATAAAAATGTCCCACTGTAAGATTATTTCACTATATATGAACTGATATAATATATTTTAAAAATAGACTTTAATAAGTTAAATATATTATAAAACCTAGAAATACCTTTAAATTTTTAAAAAAATATACATAAATAATACACAAGTAGTGAAGATGAATTATTCCAAAAATTCAATAGAAGTCCAGAAAAGAAGGGAAAAAAAACCCACAAACAAAGATGGGAATGACAGAAACCAAATAGCAAGATACATTAAAAACCATAAATCTATGGACTATTACATTAAATAATACTTTTCTAAACTTTACAGTTAGAGGCACAGATTGTGAGATATGATATAAATCAAGACACAACTATAATCTGTTGACAAAAAAAAAACTTAGAAATATATAAATATACAGATTAAAAATAAATGTGAGTTTCAGCTTCTAGTGAAAATAGAGTTACAGGAAATGGATCTACTTTTCTCATAAAACAAGTAAAAAACAATATGGAACAAATGAAATAATAGAACTCAAGAAACGGGACAGCAGGAGAATGTGTGAATGATGAAAAAGAATAAAAGTAAGCTGTATGGTTGCTACTTACTCCCTGGAGAATGTTTCTAATTCATGATCCAGAGTGGAGGAAACCAGGCAGACTATCTGTCTTTTGACTTGAGTGGGGTTGGACTGGAATTCTGTGGAAGACAAAATGGCAAGAGTATTTTACTGCTGGGCTGTGGTGAAAGTCCTGCCTTTTTCCATTAAGCCTGCTCTGACGCCTCCTCAGTGTAGGGAGGAGCACCTTGTTACTACTGGGTGGAAGCAGAATTGCAGGCAAGCTATATATTTTTCATTGACCCTGGGAGAAAGGAATGCCTTGTCACTTGCCTGTGGGGATAAATATTTCCTCTCGTTACCTTGTTTCTTTTATATCACCATGTGTGCTCAGTCGCTCAGTCATATCCGACTCTTTGCGACCTCATGGACTCTAGCCTGCCAGGCTCCTCTGTCCATGGGATTTTTTCCAGGCAAGAATATGGAGTGGGTTGCCATTTCCTACTCTAGGTCAGGGCCTTCTATCTATCACTTTAAGTGTCTTTAACAGAAGATACTGCTGCAGGTGTCATTATGCCTCTATGGGTCCTTGAGTCCCTGGAGCAGGTGAGGACAGGCCCACAGCCCAGGGGTTCCATGATTTATGTCATGGGACCTGAAACTCAGATCCACTCATGGAGACCAGGCCAGAGACATCGACTGAGCCCAAAGAAGGGAAGGGGTCCTGATGAGAATCCGGGTTGGCCAGTGGTCATGGTGCATGGACAGAGAAAGTGAGGGTGATGAGGATGGAGGAGAAAAGCCCTTGGACCCAGAAAACACCAACAACATATGATGACCCTTCACCAGTGGCAGAACTCTGTGAGGAGGCTGGAGAGTATAGGGCTCCCAGGCTGGATTGAGACCACCTAGCCTCAGCGACCCAGGCCTGGGTGGCATCAGGACTTGGCAGAATGGAAGGTTATAGAGGGTCATGAAAAAAGGCTCCCTTAGGAACAGAGCTTTGTTTCAAAGCCAAGGATACACAAAGCTTGAAAAGTTGTGTTCCTGACACCGGGAATTTGTCATTTTCACAGGCGGTAGGGTCCGCCATATTCTTTTAGGCATTTCCTGGGACTTTGCTATCCATTCTCCAGCCCCGCACAAGCTGGTGGGCAGAACGGAGAACCCCATCATTTCCCTGGGTTGGTCGATTCTCCCTCACTGCCTGGGGGAGGGGCAGGCGGGATTCAGAAAACGCCCGGATCTTCAGGGTCTGTCCCGAGCAGCCTTAAGCTACAAATTGCTTCTTCTCTTTAGCATCTTCTTGGAATTTTCACCATCACCAACTTCACTTTCTTGCTGGCTTAGCCTTTGGCTGCTGAGCGATGCTGATGAGGCCCCCTGAGGCAGGGTCATTGTCTTTGGGACCCCCAGTGTCCCTTCTCTCTTGGGGTGCTGGCTTCTTCCTTTCGGTCCTCAGGGGTTTCTGTGACCACCCACACTTATTGGAAAATAGTTTGTTTTCAGCAAGAGGTACCCTGGCCAATGCTGCCAGCTCTGAGATGAAGTTCTATTCAGCTTCCTGTAGCTGGGTCTTGAGCTGCCCTTCTACTTCTGTGTCCTAGCAGGTCTGCTGGTCATCTCCAACTCTTTGTGACTCCATGGACTGTAGTCTACCAGGCTCCTCTGTCCATGGGATTTTCTAGGCAAGAGTACTGGAGTGGGTTGCTATTTGCTTCTCGAGGGGATCTTCCCAATGCAGGGATGGAACCCAGGTCTCCAGAATTGCAGGCAGACACTTTATGGTCTGAGCCATCAGGGAAGCACTTACATCACCATAACAGGTTCTTATGAGGTTGTAAGAATGTCTTCCACTTGACCTTAGCTGGAGTGAGTAGCGATGGGACCAGTTTTGACTGAAATAGAGTGGGTACATTCTAAAAGACTTATATCTATTAGGCTGATTATGGATCTTTAACAGAGAATACTATCTTTTTTATTCTTTGTTGTTGTTGTTGTTGTTGTTTGGATGCACAACCTTGTCTAACTCAATGAAACTAAGCCATGCCATGTGGGGCCAACCAAGATGAGTGGTCATGGTGGAGAGGTCTGACAGAATGTGGTCCACTGGAGAAGGGAATGGCAAACCACATCAGTATTCTGGCTGTGAGAACCCCATGAACAGTATGAAAAGGCAAAATGATACGATACTGAAAGAGGAACTCCCCAGGTCGGTAGGTGCCCGATATACTACTGGAGATCAGTGGAGAAATAACTCCAGAAAGAATGAAGGGATGGAGCCAAAGCAAAAACAATACCCAGCTGTGGATGTGACTGGTGATAGAGGCAAGATCTGATGCTGTAAAGAGCAATATTGCATAGGAACCTGGAATGTCAGGTCCATGAATCAAGGCAAATTGGAAGTGGTCAAACAGGAGATGGCAAGAGTGAATGTCGACATTCTAGGACTTCTCAAACTAAAATGGACTCGATGGGTAAATTTAACTCAGTTCAGTTCATTTCAGTTCAGTAGCTCAGTCGTGTCTGACTATTTGTGACCCCATGAATCGCAGCACACCAGGCCTCCTTGTCCATCACCAACTCCCGGATTTCACTCAAACTCACGTCCGTTGAGTTGGTGATGCCATCCAGCCGTCTCATCATCTGTTGTCCCCTTCTCCTCCTGCCCAATCCCTCCAACCATCAGAGACTTTTCCAATGAGTCAACTTTTCACATGCAGTGGCCAAATTACTGGAGTTTTAGCTTTAGCATCATTCCTTCCAAAGAAATCCCAGGGCTGATTTCCTTTAGAATGGACTGGTTGGATCTTGTTGCAGTCCAAGGGTCTCTCAAGAGTCTTCTCCAACACTACAGTTCAAAAGCATCAATTTTTCGGCACTCAGCTTTCTTCACATTCCAACTCTCACGTCCGTACATGACCACAGGAAAAACCATAGCCTTGACTAGACAGACCTTTGTTGGCAAAGCATTGTCCCTGCTTTTGAATATGTTATCTAGGTTGGTCATAACTTTTCCTCCAAGGAGTAAATGTCTTTTCATTTCATGGCTGCAATCACCATCTGCACTGATTTTGGAGCTCCTGAAAATAAATTCTGACACTGTTTCCACTGTTTCCCCATCTATTTCACATGAAGTAATGGGACCAGATGCCATGATCTTCGTTTTCTGAATGTTGAGCTTTAAGCTAACTTTTTCACTCTCTTCTTTCACTTTCATCAAGAAGCTTTTTAGTTCCTCTTCACTTTCTGCCATAAGGGTGGTGTCATCTGCATATCTGAGGTGATTGACATTTCTCCCAGCAATCAGATGACCATTATATCTACTACTTTGTGCAGTAATCCCTTAGAAGAAATGGAGTAGCCATCATAGTCAACAAAAGAGTCTAAAATGCAGTACTTGGATGCCATCTCAAAAATGACAGAATGATCTCTGTTAGTTTCTAAGGCAAACCATTCAATATTATGGTAAGGCAAGCCTATGCCCCAACCAGTAACACTGAAGAAGCTGAAATTGAATGGTTCTATGATGACCTACAAGACATTTTTGAACTAACACCCCAAAAAAGATGTCATTTTCATTATAGGGAACTGGAATGCAAAACTAGGAAGTCAAGAAACATCTGGGGTAACAAGCAAATTTGGCCTTGGAATTCAGAATGAAGCAGGGCAAAGGCTAATAGAGTTTTGCCAACAGAACACACTAGTCATAGCAAACACCCACTTCCAATAAAACAAGAGAAGACTCTACACATGGACATCACCAGATGGTCAATACCAAAATCAGATTGATTATATTCTTTGCAGCCAAAGATGGAGAAACTCTATACAGTCAGCAAAAACAAGACTGGGAGCTGACTGTGGCTCACATCATGAACACCTTATTGCCAAATTCAGACTTAAATTGAAGAAAGTAGGGAAAACCACAAGACCATTCAGATATGACCTAAATCAAATCCCTTATGATTATACAGTGGTAGTGAGAAATAGATTTAAGGGCCTAGATCTGATAGATAGAGTGCCTGATGAACTATGGATGGAGGTTCCTGACATTGTAGAAGAGACAGGGAGCAAGACCATCCTCATGGAAAAGAAATGCAAAAAAGCAAAATGGCTATCTGGGGCAGCCTTACAAATAGCAGTGAAAAGCAAAGGAGAAAAGGAAAGTTATAAGCATCTGAATGCAGAGTTCCAAAGAATAGCAAGGAGAGATAAGAAAGCCTTCCTCAGTGATTAATGCAAAGAAATAGAGGAAAAGGACAGAATGGGAAAGACTAGAGATATCGTCAAGAAATTTAGAGATACCAAGGGAACATTTCATGCAAAGATGGGCTCAATAAAGGACAAATGGTATGGACCGAACAAACTCAGAAGTTGTTAAGAAGAGATGGCAAGTATACACAGAAAAACTGTAAAAAGGAGCTTCACGATCCAGATAATCACGATGGTGTGATCACTCACCTAGAGCCAGACATCCTGAAATGTGAAGTCAAATGGGCCTTAGAAAACATCACTACAAACAAAGCTAGTAGAGGTGACGGAATTCCAGTTGAGCTATTTCAAATCCTGAAAGATGATGGTGTGAAAGTGCTGCACTCAGTATGCCAGTAAATTTGGAACACTCAGCAGTGGCCACAGGACTGGAAAAGGTCAGTTTTCATTCCAATCCCAAAGAAAGGCAATGCCAGAGAATGTTCATACTACCACACAATTGCACTCAAATCACATACTAGTAAAGTAATGCTCAAAATTCTGCAAGTCAGGCTTCAGCACTATGTGAACCATGAACTTCCAGATGTTCAAGCTGGATTTAGAAAAGGCAGAGGAACCCAATATCAAATTGCCAGCATCCACTGGATCATGGAAAAACCAAGAGAGTTCCAGAAAAACATCTATTTCTGCTTTATTGACTATGCCAAAGCCTTTGACTGTGTGGATCACAAGAAACTGTGGAAAATTCTGAAAGAGATGGGAATACCAGACCACCTGACCTGCCTCTTGAGAAATCTGTATGCAGGTCAGGAAGCAATAGTTAGAACTGGACATGGAACAACAGACTGGTTCCAAATAGGAAAAGGAGTACATCAAGGCTGTATATTGTCACTCTGCTTATTTAACTCATATGCAGAGTACATCATGGGAAATGCTGGGCTGGAAGAAGCACAAGCTGGAGTCAAGAGTGTCAGGAGAAATATCAATAATCTCAGATATGCAGATGACACCACCCTTATGAGAGAAAGTGAAGAGGAGCTACAAAGCCTCTTGATGAAAATGAAAGTGGAGAGTGAAAAAGTTGGCTGAAAGCTCAACATTCAGAAAATGAAGATCATGGCATCTGGTCACATCACTTCATGGGAAATAGAGGGGAAAACATTGAAAACAGTGTCAGACTTTACTTTTTGGGGCTCCAAAATCACTGCAGATGGTGATTGCGGCCAGGAAATGAAAAGACGCTTACTCGTTGGAAGGAAAATTATGGCCAGCCTAGATAGCATATTCAAAAGCAAAGACATTACTTTCCCAACAAAGGTCCGTCTAGTCAAGGCTATGGTTTTTCCAGTGGTCATGTATGGATGTGAGAGTTGGACTGTGAAGAAGGCTCAGTGCCGAAGAATTGATGGTTTTGAACTGTGGTGTTGGAGAAGACTCTTGAGAGTCCCTTTGACTGCAAGGAGATCCAACCAGTCCATTCTGAAGGAGATCAGCCCTGGGATTTCTTTGGAAGAAATGATGCTAAAGCTGAAACTCCAATACTTTGGCCACCTCATGCGAAGAGTTGACTCATTGGAAAAGACATTGATGCTGGGAGGGATTGGGGGCAGAAGGAGAAGGGGACTACAGAGGATGAGATGCCTGGATGGCATCACTGACTCAATGGACGTGAGTTTGAGTGAACTCTGGGAGTTGGTGATGGACAGGGAGGCCTGGCAGGCTGCCATTCATGGGGTCTCAAAGAGTTGGACATGACTGAGTGACTTAACTGAACTGAACTGCACTGAACTTTACCTATTACTTTTCTAGATATCCAGCTTCTTCAGTTCTAAATCTAAGACATGAGAAGCAATACTCCATCTTGCATAGTCTTCTATTCCTTTATATGTAATATTCATGGTTTTTAGTTGTGTTTATTGGAAGCAATAAGGGATAGTCAACTACTCTGTCTTCCCAGAACAGCAGTCTATTTTACAATAGTGTGATTATAAAATAATATGAGTGACTCTACACAAACATTTGGCCATGTCCTCCTCAGAACTTGTTTCCTAATCCATAATAATTTTTAGAAGAGCTGTTTTGTAATATTTTAAACTCAAGTCTGGTTAATCCTGCCTGTTGGGTGATTTAAAGCTGTGTGTATAACAAGGGGTAGATATGGAATTCCCTGTATGAATCCAGTGATATTTGCAATAAAACTATGACTTGTGGCATTAAATCTGCTTGATCTATATGTTTTTAAAGTTTTAGATTTATAATTAAAAAAGATGACTTAGAAATAGTTTTGAATCTGAAAGTATTGTGGGAGAAAGGAGTAAATTAAGTACACTTTGTTTGCGTTTCAGTACTGTCTCCATTTTTCTTAGCTCTGTGAAAAGTGAGAATGAAAGTCATTCAGTCATGTCCACAACTCTTCGGTATCCCATGGACTATAAAATTCATGGAATTCCCCAGGCCAGAATACTGGAGTGAGTAGTCTTTCCCTTCTCCATGGGATTTTCCCAACCCAAGGATCAAACCCAGGTCTCCAGCATTGCGGGCAGATTCTTTACCAGATGAGCCACAAGGGAAGCCCAGCTCTGTGAAGTGAAAACAATTATTAAACCTTTCAATTCCATTTTTACATCTCTAAAATAACAATTATGTTTTCCATTGTTACCTCACAGGTATTATTTTATCCCTAATTTAAAATTTTATAAAAACCATTACTCATCAACAAAATAATTTGAATATTTCTTTTTAAAACCACAT
Organism: Oryx dammah; assembly: GCF_014754425.2. Lineage (NCBI taxonomy): Eukaryota > Metazoa > Chordata > Mammalia > Artiodactyla > Bovidae > Oryx > Oryx dammah. The sequence continues at coordinate 79,559,835 of NW_024070187.1, read as the reverse complement.
ATTTCTGAGATAACATTGGTCTAAGTTGGGTCATTTGCATTTTTCAGAAAGAAAAAATATGATGCACATGCAAGCTACCTGATCAATAAGATTTAAATCTTAAGACACCAAATAAACCTAATGATAATAATAACATAAATTTAGATATTTGTAGTTCTTGAGGTTCTCACGGCAAGTATACTGGGGTGTACCAGTATACATCCCAGAATGGGAATGTTGTCATTCCCTCCTCCAGTGGATCATGTTTTGTCAGAACTCTCCACTATGACCTGTCTATCTTAGGTGGCCCTCAATGGCATGGCTCACAGCTTTATTGAGTTATGCAAGCCCCTTTGCCATGACAGGGAAATGATCCATGAAGGGATTAGATTCAAGGGATTAGAACTTGTAAACAGTGTGCCTGAAGAACTATCTACAGAAATCCATAATATTGTATAGGAAGCAGAGAATAAAACCAACCCCCCAAAAAAGAAAATGAGAAGGCAAAGTTGTTATCTGAGGAGGACTTACAAATACCTAAAGAGAGAAGAGAGGGAAAAAGCAAGAGAGAAAGGGAAAGATATATCCAAATAAATGCAGATTTCCAAAGAACAGCACAGAGGTACAAGAAGGCCTTCTTCGATGAACAGTGTATAAAACTAGAAGAAAACAACAGGAGGGGAAAGACTAGAGATCTCTTCAGGAAAATTGGAGATATCAAGGGAACATTCTGCCCAAGAGGCAGTGAAAGTTGCTCAACTGATCTTGTCCAACACTTTGCAATCCCATGGACTATACAGTTCATGGAATTCTCCAGGCCAGAATACTGGAGTGGGTAGCTGTTTCCTTCTCCAGGGAATCTTCCCAACCCAGAGACTGGACCCAGGTCTCCTATATTGCAGATGGATTCTTTACCAGCTAGGCCACAAGGGAATCCCATTCTGCCCAAAGATGGGCACAATAAAGGCCATAAACAGTAGAGACCTAGTAGTTGTTGAAGTGATCAAGAAAAGCTAAAAAGAATACATGGAGGAATTGTACAAAAAAAAGATCCAAATAAACCATATCTCTATCATGGTGTGGTCAGCCACCCAGAGCCAGACATTCTGGAAAGTGAAGTAAATGGACCTTAGGAAGCACTGCTGTTAATAAAGCTAGTGGCTGCAACAGAATTCTAGTAGATATATTCAAAACCCTAAAGGATGATGCCTTCAAGGTGTTGCATTCAATATTTCAGCAAACTTGGAAGACTCAGCAGTGGCCAAAGGATTGGAAAAAGTCAATCTTCATCCCAATTCCCAAGAAGGTTAGTACTAAAGAATGTGCTAATCATCAGACAGTTTCATTCATCTCCCAAGCCACTAGGTCATGCTTAAAAATCTTGCATGCTGGGCTTCAGCATTATGTGAACCAAGAACATCCAGATGCCTGAGCTGGGTTTAGAAAAGGAAGAGGAACCAGAGGTCATACTGTCAACATTTGATGAATCATGGAGAAACCTAGGGGATTCCAGAAAAACATTTACCTCTGTTTCATTGACAATGCCAAAGTCTTTGACTGTGTGGTTCATAATAAACTGTTGAAAGCTCTTAAAGAAATGGGAATACCAGACCATCTTACCTGTCTCCTGAGAAAACAGTATGTGGGTCAAGAAGCAACAGTTAGAGCCCTGTATGGAACAAACGATTGGTTCAAGATTAAGAAAGGAGTACAACAGAGCTTTTAGCTGTTACCCTGCTTATTTAACCTATGTGCTAAGCGCATTATGAGAAATGCCAGACTGGATGAGTTGCAAGCTGGAATCAAGATAGGTGGGAGAAACGTCAACAACCTCAGATATGCAGATAATACCACTCCTAATAGCAGAAAGCAAAGAGGAACTAAAGAACATATTAATGAGAGTGAAGGAGGAGAGTGAAAGACATGACTTAAAACTAAATATTAAAAAATTATATGAAAAATATTTTTAAAAAATATCATGGCATCTGACTCTATTCAGTTCAGTTCAGTTCAGTCGCTCAGTCGTGTGCGACTATTTGTGACCCCATGAATCGCAGCACGCCAGGCCTCCCTGTCCATCACCAACTCCCAGAGTTCATTCAGATTCACGTGCATTGAGTCAATGATGCCATCCAGCCATCTCATCCTTGGTCGTCCCCTTCTCCTCCTGTCCCCAATCCCTCTCAGCATTAGACTCTTTTCCAATGAGTCAATTCTTTGCATGAGGTGGCCAAAGTACTGGAGTATCAGCTTTAGCATCATTCTTTCCAAAGAAATCCCAGGGCTGATCTTCTTTAGAATGAACTGATTGGATCTCCTTGCAGTCCAAGGGACTGTCAAGAGTCTTTTCCAACACCACAGTTCAAAAGCATCAATTCTTTGGCGCTCAGCTTTCTTCACATCCATACATGACCACTGGAAAAACCATAGCTTTGACCAGAGAGACGTTTGTTGGCAAAATGACGTCTCTGCTTTTTAATATACTGTCTAGGTTTGTCATAGCTTTCCTTCCAAGGAGCAAGGGTCTTTTAATTTCACGGCTGAAGTCACTGTCTGCACTGATTTTTGAGACCAAGCCAGCCTCCTCGGAATTTTCCAGGCAAGAATAATGGAGTGGGTTGCCATTTCTGGCTCCAGGGTGTCTTCCTGACCCAGGGATCTAACCTGTGCCTCTTCTTGCATCTCCTGCATTGACAAGTGTATTCTTTACATTTCACCACCTGGGAAGCCCTAGATAGGTTTGCAAGGATGTATTGTACAACACAGGGAATATAACCAATATTTTTAAAATAACTATACACCCATGGTGGATTCATGTCAATGTATGGCAAAACCAATACAGAATTGTAAAGTAAAATAAAAAATTAATTAATTAATTAATTAAAAAATAACTATAAATGTAGTATAAGCTTGTAAAATTGTATAAAAGAGAATAAAGTGAAATAAAGACATTTTCAGACAAAACGTAATGCTACCAGAATGTAATACAAAAATTTATTTTTTAAAATGTAGTATTTTAGGTTCTTACAGAGAATATTATACAGTTTGGGATTATATTATTAAGGCTGGGAAATGTTCCAACATGGTTCAATGTTTCTACATTTCACATATAGCAGTACAATATTAAAACATAAGTATAATACTGTGAGAACATGTATAATTACAGTAATAATTGTCATTTGTCTTGAGTTGGATAAGTAAATTTGTGTGATCAAAAAGAATGAGATTGGAACAAATTATGTGATACATCTGCATATGTCAGTAATAGAAATGGCAAAACTGAGAAAGGTTTTCAAGGGGAATACCCACAAAATGAAATACTTTTATAGGCAAAATTGCCAGACCATATAAGATTATGCTGAAAAGCTGTGTAAAATTCCTGGACTCCAGTATACCAGATGCTTTAATCCTGTCTGATTCTTTGTGACTCCATGGACTGTAGTCCACCAGGCCCCTCTGTCCATAGGATTATCCAGGCAAAAACACTGGGGTAGGATGCCATGCTTTTCTCAGGTTATCTCAAAGATTGACCTCCATCTCCTGCATTGCAGGTAGATTCTTTATACTCAGCCACCTGGGAGGCCCAAAAATATTTCAGGACATCTCATCAAAGAAATAAACCAATAAGAAAGCCTACTTAAAGAGCATCACACGAAAGTCCATAGAAACCTCATTCATACACCTTCATTTGTGCATTAAGATCCATGTAAATTAAATTGCTTAGAACATTTTATGATCTAGCCACTTTCTCTACATTGGCTTACAGAGGATCATATCAATTATAAATCTGTGATGAATATATGAATTATACAATTAGATATAAATCTTTGTGATAAACAAAGCTATGCAAAAGATATATGAATACTTCTAATAATCATAGAATATTGTAGAAAAGTATAAATATATATAGAATAAACACATATATGTGTGTATACATATACTTGGGTATTAGTTCTAAAGGTCTTATAGGTCTTCATAACCCACTGCAGTGTTCTTGCATGGAGAATCCCAGGGGTGGGGAATTCTGGTGGGCTGCCGTCTATGGGGTCTTATAGAGTTGGACATGACTGAAGCGACTTAGCAGCAGCAGCAGCAGCAGGTCTTCATAGAACCATTCAACTTCAGCTTCTTCAGCATTACTGGTTGGGGCATAGGCTTGGATTACCATGATATTGAATGATTTGCCTTGGAAACTAACAGAGATCATTCTGTCATTTTTGAGATTGCATCCAAATACTGCATTTCAAACTCTTTTGTTGACCATGATGGCTATTCCAATTCTTCTAAGGGATTCTTGCCCAGACTAGTAGATATAATGGTCATCTGAGTTAAATTCACCCATTCCAGTCCGTTTTAGTTTGCTGATCCCTAGAATGTCAACGTTCATTCTTGCCATCTCCTCTTTGACCACTACCAATTTGCCTTGATTCATGGACCTAACAGTCCAGGTTCCTATGCAATATTGCTCTTTACAGCATCAGAACTTTCTTCTATCACCATTCACGTCCACAACTGGGTATTGTTTTTGCTTTGGCTCCATCTCTTCACTCTTTCTGGAGTTATTTCCCCAGTGATCTCCAGTAGGATATTGGACACCTACTGACCCAGGGAGATCCCCTTTCAGTATCCTATCATTTTGCCTTTTCATACTGTTCATGCGGTTCTCAAAGCAAGAAAACTGAAGTGGTATGCCATTCCCTTCTCCAGTGGAGCACATTCTGTCAGACCTCTCCACCATGACACTCCCATCTTGGGTGGCCCCATACAGCATGGCTTAGTTTCATTGAGTTAGACAAGGCTGTGGTCTGTGTGATCAGATTGGCTAGTTTTCTGTGATTATGGTTTCAGTGTGTCTGTGCTCTGATGCCCTCTCATAACACGTACCATCTTACTTGGGTTTCTTTTACTTTGGTCATTATAGGGGACTGGAATGCAAAAGTAGGAAGTCAAGGAACACCTGGAGTAACAGCAAATTTGGCCTTGGAATTCGGAATGAAGCAGGGCAAAGGCTAATAGAGTTTTGCCAAGAAAACACACTGGTCATAGCAAACACCCACTTCCAACAACACAAGACTCTACACATGGAAATCACCAAATGGTCAACACCAAAATTGCGGGGGGTGCTCCACAGAAAGAGAGAGGCAGTGGAACTTCCCTCAGCAAAGCCAAGGGGTCCCGAGGAGAGGTGAGCCTGCTGTCCGCCAACCCAGCCCCTTGGCGAGTGAGAGACAATCAGACGCGACAGGGGTTCCGTCTAAGCAGTTCTGGTTTATTGTTGTAAGCTCTTGGTTTTTAAAGGCAAGCAGGGAGGGGTTTGCGAGGGACTTTCTATAGTTGCACCAATCACATTAAAGGTCAAATCATCATGTGCCATCATTATAACAGGAGTCTATGGTGATCACGCGCTGTCTACGTGCACAGAAATCAAGAGAGCCAATCAAAAGTTTTGACAGACAACTTGGGCCGTGCCCTCATCTCTTCCTCCAGGCGCCATCTTAGCTCTAAACCGCAAAGCTAGCCTTTCTTTTTTAAGGTTTCCCATTTAGGGCCCCACACAAAATCAGATTGATTATATTCTTCGCAGCCAAAGATGGAGAAACTCTATACAGTCAGCAAAAACAAGACTGGGAGCTGACTGTGGCTCAGATCATGAACTCCTTATTGCAAAATTCAGACTGAAATTGAAGAAGGTAGGGAAAACCACTAGACCATTCAGATATGACCTATTTCAAATCCCTTATGATTATACAGTGGAAGTGAGAAATAGATATAAGAGACTAGATCTGATAGACAGAGTGCCTGATGAACTATGGACGGAGGTTCATGACATTGAAGAAGAGACAGGATCAAGACCATCCTCATGGAAAAGAAATGCAAAAAAGCAAAATGGCTGTCTGGGGAGGCCTTACAAATAGCTGTAAAAAGAAGAGAAGTGAAAAGCAAAGGAGAAAAGGAAAGATATAAGCATCTGAATGCAGAGTTCCAAAAATAGCAAGAGGAGATAAGAAAGCCTTCCTCAGTGATTAATGCAAAGAAATAGAGGAAAATAACAGAATGGGAAAGACTAGAGATCTCGTCAAGAAATTTAGAGATACCAAGGGAACATTTCATGCAAAGATGGGCTCAATAAATGACAGAAATTGTATGGACCTAACAAACGCAGAAGATATTAAGAAGAGGTGGCAAGTATACACAGAAAAACTGTAAAAAAGAGCTTCACGACTCAGATAATCATGATGGTGTGATCACTCATCTAGAGACAGACATCCTGGAATGTGAAGTCAAGTGGGCCTTAGAAAGCATCACTACAAACAAAGCTAGTGGAGGTGATGGAATTCCAGTTGAGCTATTTCAAATCCTGAAAGATGATGCTGTGAAAGTGCTGCACTCAATATGCCAGCAAATTTGGAAAACTCAGCAGTGGCCACAGGACTGGAAAAGGTTGGTTTTCATTCTAATCCCAAAGAAAGACAATGCCAAACAATGCTCAAACTACCACACAATTGCACTCATCTCACACGCTAGTGAAGTAATGCTACGTGAACCATGAACTTCCAGATGTTCAAGGTGGTTTTAGAGAAGTTATAGGAACCCGAGATCAAATTGCCAACATCCACTGGCTCATGGAAAAAGCAAGAGAGTTCCAGAAAAACATCTATTTCTGCTTTATTGACTATGCCAAAGCCTTTGACTGTGTGGATCACAATAAACTGTGGAAAATTCTGAAAGAGATGGGAATACCAGACCACCTAACCTCCCTCTTGAGAAACCTATATGCATTTCAGGAAGCCACAGTTAAAACTGGACGTGGAACAATAGACTGGTTCCAAATAGGAAAAGGAGTGTGTCAAGGCTGTATTTTGTCACCCTACTTATTTAACTTCTATGAAGAGTACATCATAAGAAATGCTGGGCTGGAAGAAGCACAAGCTGGAATTAAGATTGCCAGGAAAAATATCAATAACCTCAGTTATGCAGATGACACCACCCTTATGACAAAAAGTGAAGAGGAACTAAAAAGCCTCTTGATGAAAGTGAAAGAGGAGAGTGAAAACGTTGGCTTAAAGCTCAACATTCAGAAAATGAAGATCATGGCATCTGGTCCCATCACTTCATGGGAAATAGATCGGGAAACAGTAGAAACAGTGTCAGACTTTATTTTGGGGGGCTTCAAAATCACTGCAGATGGTGACTGCAGCCATGAAATGAAAAAACGCTTACTCCTTGGAAGGAAATTTATGACCAACCTAGTTAGCATACTGAAAAGCTCAGACATTACTTTGTCAGCAAAAGTCTGTCTATTCAATGCTATATTTTCTCCAGTAGTCATGTATGGATGTGAGAGTTGGACTGTGAAGAAATCTGAGCACCGAAGTATTGATGCTTTTGAACTGTGGTATTGGAGAAGACTCTTGAGAGTTCCTTGGGTTGCAAGGAGATCCAACCAGTCCATTCTGAAGGAGATCTATCCTGGGTTTTCATTGGAAGGAGTGATGGTGAAGCTGAAACTCCAGTACTTTGGCCACCTCATGCAAAGAGTTGACTAATTGGAAAAGATTCTGATGCTGGGAGAGATTGGGGGCTGATGGAGAAGGGGACTACAGAGGATGAGATGGCTGGATGGCATCACCAACTCTATGGACAGGAGATTGAGTGAACTCCTGGAGTTGGTGATGGACAGGGAGGCCTTGTGTTGTGATTCATGGGGTTGCAAAGAGTCGGACATGACTGAGCCACTGAACTGGACTGAACTGAACTGATACATATAGTTACACATAGTTAACATGTATATGATAATATATTAGACTATGCAAAACAGTTAACACAAATAGATATTTTATAGTAATATATACATTTATAAGAAATAGATGTTATATTCAATTTATATGTATATTTAGTTATATATATTTATTATAATATGTATACATTATACATAATGTGTGCATGTGTATAAAGTGTACTCTAAATGCATATGTATATAAATAGTACATATGTAGCATGCATATATATATAAATTGACATTTATTTACTATGTGTTCAAATATGTATTTATTGTAATATATACATATTATAGTAAATATAAATGATATGTAATATGAAATACATATATTTAGTATTTGAATCTGGTGAGGCAAAGAACATTCACATTCACAACCACATCCCATTCACATTTAAATAAGGCCGATGTTGCAGATGCTAAGGTTAGGAGGGCACACCAATCACTGCAGCTGCCATGTTTTACTTTAATTTCCATTGCTGTTGCTCTTTTATAAGGAGTCCACATGTTGTAAGAAAGAAATAGATGATTTCAAATCTACTAATTACTATCATGATGTTATTAATTTAGACCAAGATAATAATAAGACGGTTTTTGTGAAGAAAGACTTCATTATGGAATTAATTGCTTTGATTAGGGTCAACACAGGAGAAAGGATTTGCATACCATTTAAGAAACAATTACTTTGATGGCTATTCAGGAGCCAAAGACATGCAAATTTAAAGGAAGCATTTTACAATTTCTCCTTTTACATTCAGATGCTAAGTTCTCTGATAAATCTCACTTGTTCAACAGAAAATTAAAATCACTGAATTGAAGAAGATCTTGTTAATGATGTATTATTGATGTATTCTGTAAATGTTCAAATTATTCTTGGCTTCAATTTTGAATTTATTTCAAGAAAACAAAAAATGGCATTACAAAGTCAATTTTAATCTTAGTGTTGATATTGTGGTTGTTTTCCCCTAATAGATATCCATAGAAGTAAATTATAGTTATCTTTATGAATTTACTGTTACTCTTTTTATTCTCATAGTTCTTGACTCAAAGACACATATGGAACAAGGAATGTCTCTGTGTTTAACACCTGCTTCCAATTCATTGACTAAAAATGCAACTTAATTCTTTTGTTTTGCTGTTACTCAGTATTTTTATTGCATTTTCCCCTTTCTTGAGTGTTTCAATTCAATTTGAAAGGAAGCGTGTCTCAGATACAATCTCATATAAAAATATATTCTTCATGAGAAATGAAAAATACCAGAAATTTTGGAATGAATGTGTATGTATGCTGTCACGTCTTGACTCTTTGCAGCCCTATAGACTGCAGTCCACCAGGCTCCTCTGTACACAGAGCTTTTTCAGTCAAGAATCCTGGAGCATTTTGCCATTTCTACTCCAGGGTATGTGTAAGTAATCTAATTTTGTTTTCTCTTTTCTCATTCTCATGTATCCTCTTGGTTGCTTTCACTACAGTGTCCCTTTCAAGTAATTGACCAGAACCAAACCTAGTTCCATTTGACCATTAAGCTTTAGAGAGAGTCATTAGTCTACAATCAACATTAAGACATGTTGCTAGGGGAAACACTGACTGAAACTGCCCATCCTGGCCAGGAACCATAATGACTATTTATAAATATTTTATGATGGGAGGGTCTGGTAAGGAACATAAAACTAACAAGCCACCACCAGCCGGAAGAATTCAGGAAAGGTCAAAAGGAGATGAGGGTGAAAAATGAGAGTGGGAAAAAAAAAAAGTAAGAGAGAATCATTAAGTGGAATTATGAGATACTCCATTTCAAAATTTCTTCCCTACATCAGTTGCTTCCATAAATTATAGAGAAAGCTTCATTTGACACTGTAGTAGTAGTATGATATTCAAAGTCTTTCTTCTTTGTGTCTGTGGGAGGATCATACCCTTGTCTAATATAAACTCAAATCTAGCTTCTTTTTATCATAAATTAACCTGATATTGTTATTGTATAGTTTATGTGAGGCTTCTAAAGTAGGTTGTCAATCGTTTTCTATTCAATGGATTCCATGATATATGAAGTTCAAATCACGATTCCTTTCACACTAGTCAGACAGTCTTTGATGTTAGCCATACTCAGTTTGTATCAAATTACATTTGACCCTTGAACAACAAAGGTTTGAGCTTTGTGGATACACTTACACCTGGATTTTTTCCCAAGAGTAAATATAGTAGTATATGACCTGTAGTTGATTGAATCTGCAGATATAGAACCATGGATATTGAAGGGTGTAGTGTGGGACTTGGGTATAGAGGTGTCCTGGGAATGTGTAATTTCCTCAGTTCTGTCTCATCACAACAAAAATTTGAAGCGACAGATGTTAAAGCCCTTGGCATGTCACAGCTCTCAAACAGACGGAAGAGATCGTGTCTCAGCTCTCGGACAGACTGTGTTACAGTTCTGTGTTACAGCTCAGTTTTATTTAGAAAATAAAGGAATATACATCTTTGAGACGTGAGGGCATGCCGACCCAAAAGAGAGAGTGAGAAAGAGAGTGAACACACATGGGAGAGAAACCCCCAGCCCTCTGGCTCCTCTTTTTATGTTTATTCTTTTCTTCTCCCTGGGCCTGCCCTATGTAAATTGGGCTAGCCTGGAGTACTGTTTGTTCTACCTGAGGTCCTCACTCCAGTCCTCAGACCTTTTTTTGTTCTATTCTCCAGGGCGTTTCCCTTCCTTGTCTTTTAGCCACTGCCATCCTGTACTCCTTTTTCCTATTCAAACTACTTAACAGAAGGATTTGGGTATATGCAGGAATTTTTGCAACCAATCCCTTGTGGAGATTGAGGGATGACTAAATTTCACTATTTGGTCTCTGCCTTTCTGGGATGAGATGTAATGTTGTGTGACAAATGCAGATTATTGATTCAGACAACCTGGATTTAAATTCTACCTTCATCCCTTAATTGTTGTGACCTCAAGCAAGTTCCTTAATCTCTCTGATTTATTTTCCTTATATATTAAATTGGAACTGTTTGGAAGGAATTTGATGTAACAATTAAACCTAAAATTTGTTTTTACATGTGTACTGTGAAACTTGAAAGGTATAGTCTCCTAAAAGAGATCAATGTAACATAATTGCTGACAAAATTTTTATATGCAAATAATATAGGAATATGAGAGGGTTATAGGAACAGAGAACCAACTTATTGGGAAAAAGCCTGATGCTAGGAAAGACTGAGGGCAAGAGGAGAAGGAAGTGACAGAAGATGAGATGGTTGGATAGCATCACTGACTCAACGGACATGAGTTTGAGCAAACTCCAGGAGTTAGTGAAGCACAAGTAATCCTGGCATGCTGCAGTGCATGGTATTGCAAAGAGTTGGACATAATGACTGAACAACAACAACAATTGGAACTGAGGAGCTTCCTAGGTGGCTCAGTGGGTAGATAATCTGCCTTCAGTGCAGTAAATGCAGGAGACATGCGTTTGATCTTTGGGTGGGGAAAATACCCTAGAGGAGGGCATGGTGATCCACTCCAGTATTCTTGCCCAGAGAATCCCATGGACAGAGTAACCTGGTGGACTACAGTCCATGAGGTCACAAAGAGAAGGACGTGACTGATGCGACTGAGCACTCAGGCACACGTAGAAATGGAGAGTCGGATATAAAAATAAAATAAAAGTTTATGAATGCCAGCTAAAATATGCACGCTATGTTGTAAGTTTTATATTTAGAGAGAAAAGATGCAATGTGTAAAAAGTTAATGGAGTTCAACTGCAGTTTTTAGAATGTTGAATACTGCAGGGCAATGTCATGTGTGATAATAGAAAGTATACACATGAAGGGTTCAGTCTGTCTGCCCTCTGATGCCCTCTCTCAGTGCCTACCATCTTACTTGGGTTTCTCTTACCTTGGACTTGGTGTATCTCTTCACGGCTGTTCCAGCAAAACTTTCCTCCTTGAAAGGAAAGTTATGACCAACCTAGGCAGCATATTGAAAAGCAGAGACATTACTTTGTCAACAAAGGGCCGTCTAGTCAAGGCTATGATTTTTCCAATGGTCATGTATGGATGTGACAGTTGGACTATAAAGAAAGCTGAGCATGAAGAATTGATGCTTTTTAATTGAAGTGTTGGAGAAGATTCTTGAGAGTCCCTTGGACTGCAAGGTGATCCAACCAGTTCATCCTAAAGGAGACCAGTCCTGGGTGTTCATTGGAAGGACTGATGTTGAAGCTGAAACTCCAATACTTTGGCCACCTGATGCGAAGAGTTGACTCATTTGAACAGACTGTGATGCTGAGAAAGGTTGAGGGCAGGAGGAGAAGGGGATGACAGAGGAGGAGATGGTTGAATGGCATCACCAACTCAATGGACATGAGTTTGGGTGGACTCTGGGAGTTGGAGATGGACAGGGATGCCTGGTGTGCTGTGATTCACGGGGTCGCAAAGAGCTGGCCATGATTGAGCGAATGAACTGAAATGAACTAACACATGAAGTTTTGGGCAAACATACTCAGTGGATAAGTAATGGCAAGGGAAGAAGTAATTATCTGTTTTGGTAAGAATTAAGGAAGGAAATGGGTCACTAGAGAATCTGCATATGCCAAAAATTCCTTGGGGAGTCAGAGCCACAGTCTCACCCAAAGGAATGTGAGTCTTTTGGGCTGGCCATTTTTATCCAGAAGTCTAAAGTCCTAACTGGGCAGAATAAACAGATTCATATAAACTACATGGGATGGTTGAAAGAAGGATGGAGAGCATTTATTCATTTTTCAGGCTGCCAAAGTAATTTTTACACTAAGAAAATTAATAATGAAGTGTTTGGAGTACTAGCTTTGGAAGATTTCACTATATCACTACTAATATGGCTTTTTTTTTTTTTTTTTTTTTGCCTTATCATACTGGGGACAACAGAGGATGAGATGGTTGGATGGAATCACCAATTAGATGGACATGAATTTGGGCAAGCCTTGGGAGTTGGTGATGGACAGGGAAGCCTGGCCTGCTGCAGTCCATGGGGTCTTAAAAAGTCAAACACGACTGAGTGACTGAACTGACTGAATATGGCATTTAATCTTTGTTGTATTGTCTGACTATATTTTATTGACTGTCTATGTTTGTTACGTTGTATTGTCTTCAGTGTATTTTATAACTGCATTGTCCAGAGTCCTATGCCAATCATTGTAAAGATCTTAGTAGGATGAAATGTTGAATACAAAGAACATTTATCAATAAATTAAAAATCTATGAAAATAAGAGTTTAAATGAAAAAAATTCCTAAAAGAAAAATAAATGGTTAATGAACTCATAATAGCACAATCATTCCAAAGAAATACAAATTGAATAATAATGAGATGCTTATTTTAATCTACCAAATAACAAGTGCCATTTTTACTACTTAGGAAGGGTGAAAACGGTGGGATTTTGAGGCAGAATAACAAGCTAATCATTTTGAATTCAATTATATCCACTAGAAATGGAGTACCAATTCAACTAATTGGCACTGAAAAATCAATACTTTGAATCCTCTTAAAACCTTAGCTTTAAACAAATACTAAAAAGAGTAAATTTCTTTAAAATGTCACAAACAAAATTATTGGATTTACAAAGGGTTTTTCAAAATCCTAGTCTGTTATGTGTGAGATTCATGAGATTTCAGTTGCTTTCAGCTCCTCCCCTATCCTAAAAAATACATGCCTTTTAACTCTCAGAATATAACAGAGTGTCTGGCACACACAAATCACCAACTAAGTATTGCTTGAGGAAGTAAATTAGTGATTTTTAAGATAACTTCCTTTGATTAGAATTTGAACAAAATTAATGCAGAATGTTTACCTTAAAAGTTTCCCTCAGGAATCAGATACAAATATTTATTGGCATTTAATATTTAAGATAAAAATTAATATTTCACATACAAGGGTACAATTAGAAATTAATATTTTATATAAAGGACTAAGATTCCATATTAAATTTTAATATTTAATTTTATAAATAATATAAAAGACTATAATATTAAATAAAGCAAATAACATAAACTTAATTTTACTATTATGTACAGAGAGATGAAAATAGAAATGTATCTTCTTAAAAAAAAGCAACTGAGTACAAACCCCAAATGTCATCTAGACTATGATGTATACTGTGAAAATATTTGTAACTTAATTTCTGGGATTGCAATAGATAACCTTTTCATTCACTGATTATATATCTATGGAGAATCTGATCTCTGCCAAAAAGTCTACTAGGCATTGTGTCTATATTGTGATCTAAACAAGTCTTCCCATTCACCTCTTCCTATTCAAAGGCTAAGAGAGTGCTCACAAATAGGTGTTGATATTTTGGGGGGATATATATGGCTCAGATGGGAAAGAATCTGCCTGCATTGTAGAGTCCTGGGTTTGATCCTTGGATTGGGAAGATCTCCTGGAGGAGGGCATGGCAACCCACTCCAGTATTCTTGCCTGGAGAACCCCATTGACAGAGGAGTCTGGCAGGCTACAGTCCACGGGGTTGCACAGAGTTAGACACAACTGAGTGACTAAGCACTTATATCTAGGAGTGGAATTTCTATGTCTGATGATAACTCAATAGTTGTTTGTGGAATTGATAGGCTGTTTTTTGTTGTTGTTTGTTTTTGCAAAGGGATTATATCATTTTACATTCCCAACAGCAATGTGGAAGGATTCCAATTTTTTAATATCCTAATACTTATTATCATACTTCTTGATTCTAGTCATACTGGTGGGTGTTAAGTCTTACCTCCTTGTGGTTTTGATTTACATTTTCTTGGTGGCTGATTACATAGATTATCTTTTCATGTGCTTATTAGTCATTTCTATAACATCCTTGGATAAGAAAGAATATTCAGATGATTTCCCCATCTTAAAAATTAGGCAATTTTTCCTTTGATGATTGAATTGTGTGAGATTTATACATTTAAGATAGATATCTCTTATCAGATACATGACTTATAAATATTTTCTCCCATTCTGACGTTGTCTTTTCATTTTTTTAAAAAAAGACTTTGTACTTTTTGATGGCGTCCTTTGAAGCATAAAAGTTTTATTCTACATGAAATTTAACTTAGCTATTTTTTTCTTTTTTGTTCTTTGGTGTCACATTTAAGAATTATTTGCCAAATCTGAGGTTACTAGGATTTACACCTATGGGCTCCCCTGATAGCTCAGTTGGTAAAGAATCCACCTGCAATGCAGGAGACTTGGGTTCGATTCTTGGGTCAGGAAGATCCCCTGGAGAAGGCATAGGCTACCCACTCCAGTATTCTTGGGCTTCCCTCGTGGCTCAGCTGGTAAAGAATCCACCTGCAATGCGGGAGACCTGTCCCTGGGTTGGGAAGATCCCCTGGAGAAGGGAAAGGCTACCCACTCCAGTATTCTGGCCTAGAAAATTCCATGGACTGTATAGTCCATGGGATTGAAAAGAGTTAGACACGACTGAGTGACTTTCATTCACACTTCTTCTAAGAGTTTTATAATTTTAGTTCTTACAGTAAGCTCTTTTATTCATTTTTAGTTAATTTTTGTATGGGACATGAGATAATGGTCTAAATTCATTCTTTTGCATGTGGCTGTTTAGTTATCCTAGCCCCTTTTGTAAGAAAGACTATTCTTTTCCTCACTGAAAAGTCTTGGAACCCTTGTCACAAACCAGTTGACTATAGGTGTATGGGTTTGTTTCTGGACTTGCAATTTTGTTCCATTAGTTCATATGCATATCCTGTGCCACAAACTCTTGATTACTATTACTTTATAGTAGTTTTGAAATTTGGAAGCAAGTGTCCTACTCTATCATTCTTTTTCAGAATTATTTTGGCTATTCAATGTCCTTTGCAATTTCATATGAATTTTTATTTTCTTTTAAATCGTTTGGCACACCTCATGGCATGCAGGATTCTAATTCCATGACTGGGACCCCTGCATTGGTAGCATAGAATTTTGCCACTGGACTGCCACGGGAGTCCTATGATATGAATTTTAGAATCAACTTGTCAATTTCAGTAGAGAAGTCAACTGGGATTCTGATAGGCAATTGCTTTGAATCTATAGTTCAGTTTGGGGATTATGGCCATCTTCACAACATAAATTTTCTCTTTATTGAAAATGACATGATTTTCTATTTATTTAGATTTTATTTGATTTTTTCAACAATGTTTGTAGTTTTCACATTATAAGTTTTGCACATTTTTGTTAAGTTTACCCCTAAATATTTTATTCTTGTTGATACTACTGTGAATATATTTGTTTTCTTAATTTCATTTTAAATAATTAATTTCAAGTGTGTACAAATATAATTGATTTCTGTCCAGAGATCTTGTAGGCTGCAATCTTGCTGAATTTTCTTACTAGTTCTTATAGTTTTTTAGTTGATTCCATAAGTTTATATATATATATATATAGTTATGTCATTTGCTTATATTGCTTATTTTACTTCATCCTTCCCAATCTGGATATCCTTTTTTCTCTGTCAGTCTCTCCCTCCTTTCCTTCCTTTATTCCTTCCTTCATTCCTTCTTTCCTCTCATCCTTCCTTTTCTCTCCTACTCTCTCTCTTTAATTCTCCTGCTTAGAACCACTAGAATAAGGTTGATAGAAGTAGTAAGTAGACATCCTTGTCTGGTTGCTCATCTTAGGAGAAGATGTTTACTCTTTCACTATTGAGTGAGATAATATCTGGGGGGGTGGTGCGGCTTATATTGCTGTTCAATGCTCAGTCATGTCCAACTCTGGGATGCTGTGGACTGCAGCACACTGGGCTTCCCTGTTCTTCACTGTCTTTGGAATTGGCTCAAACTCATGTCCATTGAGTCCATGATGCCGTCTGACCATTTTATCCTCTGTTACTCCCTTTACCTCCTGCCCTCAATCTTTCCCAGCATCAGGGTCTTTTCCAGTGAGACCACTCTTCATATCAGGTGACCACAAAATTGGAACTTTGGCTTCAGCATCAGGCTTTCTAGTGATTATTCAGGGTAGATTCCCTTTAGGGATGACTGGTTTGATCTCATTGCTGTCCAAAAGACTCTCAATAGCCTTTACCTGCACCAGAGTTTGAAAACATCAATTCTTTGGGGCTCAGCCTTCTTTATGACCCAACTCTAATGTCCATACATGCCTACTGGAAAAACAACAACAAAAAAAACAAAAACAAAAACATAGTTTTGACTATACAGACCTTTGTTGGAAAAGTGATGTCTCTTATCAGGTTGAGGATGTTCATTTTTATTCCTAATTTTTTGAGTATTTTCATCATGAAAGTATGTTACAAGCCTTTACTTTTATGATCCTCCAAGTGAAATCTCATACTGGTCTTTTGCTGCTGATGTGGCCATCATACTGGCTCCTTTCCAACCAAAAGCTAAGAGTTTACTGAGGCTATGTCATGGTATTGCTGCCTCAGCATTCATTTTGTTTGGCCAAATGGCCTAAAAGAGCTTTAAAGTAACACTAAGCCTCCTCATGCAAGTGCTTGCCCTAGTCACATCACAGAGTCACAACCAAATATAAGTTCTAGATATGACTTTCCAACAGCCTTTGTGATTAATAGGCTTTCCTGCCACTCACTGCCTTTTCCTTGTGTGCCTTGTATATAAGACATCTTTGGACCTTAACAAAACCATGCTTTTTTTTTTTTTTTTTTTTTTAAGAATTGACCAATTCAACTTTTGCCCAACACTCTGCCCACAGACTTTAATAAGGATATGTGCCCCAGGTCTTGTCTTTCCCTGTCTGCACTCTGCCTTCAGCTCCCTGTGCTCCCTAAGCCTACACTGTACTTCCTCCAGGACTTATAAAGGATAAATTTGTCTATTTCAGTTTCCTTTGTGGTCAGCTATTGCACCTCAGCTCATTACCTGGTGTCCTGTGTTCCACTTACCAAGTGTTAATCTCACAATTATAACACCAAGGCTCTTTTGTTCTCTCAGGTAGTTGGAGACACATTGAACCTGCTTGCAGTATCTGCTGAGGTGAGGATCTGGCACCAGTGTTCAGATTTATGCAATCCACTCTATTTACACAAGGCTCAATCTTCACAGTACTGACTGCTTACATTCTGTTGTAAAGTGAGAGGCAATGTGTCTACTCCTTTGGGCTTATGTTGTTGTAGGAATCCTACAGAACTTAATGAGACAACTCCTTTCAATTCAGTTCAGTTCAGTTCTGTCGCTCAGTCGTGTTCGACACTTCGCAACCCAATGAATTCCAGCACACCAGGACTCCCTATCCATCACCATCTCCCGGAGTTCACTCAGACTCATGTCCATCGAATCCGTGATGCCATCCAGCCATCTCATCCTCTGTCGTCCCCTTCTCTTCCTGCCCCCAATCCCTCCCAGCATCAGACTCTTTTCCAGTGAGCCAACTCTTCGCATGAGGTGGCCAAAGCACTGGAGTTTCAGCTTTAGCATCATTCCTTCCAAAGAAATCCCAGGGTTGATCTCCTTCAGGATGGACTGGTTGGATCTCCTTGCAGTCCAAGGGACTCTCAAGAGTCTTCTCCAACACCACAGTTCAAAAGCATCAACTATTCGGCGCTCAGCCTTCATCACAGTCCAACTCTCACATCCATACATGACCACAGGAAAAACCATAGCCTTGACTAGACAGACCTTAGTTGGCAAAGTAATGTCTCTGCTTTTCAATATACTATCTAGGTTGGTCATAGCTTTTCTTCCAAGCAGTAAGCGTCTTTTACTTTCATGGCTGCAGTCACCATCTGCACTGATTCTGGAGCCCCAAAAAATAAAAGTCTGACACTGTTTCTACTGTTTCCCCATATATTTCCCATGAAGTGATGGGACCAGATGCCATGATCTTCGTTTTCTGAATGTTGAGCTTTAAGCCAACTTTTTCACTCTCCTCCTTCACTTTCGTCAAGAGGCTTTTTAGTTCCTCTTCACTTTCTGCCATAAGGGTGGTGTCATCTGCATATCTGAGGTTATTGATATTTCTCCCGGCAATCTTGAGCCCAGCTTGTGTTTCTTCCAGTGCAGCGTTTCTCATGATGTACTCTGCATAGAAGTTAAATAAGCAGGGTGACAATATACAGCCTTGACGTACTCCTTTTCCTATTTGGAACCAGTCTGTTGTTCCATGTCCAGTTCTGACTGTTGCTTCCTGACCTGCATACAGGTTTCTCAAGAGGCAGGTTAGGTGGTCTGGTATTCCCATCTCTTTCAGAATTTTCCACAGTTTATTATGATCCACACAAAGGCTTTGGCATAGTCAATAAAGCAGAAATAGAGTTTTTTCTGGAACTCTCTTGCTTTTTCCATGATCCAGTGGATGTTGGCAATTTGATCTCGGGTTCCTCTGCCTTTTCTAAAACCAGCTTGAACATCAGGGAGTTCACGGTTCATGTATTGCTGAAGCCTGACTTGGAGAATTTTGAGCATTACTTTACTAGCGTGTGAGATGAGTGCAATTGTCCGGTAGTTTGAGCATTCTTTTGCTTTGCCTTTCTTTGGAATTGGAATGAAAACTGACTTTTTCCAGTCCTGTGGCCACTGCTGAGTTTTCCAAATTTGCTGGCATATTGAGTGCAGCACTTTCACAGCATCATCTTTCAGGATTTGAAACAGCTCAAGTGGAGTTCCATCACCTCCACTAGCTTTGTTCATAGTGATGCTTTCTAAGGCCCACTTGACTTCACATTCCAAGATATCTGGTTCTAGATTAGTGATTACATCATCATGATTATCTGGGTTGTGAAGGTCTTTTTTGTACAGTTCTTCCGTGTATTCTTGCCACCTCTTCTTAATATCTTCTGCTTCTGTTAGGTCCAGACCATTTCTGTCCTTTATCGAGCCCATCTTTGCATGAAATGTTCCCTTGGAATCTCTATTTTTCTTGAAGAGATCTCTAGTCTTTCCCATTCTGTTGCTTTCCTCTATTTCTTTGCATTGATCGCTGAGGAAGGCTTTCTTATATCTCCTTGCTATTCTTTGGAACTCTGCATTCAGATGCTTATATCTTTCCTTTTCTCCTTTGCTATTTGCTTCTCTTCTTTTCACAGCTATTTGTAAGGCCTCCCCAGACAGTCATTTTGCTTTTTTGCATTTCTTTTCCCTGGGGATGGTCTTGATCCCTGTCTCCTGTACAATGTCACAAACCTCATTCCATAGTTCATCAGGCACTCTATCTATGAGATCTAGGCCCTTAAATCTATTTCTCACTTCCACTGTATAATCATAAGGGATTTGATTTAAGTCATACCTGAATGGTCTAACTTTTCCCTACTTTCTTCAATTTGAGTCTGAATTTGGTAATAAGGAGTTCATGATCTGAGCCACAGTCAGCTCCTGGTCTTGTTTTTCTTGACTGTATAGAGCAACTCCTTTAGTTAATTTAAATCTTTTCTCTTTCCTCTAAGATATATTCTGCTACTGGGTCAAGCATCGAATACTCTTTCCTTTGATTTTCAGGCTTTTAAATCACCCACACCTTAATATCACCTCATCAGATCATATTGAGATGAATTATCTCTAAAAAGCTGCCTCTCCAAAGCTTCTTTCATTTTGACTTCATAATCCAGTGTCACACTTTTGCTCTCAGCCTTATCATTGCACCATGTATTATTGTTTTTCTTTATTTATATTCCACAATCTAAATCTCTGAATATAATTAGATGATTGTGATGGTTTAAATTTCTCTCTACTTCTTGCAGTCAACATATTGCATTAAATATTGCAATGCTTACATTATTTTCCTTTTTAAAAACATTTATACCTAATACCCACAAGATATTATTTGAACTAAGTATATATGCTACTAGAATCAGACAGAGTACTTCAAAGCAGGAAACTGACAAAGACAGCATCTACTTGTAGGCAAAAGTCCAGCCTATGGTGGAGTAAACAATGTGAGAGGGAGGGCTGTACATTAACACAGTCTTATCAGCTGTCCTCCTAATGTGTTTATTTGTCCACAAGAATGCTGTATGTCATGTCTCCAGTAGGAGGATCCATTGCAAATCAACCCTCTTGCCCATAAGGTTGGGAACTGGGTGTTCAGTGCTTCTAGTGTGTGCAGGGAGAGAAGGGTAAACAGAGAAGGGTGTGGTGGGTTGGAAATAGAGGATCAGGAGAAAGACACAAGATGAAATTCAAAATAGACTTTCTTCTAAAGGGATTAGATAATCAAAACAAATGGAATATTTAACTTGTAGATGAAGGATACTTAGCTGAGCTACCACGGGGAAGACTGAAATATCAGACTCTCTGACAAGCAGAAGAACACCCAAGTCTGATGACCTTTCATTAGTCTCTTAGGAGGAGAGAGCATGTGGGTATCAGGGGAAAAGCACATATAAAATAGTCTTCCACTCCTTTATATGTTGGTAACAAAGTTATGACCAACCTAGAAAGCATATTAAAAAGCAGAGACATTACTTTGCCAACAAATGTCCATCTAGTCAAGGCTATGGTTTTTCCAGTGCTCATGTATGGATGTAAGAGTTGGACTGTGAAGAAAGCTGAGTGCTGAAGAATTGATGCTTTTGATCTATGGTGTTGGAGAAGACTCTTGAGAGTCCCTTGGGCTGCAAGGAGTCCATCCTAAAGATCAATCCTGGGTGTTCATTGGAAGGACTGATTTTGAAGCTGAAACTCCAATACTTTGGCCACCTGATGTGAAGAGCTGACTCATTTGAAAAGACCTTGATGCTGGGAAAGATTGAGGGCCGGAGGAAAAGGGGATGACAGAGGATAAGATGGTTGTTTGGCATCACCGACTCAATAGACATGAGTTTGGGTAAACTCTGGGAGTTGGTGATGAACAGGGAGGCCTGGAGAGCTGTGGTTCATGGGATCACAAAGAATTGGACACAATTGAGCGAATGAACTGAACAGAGTATCTAAAGGTGACATTTTTTAGTAGAATTTATTTTTTTATTAATAGACATTATAATTTTAAGTTCTCTAATAGAAGGCAATTAATATCTAAGAATTAGGTCTTTATTCTATCCATATGAATATTACAATAAATTATTTAAAAGATTAAGTTAATGAAGAAGTTAGCATCTTTCAATTTTATCAGGTTATTCAAGGGATTATATGTATGAAAATAAGTTTTACCTAGGGTCCTGTTGAATTTTACACTTCTTAATTATTTTTCCTGATATAAATACTCAAGTTTCAACTGTTATATTTCTTCTTGCTCTCTGTTAATTCTACAAGGAAAAATTATTTTAAAACAAATTATAACTCCATGAGTTATAGCGTGTTAAAAAATATTTTAAAAAGTATTTGTTAAATATTAAATAGTTAAAAATTATTTAAAAACACACTATAAATCCAGAAACATGATACTTGTTTCATAGGGTTCTTATTGATACAGTTCACCAATTTTCTTTTAAAATGAGAAAAAAGAGGTGAACAAAGCAAGGCAGTTCTTTGCTTGAGTGCTACTACACAGCATCAGATATTTATTTTTAATCATTCAATTTAGATTTGTCTTCTGTTAGTTTGAGGAAGCAAGTCCAGCAGCAGTTCCCATAAAAACCACCATTCCAGGTTGTTATCAGTTATCAGGTACAATTACAGCTTAAGTTAGGTATGTCTCAACTTCTTAAGGAATTGGAAAGCAATGCTAAGATCAAATCAGGGGATATTTATCATAAATAAGATAATTAGTTAGAATAGAAAATTATTGTTAGATAGAAGGTTACTATTAATATAGATTAAACTTATTCATGTCCACTTAAGACACAACAAAGAAACCATATTTTAAAGCCACCTGGATAAATGAAAAGGCATACTTGGGAAATTCCACATGGTGCTCAATTTAAATAATATATTCAAAAAATAAAGATTTTTAAATAGTTGCTCTCATATCCTGATAGTGGGCACAGTGAGCACTGAACTAAAGTTTATTTGCAACAAATTCTGAGAGGCAGATTAATATGTCAGTCTAGCATTTTTTCATTATAATAAAAGAGTTTGGTAGTGTCATTTACCAGATAAAATGAGAAAAAGAAAGTCATTTGCCCTGTTACATGAGACATTTCCTATATTCGAAGTTGCTTCTTAACTGCATTCAAATATGAAAACAAGACTTTGAAAAAGTTTATCCTCCACTGTTAAAATCAAATTAAGACAGAGAGAACATATTTTGAAAATTAAAATAAGTGAAGAAAAATTTTCTAAAAATTAAGGAAAAATCATGTTTATCATTAATGGTTTTCTTACTAGATTTAATGTATTTTGTGTGTGTGTACTTTATATTAATACTGGAGAAACTGTTTTCCAGTATATTTTATTTCCTTGAACAGATATATGAAAATATAATTTTTCACACAATGTATTCAGATCACTATATGCCACAAAATTGTGCATGTGTGCTAAGTTGCTTCAGTCATGTCTGACTCCTTGTGACCCTATGGATTGTAGCCTGCCAGGCTCATCTGTCCATAGGATTTTCCAGGCAAGTGGGTTACCATCCCCTCCTCCAGAGAATCTTCCTAATCCAGGGATTGAACCTGCATCTCATGTCTCCTGCATTGGCAAGCAGGTTCTTTGCACTAGTGCCACTTGGGCAGCCCCACTACAAAATCGTCCATGGAGCTATAAACTAGCTTACTCTGATAATCGTTAATACTCTACTTTGTGAAATCATGCTTTTAAGGAAAATGATAAACAGCAGTAAATTCTTTACCTTCTGAGCCACCAGGGAAGCCAGGTCTCTTCAGTTTCTAATTGTACAATTTCCAGTGTTGCATATAGCTATAATTTGAGTCTGAAAAACTCAGAGATGAGTGGATACAATACTTTGTTTACTTTGTATATCAAATGATTTAATTGACACATAAAGGTTTGAGTATGCATGAAGTATAAAATCTTGAAAAAATTATCTTAAGACTATAGAGAAATGTGCATAACAATGATGACAATAGGCTTTAACTTATGTTAAATAAATAGATGGCTTCTTAATGACTGAAGAGAAGTGATAATGAGAAATTTCATAAAAGAAGCATATTTCTTTTTATCAAAATTGTTTTCATAATTTTTCATTTAGTAATCTATAGCAAAAAATATGAATAAATATATAAGCAAAAATTCATATACTTGGATATACTGTGTAGATCATGTTGTATCAAAAATTTAGAACCAACCAAAAGTTTAATGATAGAGCAATTATAAAAAATAAATATAAAATGACATGATATGGTATTAGTAGTCCTTGTTTGATTTTTTAACAAATGAGACAATGGTTCTGATAATTATAGACAATTGATAAAAATCAATATATACTGTCTAACAAGATAGTGTATATTATCTATCAAGAATTTTGTGAGTTATATACACATATGAAAGTAAAATACTACAAAAATATCATCATGATAACTTTGTTCTTTAAATAGTGGGATTATTTAACTTTTGCTGTGCTTTCCAAATTGTCTACAGTGAGATATAGTATGTTTTATAATGAAGCAAGAAAAAAGATAAAAAATGTTCCAAAAATGTTGATATAATGACATCTATGAGAAATATCTAATTTTAATGTGAGAAAATTAGGAAGTAAAACAAAATAAATCCCATTCCACCTTTACCATAGCATCATGTTATTATATGTAGATAAAACTAATGTGATCAGAAATATGTTTATTTTTCACTCAAAGTAAAGGACATAAGAAGATTCTAAAATAATGTAAAATTATTATTGAAATTATTTTATCCTGCAATTTCATAAAACTAATTATGTTACATTTACTTTTAAGAATTTATTTCTTTGTGTTTGTTTATTTTTAGGAATTGAGATCGCACTAAATTCCTAAGATCATCTTTGCCTTTTTGCATTTTGAAAATGTGGTCTCTGGGTGAAGGATAATTTCCCATTATTTCTCTATTTGTCTTTTAAGAGTTTGCTTGCTAAATGCATAGAGTTTTTACTCAATTTAGGTAGAAATCAGGCTTAAAGACAAGAATCCAGCATTATCTTTAGTGAAAAGATTTAGCAAATATATTTATGCCAGCATGGATTAACAAGTTACCTACATATACATTCCAGAAGAAAAGAAACTCAGCTAAAAACTGCAATTACTTCACTGAGATATAATACCACAGATATTTGGTCCTAAAATATTTCTGTACAGTATTCAATAGAAATAGACAAGGTTAATCAATTACTTTGATTATAACAATATTTTGAAATAGCAGTCTAATATCAAGATAATAAAAACCAATAAACTGATCAATAGACAAATCTTCTATCAATATTTTGAAGTACTTCTGTCAGACTTTCTGCTCCAGTAATCTCTTGATGAACCTAACATGTTTAATGACTGTGAAATTGTATTTCTACTGAGACAATGCACATCTGGAATAACAGCATGCAATTCAGCTGCCTCCTGAGTACCACGCCATTGAGTACAAAACTTCAGATAGAGTCCTCAGTGAAAATGAAGCGTATTCTTTGACACGCTAATGTCTGTTTTGGCTGGGTCTCATTTTAGACTTGCCGGTATAGCAGATGACTTCAAAGTGTCAGGGGGGTACTTTAAAGTTACTGTAGCATTTGCTTATTTTGAGGAATACACACTCTTACTATTAGATTAACAGTTTGGACCTTCTCTGTCTCACTTTCACCTTATCATCTTTAATTAGTGCAAAACCCATGAGTACCAGCCTGTGAGATCAAATGGAAGTGCCTATTTGATGATCCAAATGCCTTAAGCGGCAAATGGAAGAGTAGCTGTTTTGTTTAAAATCAAGGAAAACAGAGGCAGCGTGGAAGAAAAGTGTATGAAAACTTAATCATCTCCCGTTGCTAAATGGCCTTGTCATAGTTATAAGATATGAAGGGTAATAACTGGAAATGTTTTCTACTGAGAGTTCTTGCTCTGCAAAGATCCCTCTCCACTTAGTCCTGGTATTGGGGGCTTAGTTCAGACATGCAAATTTTCCCTTGAGCTAGTATGTGGCACTGTCAGCCTAAGGAATGTTCTGTGAGTGCATTTCCCAGTTTGAGCTTGAGTTCTCACCCATGGAGAAAAAACTCTGAAGCTTGGAAGAGTGAAATTATGAGAGTTTGAAAGTTTGAAGTTCTATGCCACTAAATGAGAGTTGATTCTCATAAAACTTATGTCTTATATTCAAACTAATTACACTAAAATAAAATAAGTCATTGGTATTAGCCTTTCAAAAATGCTAGAAATATATAGTGTATAATGTTCAGTTTGGGGTTGGACTGTATTTCTGGACATAAGGAAACAAAACTTTAATATTTGCTTTGTTTAGTCATGAGATCTATAACTGGTGCTGGAGAGGACTCTTAAGAGTTCTTTGGACAGCAAGGGGATCAAACCAGTCAATCCTAAAGGAAATCAACCCTGAATATTCATTGGAAAGACTATGCTGAAGCTGAAGCTCCAATAATTTGGCCACATGATGCAAACAGCAGACTCATTTGAAAAGACCCTGATGCTGGGAAAGATTAAGGGTCAGTGGAGAAGTGGGCCTCAGAGGATGGGATGGTTGGATGGTATCACTGACACAATGGACATGAATTTGAACAAACTCTGGGAGATAGGGAAGGACAAGGAAATCTAGTATTCTGCAGCCCATGGGATTGCAAAGAATAAGACACAATTTAGGCACTGGAACAATAACAACAAGGATCTATAAAATAAGATATTTTATCAAAACCACAATAGCATGACTAGAAATATATACATTGACCAAAGCATTATCAATTAGTAGAGACAGACATAAGGTTTTTATTTGTTTCATGCATGCTATCTGGAGAACCATATCAAAGTAAGATAAAACTGAAGGAAATAAGACATGAATAAATTGTTCCAGTGTTTAGTTGTGTAGAGCTCTGGACTTATAAGTATTATTTACACCACATAACACTGATTTGACTAATCATATTTTCATACTTAGTTTATATCATTAGATAACATTGATACATTAAATTGAATTGACTCAACAGCTGAGAGAAATGATACTACAGTTAAAAATTTTTCTTCTGGCAGGAGTCTAATCTCTAATATAGTCCTTAATGGTGTTATAGGTATTTCTTCCCCCCTTGAGCCCCAGAGAACAGACATATCTTATATTATCTCATACCCTTTTAGAAACAGAATGCCAGGTAATGCACTGTTTCTGAACAGACTCTATGGATTTTCATGTGCTTAAAACAAGGGCTATTAGTTTTAATGCTATTGAGTAAAATGATGATGCATAACTATTGGCATGCATTTTGTGAGGAAGCAGGTAACAAGCAGTGCGGTAATCTTGATAAGGCACCAGACACATTAGAGAATGGCTGTTTCCTCTGAGCTCGATGCAAGGGCAAAGCAAGAGCTTTTGCTGAGAATGTGGTCCATTAAAGAGTGATGACCTAATTCACATTCATTCAGTAATAGGGTTAGGGTGCAGTAACTTTTTATAAAATCATACCCTTTTTTTTTATCTAAAAGAGCAAAGATGCCATTATGTATATTCTTCTTATTTTGCTGAAGGGCTAAAATGTCTCTTCTCCATGCCCCCCATTTTACAGTTGTGGTAAAACAAAACTTAGAGAATAAATAGCATGTTTGTGATCACATTTTAGGTTATGGCATTGAAATCACATATTATATATTCTTGTTCATAGGATTCTTCAGGCAAGAATGGGTTGAAATACTCTCTTCCAAGGGATCTTCCTGACCCAGGGATCAAACCTCCCTCTCTTAAGTTTCCTGCATTGGCAGGCGCATTCTTTACCAGTAGTGCACCTGGGAAGCTCCAATCTATATTCCTACAGACATCTTTAAGCCATTAATGTCACAGCCTCTGGAATTAGAATGTCATGACTCAATTTCTGGATCTCTTAATATCTATTTCTGTGATTTTCAAAATGTTAATTAAGGTGTGTGTGTTTGCCTTCATTTTTTCACTTCAGTCAGTTCAGTTCAGTTCAGTCGCTCAGTTGTGTCCAACTCTTTGTGACACCATGAATCACAGCACGCCAGGCCTCCCTGTCCATCACCAACTCCTGGAGTTCACTCAAACTCACGTCCATTGAGTAGGTGATGCCATCCAGCCATCTCATCCTCTGTCGTCCCCTTCTCCTCCTGCTCCCAATCCCTCCCATCATCAGAGTCTTTTCCAATGAGTCAGCACTTCGCATGAGGTGGCCAAAGTACTGGAATTTCAGCTTTAGCATCATTCCTTCCAAAGAAATCCCAGGGCTGATCTCCGTCAGAATGGACTGGTTTGATCTCCTTGCAGTCCAAGGGACTCTCAAGAGTCTTCTCCAACACCACAGTTCAAAAACATCAATTCTTCGGTGCTCAGCTTTCTCCACAGTCCAACTCTCACATCCATACATGACCACTGGAAAAACCATAACCTTGACTAGACGGATTTTTGTTGGCAAAGTAATGTCTCAGTTTTTCAATATGCTATCTCGGTTGGTCATAACCTTTCTTCCAAGGAGTAAATGTCTTTTAATTTCATGGCTACAATCACCATCTACAGTGATTTTGGAGCCCAACAAAGTAAAGTCTGACACTGTTTCCACTGTTTCCCCATATGTTTCCCATGAAGTGATGGGACCAGATGCCATGATCTTTGTTTTCTGAATGTTGAGCTTTAAGCCAACTTTTTCACTCTCTTCATTCACTTTCATCAAGAGGCTTTTTAGTTCCTCTTCACTTTCTGCCATAAGGGTGGTGTCATCTGCATATCTGAGGTTATTGATATTTGTCCCAGCAATCTTGATTCTAGCCTGTGCTTCTTCCAGCCCAGTGTTTCTCATGATGTATTCTGCATATGAGCTAAATAAGCAGGGTGACAATATACAGCCTTGACAGACTCCTTTTCCTATTTGGAACCAGTCTGTTTTTCCATGTCCAGTTCTAACTGTTGCTTCCTGACCTGCATACAGATTTCTCAAGAGGCAGGTTAGGTGGCCTGCTGTTTCCATCTCTCTCAGAATTTTCCACAGTTTATTGTGATCCACACAGTCAAAGGCTTTGGCATAGTCAATAAAGCAGAAATAGAGGTTTTTCTGGAACTCTCTTGCTTTTGTGATGATCCAGCAGATGTTGGCAATTTGATCTCGGGTTCCTCTGCCTTTTCTGAAACCAGCTTGTACATCAGGAAGTTCACGGTTCATGTATTGCTGAAGCCTGGCTTGCAGAATTTGAGCATTACTTACTAGCGTGTGAGATGAGTGCAATTGTGTGGTAGTTTTTTCACTTAGGAATTGGAAATAAAAATAGCGTATATATTTATTATATATATCTATATCCTTATTTTTCCTGAGGATTAAATGAACTGATGCATATTAACTTGTCTTTTGATATGTGTGTGTGTGTGTGTGTGTGTGTGTGTATTTGTACATATGGGGAACATCATTGGTAACATCTTACAGATGTGATATTTCCTTTCTTTGTAAACTGTGGTCCATAGGCCAAATCTGGCCAACCAGCTGTATTTGAATAACTTTATTGTTTGTGCCTGCTTTCATGTCATAACGGCAGACTGAAATAGTTGTACCTAGGTGAGGTGAAGTCGCTCAGTCGTGTCTGACTCTTTGGAACCCCATGGACTATACCCTACCAGGCTCCTCCATCCATGGGATTTTCCAGGCAAGAGTTGTACCTAAGACCTGCAAAATTACAAATGTTAACTATCAGGCCATTTCCAGAAAAGATTGAAGAACTCTTCCTTAGAACAAGGGAAAGATATTATTTTACACAACAACATTAATATCATCATCACAACAGAATTTAACATTGATATAATATTGACTAGCATTTTCAGATTATTTCATTGTCTGCAATGTATTTTTCCACATATTTTCCCATGCTCTTTTAAAACCTATTCTTTCAATTCCAAGCAGTTAGTTCTCTGATTCAAAAGGTTTATGCCAGTATTTAGTCACTCAGAATGGGGCTTCCTTTGACAGCAAGTGATTTTGTCACATCATTTAGGGATCTGCTACTTTATTTCCACATGACTTCCAATTGATACCCTGCTCCTGGTGGTCCTTACTTTTATGAAACTGAAGTTTTCAATTTCCTCTATTTATGTTATTAGCAAGGGTTTTGCTAATCTCTAATAGTAGATATGGATTTAAGTAGTTGGCATTAACATAGAAAATCCAAAGGCTCCACTTTTCTCTTTATTCTGTTTTTTATCCTTTTGTGTCTTCATATAATTGCCATCATGATCATCGCCTTTATCCTCATCATCTCCAACCAATGCTTTGTAGTGAATACAACAATCAATACCATAGAGATACTTCTGGAATAGATGAGAATCTACTGGGTGGGGCTGTTTGCAAACAGAATAGTTCAAATAAAATTGGGATGAACTTACATATTTTGATCTTACTATCTATTTACCTTCTATTTACCTTATTTTCTTTCCTGATTTTTTCCTTGTAATGTGTTTCCCTTATATTCCTGGATAGTGACCATTTTTTTCCTTTTTTTTTTTTTTTTTTAACTAGAGAGGAAAATCATTGATTAATTTAGATTTGGCAGAAATCTTAGAGATTTAACCTAAAGATTTATATTTAATGGATCCCTAAAAGGGAAAATGTTCTGAGCTTCAATAATAGCTCTTCCTTTCTTAATATACAATTCAATAATACATGTTAATGTTCTCATTTAAGTTCCAGAAAAGTTTGATTAAGGAAAATTACCCACAGAATTATGGTTCCTTCATGCAATCTCATTTCAGGTTTTTCCTATGCTATACACAAATACAAAACTGAGATTATTGATAGGGCCAGGGTATTCTCAGTCCATCTAGTTGTGAGAAATTAACTTCTTTATCCCATGCTCATTTATCTGAGCAATTTGGATTCTCAAGTGAATAATCTCAAATTAATTTACAAATATATCTTCCTAGCTGAAACTGCCTCATACTATGTTTTTAATTTCCTCCACAGTTTAATTGGTGATGTTGCCAGTTGCCTTATACTTAAGAATGGCATCTATGCTGCTGATGTTAGGCAAAGATATTGCTATGTGCTAAAATATCAATTTTGCCATCAGTGCCTTCTAATATCAAGATTAAGAGCTTTTGCTGCCTTTAAAATAAATACTATCCAGAAGGCTAAAATGATTTTACTTTCGATTTTTCAACCTTCAGTTCAGTTCAGTTCAGTGACTCAGTCGTGTCCGACTCTTTCAGTTCAGTTCAGTTCAGTCGCTCAGTTGTGTCCAACTCCTTGCGACCCCATGAATCGCAGCATGCCACGCCTCCCTGTCCATCACCAACTCCTGGAGTTCACTCAGACTCATGCCCATCGAGTCAGTGATGCCATCCAGCCATCTCATCCTTGGTCGTCCCCTTCTCCTCCTGCCCCCAATCCCTCCCAGCATCAGAGTCTTTTCCAATGAGTCGTCTCTTCGCGTGAGGTGGCCAAAGTACTGAAGTTTCAGCTTTAGCATCATTCCATCCAAAGAAGTCCCAGGGCTGATCTCCTTCATAATGGACTGGTTGGATCTCCTTGCAGTCCAAGGGACTCTCAAGAGTCTTCTCCAACACCACAGTTCAAAAGCATCAATTCTT
Source organism: Oryx dammah (assembly GCF_014754425.2). Lineage (NCBI taxonomy): Eukaryota > Metazoa > Chordata > Mammalia > Artiodactyla > Bovidae > Oryx > Oryx dammah. The sequence continues at coordinate 79,528,569 of NW_024070187.1, read as the reverse complement.
CAGCACTCAGCCTTCTTCACAGTTCAACTCTCACATCCATCCATGACTAGTGGAAAAACCATAGCCTTGACTAGACGGACCTTAGTCGGCAAAGTAATGTCTCTGCTTTTCAATATGCTATCTAGGTTGGTCATAACTTTTCTTCCAAGGAGTAAGCGTCTTTTAATTTCTTGGCTGCAGTCAACATCTGCACTGATTTTCAAGCCCAAAAAGATTAAGTCTGACACTATTTCCACTGTTTCCCCATCTACTTCCCATGAAGTGATGGGACTGGATGCCATGATCTTCATTTTCTGAATGTTGAGCTTTAGGCCAACTTTTTAGCTCTCCTCTTTCACTTTCATCAAGAGGCTTTTTAGTTCCTCTTCACTTTCTGCCATAAGGGTAGTGTCATCTGCATATCTGAGGTTATTGATATTTCTCCCGGCAATCTTGATTCCAGCTTGTGTTTCTTCCAGTCCAGCATTTCTCATGATGTACTCTGTATAGAAGTTAAATAAGCAGGGTGACAATATACAGCCTTGACACACTCCTTTTCCTATTTGGAACCAGTCTGTTGACCCATGTCCAGTCCTAACTGTTGCTTCCTGACCTGCATACAGATTTCTCAAGAGGCAGGTTAGGTGGTCTGGTATTCCCATCTCTTTCAGAATTTTCCACAGTTTATTGTGATCCACACAGTCAAAGGGTTTGGCATAGTCAATAAAGCAGAAATAGATGTTTTTCTGTAACTCTCTTGCTTTTTCCATGATCCAGTTGATGTTGGCAATTTGATCTCAGGTTCCTCTGCCTTTTCTAAAACCAGCTTGAAGATCAGGGAGTTCACGGTTCATGTATTGCTGAATCCTGGCTTGGAGAATTTTGAGCATTACTTTACTAGCATGTGAGATGAGTGCAATTGTGTGGTAGTTTGAGCTTTCTTTGGCATTGCCTTTCTTTGGAATTGGAATGAAAACTGACCTTTTCCAGTCCTGTGGCCACTGCTGAGTTTTCCAAATTTGCTGGCATATTGAGTGCAGCACTTTCACTCAATATGCAGTACTTTGATGCAATCTCAAAAACGTCAGAATGATCTCTGTTTGTCTCCAAGGCAAACCATTCAATGTCACGGTAATTCAAGTCTATGCCCCAACCAGTAATGCTGAAGAAGCTGAAGTTGAACGGTTCTATGAAGCCCTACAAGACCTTTTAGAACTAACACCAAAAAAGGATGTCCTTTTCATTATAGGGGGCTTGAATGCAAAGTAGGAAGTCAAGAAACACCTGGAGTTACAGGCAAATGTGGCCTTGGAATGCAGAATGAAGCAGGGCAAAGACTAATAGAGTTTTGCCAGGAAAATGCACTGGTCATAGCAAACACCCTCTTCCAACAACACAAGAGAAGACTCTACACATGGACATCACCAGATGGTCAACACTGAAATCAGATTGATTATATTCTTTGCAGCCAAAGATGCAGAAACTCTATACAGTCAACAAAAACAAGACCAGGAGCTGACTGTGGCTCAGATCATGAACTCCTTATTACCAAATTCAGACTCAAATTGAAGAAAGTAGGGAAAACCGCTAGACCATTCAAATATGACCTAAATCAAATCCCTTATGATTATACAGTGGTAGTGAGAAATAGATTTAAGGGACTAGATCTGATAGATAGAGTGCCTGATGAACTATGGAGTGAGGTTCGTGACACTGTACAGGAGACAGGGATCAAGACCATCCCCAGGGAAAAGAAATGCAAAACAGCCAAATGGCTGACTGGGGAGGCCTTACACATAGCTGTGAAAAGAAGAGAAGCAAAAAGCAAAGGAGAAAAGGAAAGATATAAGCATCTGAATACAGAGTTCCAAAGAATAGCAAGAAGAGATAAGGAAGCCTTCTTCAGCAATCAATGCAAAGAAATAGAGGAAAAGAACAGAATGGGAAAGACTAGAGATCTCTTCAAGAAAATTAGATATTCCAAGGGAACATTTCATGCAAAGATGGGCTCGATAAAGGACAGAAATGGTCTGGACCTAACAGAAGTAGAAGATATTAAGAAGAGGTGGCAAGAATACATGGAAGAACTGTACAAAAAAGATCTTCATGACCCAGATAATCATGATGGTGTGATCACTCATCTAGAGCCAGACATCCTGGAATGTGAAGTCTGACTCTTTGTGACCCCATAAATTGCAGCACACCAGGCCTCCCTGTCCATCACCAGCTCCCAGAGTTCATTCAAACTTGTCCATTGAGTCAATGATGCCATCCAGCCATCTCATCCTCTGTCGTCCCCTTCTCCTCCTGCACCCAATCCCTCCCAGCTTCAGAGTCTTTTCCAATGAGTGAACTCTTCACATGAGGTGGCCAAAATACCTGAGTTTCAGCTTTAGCATCATTCATTTCAACCTTCTGATGGTACAAAAGTGATATACATTTAGTAGAAGTCATACTTGGAATTTTGAATTTTGGTCTTTACCCAAGCTAGAGACATGCAGTGATGCTCTCTCATGATGCCCTCTCATGATGCCGGTCAGTGACGGTGAGCTGCTGGTCCCAGTCAGCCATGCAGTGTGAACAGTGGATACACCTGCAACCATTTGTACAAACAACCTTTCTGCTTTTCATATACAGTATTTGATAAAGTACATGAGATATTCAATACTTGTTATAAAATTGGTTTTGTATTAGATGATTTTGCTTACTTATAACTTAATGTAAGTGTTCTGAGAACATTTATGGGAGACTAAGCTAGGCTATGATGTTTGGTAGGTCATGTGTATTAAATGGGTTTTTGACTTAACAATATTTTCAATTTAGGATTGGTTTATGATCATAATCCCATCATAAGTCAAGGAAGATCTTTCATCTTTCTTAGTCTGCTGAAATAGTGCTGTAGTTCTTTCAATAGAAATAGTCATATAAGAGGCCTTTTAATTTATCTCATATTTTTCTTCTGCAGTCTGTATGCCCTTGATATTAGACGTCAGTTCATGGATATGTGATTGTTCATTTACAAGTATTATTTAGTTAACCATAATATTCTTTCACTATTTATTGATATTTGCAATAGTGAAACCATAGGAGTATAAAACACAGTCATACCTCAGAGATATTTCAGGTATAGTTTTAGATCTTAATGATAGAGTGAATAATGCAATAAAGTGAATCACACTGGTGGCTCAGACACTTGCAATGTGGGGGACCTGGGTTCAATCCCTGGGTTGGGAAGATACATTGAAGGGTGGCATGGCCATCTACTCCAGTACTCTTGTCTCGAGAATCCCCATGGACAGAGGAGCAAGGGGGCACAGTTCATGGGGTCACAAAAAGTTGGACACAACTGAGTGACTCAGAACACCACAGCACAGTGCAAAAAAAAAAACAAACAAAAAAACCCAAGAGTTATGTTTACACTATACTTGTGGGGCCCTACGTGGGAAACCTTAAAAGGAAAGGGGCTAGCTTTAGTGGTTGGAAACCAAGATGGCGTCCAGTGGAAGAGATAGGGGCGTGGTCTATGTTAAAGTTTTTGATTGGCTCTCTTGACTTCCATACACGTGGACAGTATGTGATTACCATAGACTCCTGTTAAGCTCATGACGACTTTACCTAATATGCATATTCTAATTTGACCTTGAACGTGATTGGTGTAACTATGGCATTGACCTTTAACGTGATTGGTGTAACTATGGCATATTCTAATTTGACCTTTAACGTGATTGGTGCAACTATGGGAGGTCTCTCCCAAACAACCTTGCTTGCCTATATAAACCAAGAGTTTGTGGCAATAAAGCGGAACCGCTCAGATGGAACCCCTGTCGCGTCTGATTGTCTCTTGCTCACCGAGGGGCTGGGTTGGCAGACAGCAGGCTCACCTCGGGACCCCTCGGCTTTGCTGAGGGAAGTTCCACTGCCCCCCGCAGAAACTGGCACCCAAAGCGGGGCCACGAAGCGGACGGATGGAGGTGGTGTCACCGTGTGGCTCTGAAAGAAGGAGCGACGAAGGACCCTAGGCTGGTCACAGCGCGGAGCTCCCCTTTAGAGGAGTATCACCCGACTTCAAGGTGGGCCCCCCTCTTCTTTGAGGGAAGTGGCAAAAAACTCTCCTGACTTTCTTTCTTTTCTTCTTTTCTGATCTGTCCTTAATTCCTTTTTCTGGAGTTTCAGTGAACAGGTGAGCGGTTGTGGAGGCAATTGATAAGTCCTGGCTAGGGCCACTCTCTGGCGGACTTTGAAGGCCCCTCAAGAAGTGAGCCTCAGTAACTAGAGCCCGACTGGGTGAAACTCCCCTTTAATCATTCTTAACTGAGGACGTGGCCTAGAATCTTCCCTATGGGCACGGGTCAGGTACTTAAAGGCCATTAGAGTGCTTGCCACTTGAAGACTCCTGTGACAGGATAAGGGGGTCACCGAACGGGCTAGAAACCTCTAGGGTGCCTGCCCCCAGCAAGAAAACTTCCATGCAACAATGCAGGCACATAAACAGTTTCAAAAGCATACCATAAGCCCAACTTTCTAGCCACCACCACTCCCGGTAGGATTTTTGGTGGTTGTCCTCAGTGACTTTTCTTCCTATTCTCTCGGCAGCATGGGAAATAATATTGGGAAATCTGATGAGCCCGCACTCAGGGCACTGAGATATATTCTCATAAGCAGGGGACTTGAGATTTCTGATGCTCAGGCCATTAAGGTCTGGGGGACCATTGTACAGTTAGCCCCCTGGGTTGCTTTGGCTAATCTGTTCTCTTGGGACACTTGGGATCGAGTACAAACCCTTGCTAGGCAGCGAGAGATTCAACATGGTGAGGAGCCTCCCTTATGGTTCTGTTTGACCATTTCGGCCCTCAAGCTCTGTTTTTCACAGAGCAAGGAGCATGTCACTGATACGGGTACACCCAATTCAAAATCAGAAAAACAATGGGAAAAGTTAGACGAGGAACGAGTCATGTCAGACCAAAATATAGCAAAAGAGACTGTAGGGGATAAAGACTCTAGAGCGAATAGTGGGACATGGGAGCCTTTTGGGGATAATAAAGGGGTGGAGGAGAATAGAGACCCCTCTGATGCCTCGAGACTGGGAGCCCAGGGGAGAGACCTGTGCCTCTCCCTGCCTCCCCCATTTGAGGAAGTTTCACGAGCACCTCGGGTGGGAAAGACAATAAGGTCACCTTGGAGGGGGAGAGCCTGTCCCGAGGACCCTTGGGCATCCTCGCTGCCCTTTATTGGCCTGACTCAAGCCTTTCTTGTAAACGTTAATCCGGAAGGGAATAGGCCGGCAGCCTGGTACCCCTGGGAGGCCAATGATTTAAAAGAGCTCAAAAAGGCAGTGGCAGAGGATGGCCCAAACTCCCTGTGGGTGGAAACTATTCTCCAGGGCCTGGCTCATCAACCTTGTACAACCCAAGACTGGAAGATGCTATGTAAGGCAGTGCTTCCCAGCAACACCTATATCAAATGGTGTGCCTTTTTCAAGGAAGAGTGTCATACTCAGGCAGAAAGAAATCAAGCTGCCAACCCTGCTATCCCAGTGACTTTTGGGATGCTGTCAGGGACGGCAGATCAATGGAGTACGGCACCTCAACAGGCCACCATTCCTGCTCCTTATACAGATCAGGTACAGGCCATATGCCTAGCCGCCTGGAAAAAGCTTGCAGAGGGCCCCAGTGAGCCCCCTATATCAGGCTTCACTCAAAAAAATAATGAAGACCTCTCCACTTTCATAGATCGGGGGGAAAAGAGTATTCAGAGAAAATTTCCTTCAGGGCCCCTGAGAGATCAATTTGTTAGGCTATTAGTCTGGGATGGGATGAACTCAGACCATAAGTTGGCTTGCTCAGGACAGAAAGACCGCTCTATGGAGCGATGGATTGTAGCCACCAAAGACGTGGGGACACAGAGCCATCAGACCCTCTCTATTTCAACTGCCCTTCAGGCTAAGACTGAAGCTCTTACCGAGGCAATGACCAAGGCCCTCTCCACTATGACGGCCTCTGGGAGGACCGTATCTAAGGGACCCCTAGTCCCCCCAGAATTGGGTCGATGCTTTGGCTGCGGACAAGAGGGATACTTTAAGAAGGAGTGCCCTCAAGGCGGGGGAAGACCTACTGGTCGGAAACCCCCCGCTACTCCATGCCCGCGATGTAGGAAGGGATATCACTGGGAAAGGGAAACCTCATTTCTTACCAGATCATATTGAAAAGTTCCTTCAAAAACCCTTCCCTGGATGTGGCTCACTCCGACCCCCTATAAGGCTAATGGGGATCACAAAGGCCAAAGAGCCCCCCAGAGCCAATAGCCAATCCAGCTATTGTGCCTGGATTAAGGCCTAAAATGGATATTACAATAGGAGGAAAGAGATTTCGATGTCTGATCGACACAGGAGCTGATCGGACCGTCCTCAGGGCAGAGGAGGTCCCACCTAGTTTGAAATTGGTCCCTGGGCCTCAATTATTGGGCATTGGGGGGAACACTTGATCTAAGGAGACTGCTGAGTGGGTCCCCTGGAAAGATGTTGATGGTTCTACAGGAGAGGTCCGGCCCCTGATAGCTTCTGGATTGAATGCAAATCTGCTTGGCCAGGATAGTTTGGGACAAGCGGATGTATATATTACCACTAATTATAAGGGCCTTTATGATGACCTCGATGAGGAAAAATATCAACAACATTATAAAAATTCTCCCGTACCAAACTATAGGGGAGATTCTGGATTTGATAAACTTCACAAGGGAGAGCCTCTAACTCGATGGAAGGTGCCCCCCCAATCCTAAGGGCCACTGCCCCCCAGGTCCCTCCTATACAATGGAAACCCAGACCCCCAATATGGGTGGAGCAGTGGCCTCTTCCATCCACGAAGTTACAAGCCCTTAGAGAAATCATTTCTGAACAACTAAATTTGGGACATATCCGCCCTTCTACTAGCCCTTGGAATACCCTGATATTTGTAATTAAAAAATCCTCGGGAAAATGGAGGATGTTACAAGATCTTAGAAAGATCAATGAGAGAATGATCATCCAAGGGACACCCCTAAGGGGGTTACCCTGGATACCAGCTATTCCTAGTAATCTATGTCTTATGGTAATAGATATTAAAGACTGTTTCTTTTCTATACCTCTACAATCCCAAGATTGTGAAAAGTTTGCCTTTTCGGTACCCTCTACTAACTTCGAGGGGCCTGATGAGCGTTTTGAATGGACAGTTTTACCACAGGGAATGGCAGCCCTACCTATTGTCAAAATTATGTAAAAGATCTTCTCCAGCCAGTTAGAGGTCTGACATATATTTAATTGTATGTTTATATGGATGATATCATCTTGGGTGCCCCTACTGCTGAACAGCTGACAGAAGCATATAAATTTTATGAAAGTGTCTATCAAAAGGAAGACTCCATATATCCTCTGACAAAGTCCAGGTTGTCCCGCCTTTTAAGATTCTGGGATCTCAGCTGTCCCTAGAAAGTGTGAGCCCCCTAAAACCCCAGCTATACATCCAAGATTCCTACTCCCTGACCGGCCTACAACGGGTCTTGGGAGAACTCAATTGGCTATGGCCCTGGATCCCTGTTTCGACAGGTCAACTCTTGCCCCTCTTTGATCTATTAAAAGATAAATAGCCCAATGATGAGATAACACTTCTACCTTCCCCAAAAAAGATCTTTCAAGACATTCAAAGGGCCCTCAATGGGGCTCAGCTTACCAGGTATACTCCTTAAGAGAGTCTACAATCATGGGTCCTGCCTAGTCCATCCTTACTTACGGCAGCCTTGGTCCAAGGGGGAAAGCCTCTACAATGGGTTCACATCTCCTTGGGGGGAACTCCCCGAGTCTACACCTGTATAGATCAAATGGCTGACTTAATACAGAAGGGAAGAGATATCGCAGTCCGATGCTATGTGCATGAACCTGATAAGATTGTTATCCCACACAGAGTATCAGATTTTGAATGGATTCAAAGAAACAATGGGAGAATAGCTTTAGCCCTGGAGGGTACCTAGACATCCTTGACTGTCATTATGGACCACACAAATGGGTTACTTCTTTTGGTCACCTAGATTGGAGGGCGGCCCAACTATTTCTCTTTAAGCCTATACCAGATGCCCTCAATGTTTTTTCTGATGGAGGAAAGAATGGTGCAGCAGTCGTCGTGTTCCAGCCACCACAGCTATCACAACAGCCAGATGAGTATATATGAAAATACTTTGGGCCTTGTGAGGGGTCCGCACAGTTTAAAGAATTATTTGCTGTTGTCATGGCGCTCATAAAAGTCCCTGAACCCATGAATCTGTTTTCTGACAGTCTTTATGTAGTAAACTTGCTTCCAGGATTGCTAAATTCTCACATACGGCTAGATAACAATCCTATTACTCCCCTTATGATACAAGCCCGTACCCTGTTACTTGAACAGGTTAACTCCATTTATGTACACCATCTTAGGGGTCATCAAAATTTACCTGGACTGCTTTCAATGGGAAATTCCCTGGCCAATAGAGCGGCCTCCCTTACAATCCAAGCTTATAACTTACAAGATGCCTATGATCTTCACGATCTTACTCATATAAATTGGAGAGGGCTACATAAAAGGTTTCCACACATCCCTATTAGATAATTAAAGAAAATTATACATACTTGTAAATCCTGTCTTCCTTATTTACAAGTACCGCCTTTACAGCCCCCAGGAGTAAACCCTCGAGGGCTAAAACCCAATGTGCTATGGCAAACTGATGTGACCCATTATTCCCCTTTTGGAAAACTTAAGTATGTTTTTGTGTCTATTGACACTTACTCTCATGCCTGTTGGGCTACTGCCCACACAGGAGAAAAAGCAAAACATGCTCAAAGCCATTTTTTACAATGTTTTGCGACATTGGGCCTTCCCTATCAAATAAAAACAGATAATGGCCCTTGCTTCATCAGCCGGAGCTTACAGAAATTCTTCCAACAATGGCACATTCGTCATAACACCGGAATCCCACATAACCCTCAGGGACGAGCCATAATTGAGCACCACCATCAAAATTTAAAGGCTCAATTACAAAAGCAAAAAGGGGGAATAAGCCCTCACCAGCAACTTGGAATGGCATTTTTTACTGTAAATATTTTAAATTTTTCAAAAAATGAACTGATACCATGTTTTCAAAAATATTGGTCTAACCAAGAAATAAAACCTGAAATACAAGTGAGATGGAAAGACCCCATCCCTGGCCAGTGGAAGGGCCCCGATCCACTCCTTACAATGGGAAGAGGATTTGGATGCGTATTCCCCATTGGGGACCCCAGCCCTATATGGGTGCCAGCAAGGAATCTTAAATTTACACCTCAAGAGAGAGGTCAAATCTCAAAATCTGACACAGATTAAAGAGACACTCACATATTGAGCCCAAGAACAAAAAGTTCTTGAGGCGATCTTTTCTTTCCTTTCAGATCACTGATGCGGCAACTCTGATGGACTACTCCTGACAATTGTCAGATTATTGACCTTCGTCATTGCCACGGCTGTGCAACAGTTTTTAGAATCTTTAAAGTCTGGTTTTAATGACACACAAGGCCATCAACCATGAGGGTACAACAGTGTCAGCATCTGTGCTGAGAGTTCAACGAGCTAAGACCATCAAGGTTATAATTAACATATCCGCTGTCTCTGCTTAAGGACTTCAAACCAGTTCGAACACCTGAGATTCACCATAACGGGACTCTAACAACAGCTTGATCTCCACGCCAGACCGATCGAGACATTGAGTGTCTTGGCGCGCATAGATTGCGATGTGAGATACCCCAGCTTTTGTCTGACAGCTTTTCCAGTGTTAAATGAGACTCTAACAGGTGAAAAAGGGAGCAATAGAACTATGAGACTGGGTACAGGGTCCATTTACCTGGTTTAAAAATGCCTTCTATTTGCTTGTTTTTGTTATTCTGTTTGTTGTAATGTTAAAGGTAAAAAATCTCACAGCCCGCAATAGGCGCTTACAGTAAAAAATAGTTATGCTTGCCCAGGTCATGGAAAAGGAGCCCCACGTTAGACACCCACAAAACCCCTGGATTAATTTAGCCCTTTAAGAGATTAACTGAGACAGATAAATAGAGTTCTAGATATCCATCATCTAGAGGGATTCCACCTAGCCCCCAAGAGGTGGCTGGATAGCCAATGACGGGTAAGATCCTCAGAGGAGGGCAACCTAAGACAGGCACAGCCATGAGACGGGCTGGCGAGGCTGGAGGTTGGCCACCTACAGCTCTACGCCTTGCTCTACAGAACATCAATACAAATGTCTCGAGGGCTTAAATAAAATAAAAAAGGAGGAGATGTGGGGCCTTACGTGGGAAACCTTAAAAGGAAAGGGGCTAGCTTTAACGGTTGGAAACCAAGATGGCGTCCAGTGGAAGAGATAGGGGCATGGCCTATGTTAAAGTTTTTGATTGGCTCTCTTGACTTCCATACACGTGGACAGTACGTGATTACCATAGACTCCTGTTAAGCTCATGACGACTTTACCTAATATGCATATTCTAATTTGACCTTGAACGTGATTGGTGTAACTATGGCATTGACCTTTAACGTGATTGGTGTAACTATGGCATATTCTAATTTGACCTTTAACGTGATTGGTGCAACTATGGGAGGTCTCTCCCAAACAACCTTGCTTGCCTATATAAACCAAGAGTTTGTGGCAATAAAGCGGAACCGCTCAGATGGAACCCCTGTCGCGTCTGATTGTCTCTCGCTTGCTGAGGGGCTGGGTTGGTGGACAGCAGGCCCACCTCTCCTCAGTACCCCTCGGCTTTGCTGAGGGAAGTTCCACTGCCTCTCTCTTTCTGTGGAGCGCCCCCCGCACATACTGTAGTTCATTGTGCAATAGTCTTATGTCTAAAAAGGCAATCCACATACATTAATTAAGAAATACCTTATTGTTAAAAATTGTTAACTATTATATGAGCCTTCAGTAGTCATAAATTTTTCACAATAGTATCATCAAAGATGACTGAACACAGATCCTCATAAAAAAATTAATAATAATAAAAAAAGTTTGAAATATTGCTGGAATTACCAAAACATGACATAGACACGCTAAGTGAGCAATGTTATTAGAAAAAATTGCGTCAATAGACTTGTTTGATGCAAGGTTTCCACAAATTTTCAATTTGTAAAAAGTGATATGTTCAAAGCACAAATAAAACAAGATATGCCTATATATATGTGGAAGGCTAAACTCATGTCGAGGTCATCAAAGTCTTTTGGGGAAGTGATATTTAAGAACTTGAGATGTGGAAAAAAGATGAGATTTAGTCAGGTCAAAAGAGTACAGTGAGAAAAGTATGTTTTTCAGAAAGAAGAAAGAACTCTGGTGAGAGCAATTTGAGAAACCAGAAGATATACAGGATTACTCAAGACAGTCCATTTAGGATGGTGTAGAGAAATTGTGTAGAGGCAGAAATGATTGCAGAGATCAAATTTTGGAAGATACAATAAGATGTATTAAGGAATTTTTTCCTCAAATGAAATAAACTGCTAAATGGTTTGAGTTTGTCAATAATATTATCTGATTTATGTGTAACAGAAAATTGCACTTAGAGGGAGAGGATAGAGAGACATAGAGAGAGAAGGCTGCCATTTGCAACAACATGGATGGACCCTGAGGGCATTATATTAAATAAGTCAGACAGAGGAGGACAAATACCATATGATACCATTTATACATATAATTAAAAAAAAAAAAAGAAAGAAAAGAAACCTGAACTTGCAAAACAGAGTGAAATGTTAATTACCAAGAGCTAGTGGGTGAGGGAATTTGAAAGATGTTGTTTAAGGGTGTGATTTACTAAATTGCTTCAGTTGTGTCTGATTCTGTGTGACCCTGGGGACTGTAGCTTGCCAGACTCTTCTGACCATGGGATTCTCCAGGAAAGAACATTGGAGTGGGTTGCCATGCCCTACACTGGGGGTTCTTCCCTACCCAAGGATTGAACCCATGTCTTTTACATCTCTTGTATTGGCAGGCAGGTTCTTTACAACTGGCACCATCTGGGGAGCCATTGTTTAAGGGCACAAATTTGCAACTAATAAAAAAGTCCTAGAGGTTTAATGCTGCTGCTGTTGCTGCTAAGGCGCCATAGATGGCAACCCACCAGGCTCCCTCATCCCTGGACTTCTCCAGGCAAGAACACTGGAGTGGGTTGTCATTTTCTTCTCCAATCCGTGAAAATGAGAAGTGAAAGTGAAGCCACTCAGTCATGTCGGACTCCTAGTGACTACATGGACTGCAGCCTACCAGGCTCCTCAGTCCGTGGAGTTTCCAGGCAAGAAGGTCTAATGCACCAGTGATTATTGTCAACAGTGCTGTATTATGAACTTTACCATAACACACAAAAATGATAATTATGTAATATAATAAAGATTTTAGCTAATGTTACCATGGTAATTATAGTGAAATATATATGTGTGAAATCATGTCCCACATCTGAAACTTACACAATATCATATATTAATTCTATCCAATAAGATACAGAATGAAGCATAAAAAAATAAAAATAAATAAATAGCTCTGGCTTTACAGTAGACTGTAGAGAAGAACTTCTGACAGCAGGAATACAAATCAGCAGTTGTTTCTGCTTCTATGTCCGAGGTGAGCCTGGCCTGGAACAGAGGTATTGTGATGGTCACAGAACTGAATTAAAGAGACATTAAAGATGTCGAACCAGTTATGCTAAATGGTTAAATGTTGTAAAACAAAAAGATGTAGGAATAACAAATGATTTTTTTTATGTTTGAGAAAGTAGGTTGGACATTGTTTCCATATGATTTGATGATCCTAGGGAATAAGTCACAGGTTTTGGACTGAGCTGGAAATCAGCATGACAGACAGTGAAACCACAGAAAGAGGATGTTTAAACAGAAAAAAAAAAAAAAAAAAAAAAGCCTAGGTTAGTGGTCTTATATTAACAAAAATTAAAGATTCTACACAGAAGAGAGAGTTTCAAAACAAAAAGAGAATGAGGATGCAGAGAGATGGGATAAAAATGAGAGAATTACTTGGTTATGAAAACCATGTGCATATAATGATGGGAAAGGTGCAAGATATGATGCTTCACATGGGGAACACAATTTAAAATGGAAGAGAATTAAGGAAACGGAAGTGGGTTTCCAAGCAGAGTTCAAGGCCTAGCCGAGATAAATGGAGATTATAAATGTAATGTGGACTCTATATTTGTTTCTCTATGAAACATTTTAGTAAAGTAAAAATTCCAGGGCTTCCCTGATGCCTCTGTGGTAAAGAATCTGCCTGCCAATTCAAAAGACACAGATTTGATTCAGGATGATCCACATGCTGCAGAGCAACTAAGTCTATGCAGCACTACTGAGCCTAAGCTCTAGAGCCCAGAAACCACAACTTTTGAGGCCTTGTGCCACAGCTACTGGGCTCCCCCTGTGGCTCAGATGGTAAAGAATCTGCCTGCAATGCAGGAGATGGGGGTTTGATCCCTGGGTCTGGAAGATCCCCTGGAGAAGGAAATGGCAAGCCACTCCAATATTCTTGCCTGGGAAATTCCATGAACAGAGGAACCTGGTGGGCGATAGTCCATGAGGTCTCAGAGAGTTGGGCATGACTGAGCAACTTGCATATGGATATATGGCCACACAACTGAAGCCCACACTCATAAAGTCCATGCTCCACAACAAGAGAAACCACCACAATGAGAAGCCTACACAACAAAACTAGAGAGTAACCACCACTTACTGTAAATAGAGAAAAAAACAGTGAAGCAACAAAGACCCAGCACAACCAAAAATAAGCAATGAAAAAACAGGCATCTAGCAAATGAAAGTACTACAGGTCTGGGTTCAAATTTGAGAACTGCTGCTCATTATTAGGTTGTTTCCTTGGGCAAGTTGCTTGATTTCTCTAAACCTAATTTTCTTATGATTCCTACGTCACATTCAATTTCATGAGTATTACATTACATCCTGATTCAGAGTGATGAGCTCTTGGTAACTGCTTGCTGCTTTTATATGTTCAAAATATAAGTCTGGGGTCCATGCTATTTAAATCTTGCATGGCCTCACATTTTAAGAACACCATTCAACTAAAAAAATTTACTTTTTAATATAAATTTATTTAATTGTAGGTTAATTACTTTACAATATTGTATTGGTTTTGTCATGCATCAACATGAATCCATCACAAGTATACATGTGTTCCCCATCCTGTAACCACCCCCCCCAACCTCCCTCCCCATACCATCCCTCTAGGTCATCCCAGTGCACCAGACCCAAGCATCCAGTATCATGCGTTGAACCTGGACTGGCAATTCATTTCTTATATGATATTACACATGTTTCAATGCCATTCTCCCAAATCATCCCACGCTCTCCCTCCCACACAGTCCAAAGACTGTTCTATACATCTGTGTCTCTTTTGCTGTCTTGCATACAGGGTTATCGTTACCATTTTTCTAAATTCCATATATATATGTTAGTACACTGTATTGGTGTTTTCCTTTCTGGCTTACTTCACTCTGTATAATCGGCTCCAGTTTCATCCACCTCATTAGAACTGATTCAAATGTATTCTTTTTAATGGCTGAGTAATACTGCATTGTGTATATGTACCACAGCTTTCTTATCCATTCATCTGCTGATGGACATCTAGGTTGCTTCCATGTCCTGGCTATTATAAACAGTGCTGCAGTGAACATTGGGGCACACTTGTCTCTTTCAGTTCTGGTTTTCTTGGTGTGTATGCCCAGCAGTGGGATTGCTGGGTCATATGGCAGTTCTATTTCCAGTTTTTTAAGGAATTGCCACACTGTTCTCCATAGTGGCTGTACTAGTTTGCATTCCCACCAACAGTGTAAGAGGGTTCCCTTTTCTCCACACCCTCTCCAGGATTTATTGCTTGTAGACTTTTGGATCACAGCCATTCTGACTGGCAGGAAGTGGTACCTCATTGTGGTTTTGACTTGCATTTCTCTGATAATGAGTGATGTTGAGCATCTTTTCCTATGTTTGTTAGCCATCTGTATGTCTTCTTTGGAGAAATGTCTATTTAGTTCTTTGGCCCATTTTTTTTGATTGGGTCATTTATTTTTCTGAAATTGAGCTGCAGGAGTTACTTATATATTTTTGAGATTAGTTGTTTGTCAGTTGCTTCATTTACTATTATTTTCTCCCATTTTGAATGCTGTCTTTTCACCTTGCTTATAGTTTCCTTTGTTGTACAGAAGCTTTTAAGTTTAATTAAGTCCCATTTGTTTATTTTTGCTTTTATTTCCAATGTTCTGGGAGGTGGGTCATAGAGGATCCTGCTGTGATTTATGTCGGAGAGTGTTTTGCCTATGTTCTCCTCTAGGGGTTTTATAGTTTCTGGTCTTACGTTTAGACCTTTAATCCATTTGGAGTTCATTTTTGTGTATGGTGTTAGAAAGTGTTCTAGTTTCATTCTTTTACAAGTGATTGACCAGTTTTCCCAGCACTACTTGTTAAAAAGATTGTCTTTAATCCATTCTATATTCTTGCCTCCTTTGTCAAAGATAAGGTGTCCATAGGTGTGTGGATTTATATCTGGGCTTTCTATTTTGTTCCATTGATCTGTATTTCTGTCTTTGTGCCAGTACCATACTGTCTTGATGAATGTGGCTTTGTAGTAGAGCCTGAAGTCAGGCAGGTTGATTCCTCCAGTTCCATTCTTATTTCTCAAGATTGCTTTGGCTATTTGAGTTTTTTTTGTATTTCCATACAAATTGTGAAATTATTCGTTCTAGCTCAGTGAAAAGTACCGTTGGTAGCTTGATAGAGAGTGTATTGACTCTATAGATTGTTTTGGGTAGTATACTCCTTTTCACTATATTGATTCTTCTGATCCATAGACATGGTATATTTCTCCATCTATTAGTGTCTTCTTTGATTTCTTTCACCAGTGCTTTATAGTTTTCTATATATAAGTCTTTAGTTTCTTTAGGTAGATATATTTTTAAGTATTTTATTATTTTCATTGCAATGGTGAATGGAATTGTTTCCTTACTTTCTCTATTTCCTCATTGTTAGTGTATAAGAATGGACGGGATTTCTGTGTGTTGATTCTATATCCTGAAACTTTACTATATTTATTGATTAGCTCTAGTAATTTTCTGGTGGAGTCTTTAGGGTTTTCTATGTAGAGGATCATGTCATCTGCAAACAGTGAGAGTTTTACTTCTTTTTTTCCAATTTGGATTCATTTTATTTCTTTTCCTGCTCTGATTGCTGTGGCCAATACTTCCAGAACTATGTTGAATAGTAGCGGTGAAAGTGGGCACCCTTGTCTTGTTCCTGACTTTAGGGGAAATGCTTTCAATTTTTCACCATTGAGGATAATGTTTGCTGTGGGTTTGTCATATATAGCTTTTATTACGTTGAGGTATGTTCCTTCTATTCCTGCTTTCTGGAGAGTTTTTATCATAAATGGATGTTGAATTTTGTCCAAAGGCTTTCTCTACATCTATTGAGATAATCATATGGCTTTTATTTTTCAATTTGTTAATCTGGTGTATTACATTGATTGATTTGTGGATATTGAAAACTCCTTGCATCCCTGGGATAAAGCCCACTTGGTCATGGTGTATGATCTTTTTAATGTGTTGTTGAGTTCTGATTGCTAGAATTTTGTTAAGGATTTTTGCATCTATGTTCATCAGTGATATTGGCCTGTAGTTTTCTTTTTTTGTGGTATCTTTGTCAGGTTTTGGTATTAGGGTGATGGTGGCCTGATAGAATGAGTTTGGAAGTTTACCTTCCTCTGCAATTTTCTGGAAGAGTTTGAGGAGGATAGGTGTTAGCTCTTCTCTAAATTTTTGGTAGAATTCAGCTGTGAAGCTGTCTGGACCTGGGCTTTTGTTTGCTGGAAGATTTCTGATTACAGTTTCAATTTCTGTGCTTGTGATGGGTCTGTTAAGATTTTCTATTTCTTCCTGGTTCAGTTTTGGAAAGTTGTACTTTTTGAAGAATTTGTCCATTTCTTCCAAGTTGTCCATTTTATTGGCATATAATTGCTGATAGGAGTCTCTTATGATCCTTTGTATTTCTATGTTGTCTGTTGTGATCTCTCCATTTTCATTTCTAATTTTATTGATTTGATTTTTCTCCCTTTGTTTCTTGAAGAGTCTGGCTAATAGTTTGTCAATTTTATTTATCCTTTCAAAGAACCAGCTTTTGGCTTTGTTGATTGTTGCTATTGTCTCTTTTGTTTCTTTCACGTTTATTTCTGCCCTAATTTTTAAGATTTCTTTCCTTCTACTAGACCTGGGGTTCTTCATTAAAAGAAGTTTAATACTTTCATCCACCTTAAAAATTACTCTATAAAGCCCACAGTAATACATTTTTAAAGTAATTTTAAAACTTTACGTTCTCATCAATATTATTTCACCTTCAATCTGCTTTGTAACATCTAATATTTTATGCAGAAAGAGTCAGATTATCTCTGAAAACTCTGATTAGCGGGGCGGTTTCTCCATAGAAATGCATTACTTGCCTCACTTTCTATAGTAATGCTTTATTTCTCACTTATTCTATAGCTTTGCTCCATGTGTCTTTCCATTCTAAGACTCGGGCTGAGGAACAGTATTACATAGGAGCTTTTTTTCTTTTTTTTTTTTGCAAAATTAAAGATCAAAATCATTGCTGGAGCTGTGTGAATATAGTTAAACCTTCTGCTTAGAACTTCTCAGTTCAGATCAGTTCAGTCATTCAGTCGTGTCCGACTCTTTGTGACCCCATGAATCACAGCACGCCAGGCCTCCCTGTCCATCACCAACTCCCGGAATTCACTCAGACTCACGTCCATTGAGTCAGTGATGCCATCCAGCCATCTCATCCTCTGTTGTCCCCTTCTCCTCCTGCCCCCAATCCCTCCCAGCATCAGAGTCTTTTCCAATGAGTCAACTCTCTGCATGAGGTGGCCAAAGTACTGGAGTTTCAGCTTTAGCATCATTTCTTCCAAAGAACACCCAGGACTGATCTCCTTTAGAATGGATTTGTTGGATCTCCTTGCAGTCCAAGGGACTCTCAAGAGTCTTCTCCAACACCACAGTTCAAAAGCATCAATTCTTTGGTGCTCAGCCTTCTTCACAGTCCAACTCTCACATCCATACATGACTACTGGAACAACCATAGCCTTGACTAGACGGACCTTAGTCGGCAAAGTAATGTCTCTGCTTTTCAATATGCTATTTAGGTTGGTCATAAATTTTCTTCCAAGGAGTAAGTGTCTTTTAATTTCATGGCTGCAGTCAACATCTGCACTGATTTTCGAGCCCCCAAAAATAAAGTC
This sequence comes from Oryx dammah, assembly GCF_014754425.2. NCBI lineage: Eukaryota > Metazoa > Chordata > Mammalia > Artiodactyla > Bovidae > Oryx > Oryx dammah. Next base: position 79,510,290 of record NW_024070187.1, on the reverse strand, counting down.
TGACACTGTTTCCACTGTTTCCCCATATATTTCCCATGAAGTGATGGGACCAGATGCCATGATCTTCATTTTCTGAATGTCAAGCTTTAAGCTAACTTTTTCACTCTCCTTTTTCACTTTCATCAAGAGGCTTTTTAGCTCCTGTTCACTTTCTGCCATAAAGGTGGTGTCATCTGCATATCTGAGGTTATTGATATTTCTCCCGGCAATCTTGATTTCAGCTTGTGTTTCTTCCAGTCCAGCATTTCTCATGATGTACTCTGCATAGAAGTTAAATAAGCAGGGTGACAATATACAGCCTTGACGTACTCCTTTTCCTATTTGGAACCAGTCTGTTGTTCCATGTCCAGTTCTAACTGTTGCTTCCTGACCTGCATACAGATTTCTCAAGAGGCAGGTTAAGTGGTCTGCCATTCCCATCTCTTTCAGAATTTTCCACAGTTTCTTGTGATCCACACAGTCAAAGGCTTTGGCATAGTCAATAATGCAGAAATGGATGTTTTTCTGGAACTCTCTTGCTTTTTCCATGATCCAGTGGATGTTGGCAATTTGATCTCTGGTTCCTCTGCCTTTTCTAAAACCAGCTTGAACATCAGGAAGTTCACAGTTCATGTATTGCTGAAGCCTGGGTAGGAGGTATTTGAGCATTGCTTTACTAGCATGTGAGATGAGTGCAATTGTGTGGTAGTTTGAGCATTGTTTTGCATTGCCTTTCTTTAGGATTGGAATGAAAACTGACCTTTTCCAGTCCTGTGGCCACTGCTGAATTTTCCAAATTTGCTGGCATATTGAGTGCTTCACTTTCACAGCATCATCTTTCAGGATTTGAAATAGCTCAACCGAAATTCCATCACCTTCACTAGTTTTGTTTGTAGTGATGCTTTCTAAGGCCCACTTGACTTCGCATTCCAGGATGTCTGGCTCTAGATGAGTGATCACACCATCGTGACTATCTGGGTCATGAAGATCTTTTTTGTACAGTTCTTCTGTGTATTCTTGCTACCTCTTCTTAATATCTTCTGCTTCTGTTAGGTCCATACCATTTCTGTCCTTAATCGAGCCCATCTTTGCATTAAATATTCCCTTAGTACCTCTAATTTTCTTGAAGAGATCTCTAGTCTTTCCCATTCTGTTGTTTTTCTTTTCTACTCCCATGTTATTGACCAAAACAAGGCACATGGCTAAATCTGATTGTTGGTTGAGAAGAGTCTCTTCTTTGGAAAACACAAATTGCATGGCAATGGGTAGACATTGATAATCCTCTTACAGGGAAGGAAATAATTGAGAACAGTTAAATAATCAACCACAATTGGCAGCAAAATTTATATGTGATTTAGTCAGCATTCTCATCCATCTTCAAATAATCAATCTCAGGTAAACAAAGGTAAAATCACCTTATGCTGGAGGGGTGTGAAATGGGAAGAGAAGAACTTGGGGACACTCATGTTAATAAATTTTGATCCTGATATATTATTATTACTGAAATAAGAGCAACTAGTGAGCAATCTAGAAATCTAGATTTTTACATCAGAAAGTTTACATTTGAAATTTTAGAAGTTGTAAACTTTCTAGGTAGTAATAATGTTTAAGGTAAAAACATGCAAATATGTGGCTAAAATAGGATGCTGTTTTTGTTCAGTCACTAAGTTGTGCCCAACTATTTGCAATCCAATGGACTCTAGCACTCCAGGCTTCCCTGTCCTCACTATCTCCTAGAGTTTGTTCAAACTCATGCCCATTGAGTCAGTAATGCTATCCAACAATTTCATCCTCTGTTGCCCACTTCTCCTCCTCCCCTCAATCTTTCCCAGCCTCAAGATCTTTTCCAATGGGTTGGCTCTTTGTATCAGGTGGCCAAAGTATTGGAGCTTCAGCTTCAGCATAGTCCTTCCGATGAATATTTAGGGTTGATTTCCTTTAGGACTGACTATTTTTTTTATTTGCAGTCCAAGGGACTCTCAGGAATCTTCTCCAGCACCAGAATTTGAAAGCATCAAGATTACTAGGGTTGAGGAGGTGAAGAATTTCCAAGGCTAAATTATTGAGTGAATTTGTAAAATGCTAGCAGGGTACAGAGTAGAGAGGAAAACTATAACCCAGATGCAAAAGCTTTAAATGACTGAAGGGACTGATACATGACAGTGACAAGGAGAAATGGAACTGGTATGTAAGGATCACAGATTTTACTGGTACTGGAGATAGAAATATTTGGAAACATTATTGGCCAACAATATCATCCATGAGTCTTTGATGTCTTCCAAAAGTTGGATGAGGTGATTAAAACTAGCAGAAAGTGTGGTTTAAGATTTTAGTGAGCAGGCTGCTATAATTTCCTACTATGCTATGGTGTTGTTATTTAGTCTCTCAGTCATGTTCGACTCTTTTGAGACCCCCATGGGACCTTCTGGGCAAGACTACAAGAGTTGGTTGCCATTTCTTCCTCCAGGGGATCTTCTCAATCTAGGATTCTATCCCAAGTCTTTGAGTCTCTTGCATTGCAGGCAGATTCTTTACCACTGAGCCACCAGGGAAGCCCATATACTCCGGTTTGGTTTAGGTGCACTCTAAGGGCTTCCCAGGTGGCTTGGTGTTAAAGAATCTGCCTGCGAATGCAGTAGATGCAGATGACGTGACTTCCATCTCAATAGGAGTAGATTTGAAATTAGGTCTGAATTTAAGCATTGTTTATCCATATCATGAAATCTAAGGACTAGATGATTTCTTACTCTTTCCGGGTCTAGAATTCTTATGCCTTTAGCATCAAGCACTTACTTAATTTTATAGTGCTTTGATTAACTTCCTCTGCAAAGTTTTTACATTTTTAAAGAACTTTTGGCTATGGATCTTCAATTGAATGAGATCCTGTTATAGTTTCTTATCTATTTATTATGGATGATTTTCAGTTCCATTATCTTCCAAAAGTAAGGAAAAGAAGAGTATTAAGTTTCTGCTGCTCTGTATTTGAAACACCTTACGATTAGTTTGCTGTAAGCTTTATGCAGTTCTATTCATCCTTTAGCTATCAAACTTTATTATTTCACCAAATAACAATGATAGAGTTTGAATCTGAACTATGTTGAATTAGAATTCATGAAAATATCTATCATTATAACAAAACAAATTTTAATACTAGTGTATTAACATCCAATATATTCTAGGAATCATTGAACTTTTAAGTCATGAAAACTTTATACCATAAATTAGTAGCAAAAAAATCTTTCTTCCTAAGAGGAAAATTTATTACCATATGTCAGTGAGAAAAAAAGAAAGATATTTTGATAATAAAAAGTTAAAATGCACTATGAATTAAAGTACAAAATATTAAGAAATTTGAATGACATTGAAATTGATTTCTCGATTCTAATAAAATGCTATGTAGAATAATACAAAGGGAAAAAGTTTTGTCAGATTCAAGTATAATGAAAAAACTAACAGAAATGAATGTACTATTTAAAATTGATCAACATTTACATGTATACTGTGCCATATTGATTTTAAGGAAAAAGTCGAAGGAGTGTTTGTTTCTACTGTGTGATAACAGATGTTAATATCAATGGGAAAAATAAGCACATCTCCTGAAGGAGTCTTTTGGGCCTAGAAAAGAAAACAACAGTTTCAAAGGCCCTTGTTGAATCATCTAACTTCGGAGAAAACAAAACAGAACTTTAGGTCCTGCCCTGATGCGCCAGGCCGGTTGCATCTATCTGGGACTTATCACCCCCTGTCCAGAAACCTTCCACCCCCTACACCTGCCCAGAAGACTTTTCACCCCCTGCCCAACTACAAATTCCACCTCAACTAAAGAATACCCAAAACATCCAGCCTGATTAATGTTTCCCTTATCACTTCTAAAACCTCCCTGTAAATATGGAGCCTCTCCATCCCTCTCCGTGCTCAGCCTGGTCGTTAGGCTGACTGTCTCCCCTCCTTGTCTGAATAAGCAACTTCTGTTGCGGTCGTTTTTCCTCTTTCTGCCTCGGCCAGAACTATACCTTACACCTCCTATGGAATCAATACCATAGAGAAATTTTTCTCTTGGGACTTCGTATTTGTATAATAATTATATAAATGTACAACCTTGAATACACATGTACAAATGGGAATATAGAGACACAGTTACTTTGGAAAATATAACTTTAAGCAATGTGCCAAGCCTAATGGAAAACCTGTTTAAGGTAATCATCAGACGTATGTAACTGAAAGTTTTCTTTCCTGATCCAATTCTGTGTTTTCATGACCTATAACAAAACTGTATGCTTTAGAGCATTACTTACAATTAACACTGAAGGTAGATTTTTTTTTTTTTAATGAAGGTTTTCATATTTTCAGAGTTACCTTTAAAGTTTGTAAATTCATTGCTCATGTTTGAAAAATATTTTGACAGGCTTGGTCTTTTATTTCATATCACTAAAAAATTAAAGCTCTTCACTGGCATTGAGGTGACAATCAGGGTTACTATATCTTACATAGCTCTATATTAGCTGAAATAATTTAATTTATAGATTTTTTAAAAAAAACTTGAAACATGATTTTCATGGCATTTTTTGATAAATGTTTTATACAAGTCCATTTTTTCTTTATTCTTTATTTCCAGTTGTTCAGGCTTCCTTTTACACCACTACACAATGGGAAACTGTTCCTTTGATTTGCAAAGAATACGCACTGATGAATACCACTATGCCATACATTATGCAAAGCCAACCTCCCTGAAATATCCCTGTAATGTGTTATTGTTCTCCTTGACAAAGAAGTAAAACTAATGGTGAATGCTGGTTGATTTTCACAATATTTAGCAAGGTCTTGGACTTTTTCTTTTTTTTTTTTTTAACTGTGTCTGATTTTAGATTTTATTTGTTACCACAAAAATTGTGTTTTAAATTTCTCCATATTTTATGGAATAACCATGTAAATAGTTTTAATTTGTACCAAGATTATATTTTAGCTACTACTATCAGTATGGTGGCCAATAGTATATAATCTTTGAGACTTTGTGGTCTTTTAAGGTCTGTACATTTTCCCTCTGTCTCCGATATATAATATAGTTCTTTAAGATACATGGGCTTAATTTTAAAGTTTCATGGATGCATTTATTTGATAATTATATGACACCAAATCAGGTAATTCTTATTAATGTTAAAACAGTTTTTTTTTTTTTAATGTCTGCATTTCTTAAATATACCATGAAAATAAATTCAATGAAATGCCCATATCACCCCAAATACTTTTGGAAAAATCTAGCCAAATAAAGTTAAGCATTATATTTATTTAAGGGTTTCATTTTTGTTTTTATTGTTCATAAAATGTTGCTTGGGGCCTTTCAGGATTGTTGTTTTACAAAACATATTCAATGAAGTGTTCCTTTATTCTCCTCTTGTTAGCCATAATGCTTGTACTTCTTGGTTTCTTTTATAAATGAATATTATTACTATAATTCATGTTTCAGTAGAGATCTTTCAGTGCCTAGTAATAGCAGAGGAAAAAAATACACTATAAAATGAATACTAATCTAAGCTATCTTTCATTTAATTTTTTCTCTCAAGTGTAATGGGTAGATTTGTTAGTTAGTCCATCCCATACACTAGCCAGGTACAGCTAAGCCTATATTTTTTTTATAGATAAGCTGATTTCAGTACTAGTGATGTCAAAGAAGTTCTAAATATTATTAACAATATTTGAAAGTCAAATGTTTACATTGACTTCACTATGAGGAAAAAAGAATTTAGGTAAATGACTGAATACTGTTTTAGAATCAAATTCTCTATGAAACCAGAGACAAACCAGACTTCTATTTATTCTCTGTTCTCTTGGCAAGTTGTTCTTAATATAAGACAATAAGAGAAAAATCATTTGTCTCTGAGTAAAGTGGAAAATATGAGATATTTAGAATTAATTGGTAGCTCTTTCTCATTTTGATTCCTAAATATTTACAGCTGATTTACTGATTAATTAAACCTGGTTTGAGGTAGTTGTAGTTTCTATAAACAACCATAAACTAAAGCTAAAAGTAGCTCTAGATAAAATTTAGTTAATGAATTTTACTTTTCTTTTACTTTTTAAAGATTTCCTATACATTAAGAGAAAAACTAATTATAATTCTATAAATTAGTTGTCAGATTTGCTTCTGGGATGTGATAGGAGTAGTCAAGTGAAGCAAACTTACTAGTAGATTTAGTCTAATGGTTGCATATTAAACTTTCAATTTTCACATACAACAAAACATAGAGCTGTAATCCATTTGCTTCTAGTAGAGTGTTTTTGTTTTTTTTTTTTTTGTATCAGATATATGATCTGTTTAGGTGATAAAATTAAAGTAGACTTGACTCAAAGTATTTGGGAACTTACTAAACATTTTTCTTTTATTTTGATGCTGTGAATAACTTACTGAACAATTCTGGCCAATTTGTAATTCATTCAGGGCTCATCTTGGAAAATTCATCAGATCTCATAATCATTTACTTTCTTTATGTACAGAAGTTATAGAGAGGCATAGCTATATATTTAATGTACAGTATCAGACACCAAACTATGGCTGACACAGTAAAGAACAAGATTCCTTAGGAAGGTCAACATGAATGAAATTGATGTTTCTTGAGCACTGCCAGGACCTTCATATACATTGTCATGCACTAATTCATTAGGCTCAATTACTGAATCCACTTTTTGAAGGTAGGAAAAGTGATTTAGCTCAGAGAAATCAGACAATTTTCCAAGGCTGATTATTAGTAGTAAGAATTCCAATCTAGGCCTCCCTGATTCCAATCTTCTGCTCATTCTACTACAACAAATGTCTTCACTTATTTCCCTGTCACTTTGAGATATTCACTGTTATTACAGAGTAGTTCTATAGTCCCTGTGGCTTGTTCTGACAGCCCTATCATTTTAAACTGCCTAGCTTGAATGTGTTTTAGATCTAAAACTTTTTATTAGCTTCAGAAGATTCTTGACATTTATTTTATAGCAAATTTCTAGCAGAAAGGCTTCCATCTCTTGCATAATGTAGAATTACAGAAATTCTCCAGTCAGACAGGCTACATGACAAAGAACAAGATTATAGATGCATAGAAAATGGCGATCTGTTCAGAAACTCCACATCTGAGTTTAAGACACTAGGCTAGTTCTTCAGAAAAAAGCAGTACTTACATGTGAGAGAACATTTGCATGCCAACTGTATTTAGAGACAACACTAGATGCATTTGAAGAATCAGTTTCAAAATTTGGAATTGTACAGTATTTTTTATAAAAGATTTGATTTCTCATAACAATACAAAAAGCTAAGTCTATGTAGGGGAGGGAAAAGCTTTTCCTCTAACTCTCCAATTTTTCCTTCTGGGGACCTGATTTTTATACTGACAAAAGACAGATTAGCAATTTATTGTTAATTTATTAACAGAATTTATTAACACATGCAGAACATGTATATGCAGGAGAAACTCAGTGATAACTTAGAGGTACTTACAATTTGGATTTATATGGAATCTTAACAAAGAACAATGCAGCCCGTAATAAAGTGAAAAGGCAAAGAAAAAGATTAAGCCTTGAAGGGTAGCAATCTGAGTGGGGTAAACATATGGAGAAAACTAATGGAAGATAGGAGTTGCTTTAGTAAGATTTGTTATGTATATCTCCAAACTGATAAGAGTCTCCTGTTTTTAGGCAAATGGAGGAAAGGCAGAGAGACTTTTAGGGTGTCTTCTGTTTCTCAATAGTCTAGCTCAAAATAACAATTGTGTCAAAGTGATTTATTTGGGGGAGGTGAAAAAAGCAGTCTTAAAACTCAATATTATAAAAACTAAGATCATGGCATCCAGTCCCTTCATTTCATGGCAGATAGAGGGGTAAAAGCAAAAACAGTGACAAATGTTATTTTCTTGGGCTCCAAAATCACTGCTGATGGTGACTAAAGCCATGGAATTAAAAGCTGCTTGCTCTTTGGAAGGAAAGCTGTGACAGAGTATTAAACCTAGGCAAAGTATTAATAAGCAGAGACATCACTTTGCTGGCAAAGGTCCAGATAGTCAAAGCTATGGTTTTTCCAGTAGCTATGTTGAATGTGAGACATAGACTACAAAGAAGGCTGAGCACCAAAGAATGGATGCTTTTGAATTGTGATGGAGAAGACTCTTGAGAGTCCCTTGGACTCCAAGAAGATCAAACCAGTCAATCCTAAAGGAAATCAATCCTGACTATTCATTGGAAGGACTGATGCTGAAACTGTAGATCTTATACTTTGACCACCTGGTGTGATGTGCCAACTCATTGGAAAAGACTCATATGCTGGGGAGAATGAAAGCAAAAGGACAAAGAGCAACAGAGGATGATATGGTTATATAGCATCACGGACTCAATGGACACGAAGCTAAGCAAACTCCAGGAAGTAATGAAGGACAGGGAAGCCTGGTGTGCTGCAGTTCATGGGGTTGCAAAGAGTTGGACACGGCATAGTGACTGAACGACAATAACATTCTCATGTCCTATACCTACAAACTTAAGTAGGTCACAAGGCTTTGATAATTGTTAGACCATTTGTGTATTTGTTCCCAAAACAGAACAAAATAAAAATAATTAATGAGTCACTAACTTAACTTTTTTGATTTAGTTTTCTAATTGTTTTTTCAGAAGAAATGCCATGGCATATGGTGTTTCCTCATTGGCTCAGATGGCAAACAATCCATCTACAATGCAGGAGACACAAGAGATACGGGTTCAATCCCTGGGTCAGGATGATACCCTGGAGGAGGAAATGACAACCCACTCCAGTGTACTTTCTTGGAAAATCCCATAAACAGAGGAACCTGGCAGGCTACAGTCCATAGGGTTGCAAAGAGTCAGACACAACTAATGCAACTTAGCATGCACACACAACAAATGGTTTATAGTTGCAAATATCTTTATTCTCAGTATAGGACATACACATTTTATTATCATTTATTTCTGTATACTGGCAGTTTTGGAAAAGAAATGAGTAAAATATTAATATTTTAACAATAAAGACACAAAATAAACACTATATAATGATCAAAATAGCATGTAAAATTAATCATCATGGCTAGTTTTATTTAACCACATACTAGTAGACTACCAGCACAAACATGGGTCAACTAATTTGCTGCTAGGAATATAGTATTACATAATAGTAATACAGTAATACTACTATTAATAGAGTGACAGAGTTTATTTTTGGGGGGTTCCAAAATCAGTGCAGATGGTGACTGCAGCCATGAAATTAAAACACACTTACTCCTTGGAAGAAAAGTTATGACCAACCTAGCCAGCATATTAAAAAGCAGAAACATTACTATGCCAACAAAGTTCTGTCTAGTCAAGGCTATGGTTTTTCCAGGAGTCATGTATGGATGTGAGAGCTGGACTATAAAGAAAGCTGAGTGACAATGAATTGATGTTTTTGAACTGTGGTGTTGGAGAAGACTCTTGAGAGTCCTTGGACTGCAAGGAGATCCAATCAGCCCATCCTAAAGGAAATCAGTCCTGAATATTCATTGGAAGGACTGATGCTAAGCTGAAACTCCAATACTTTGGCCACCTAATGCAAGAAAAGGTGACTCATTTGAAAAGCCCCTGATGTTGAGAAAGATTGAAGGTGGGAGGAGAAGGGGATGACAGAGGTTGAGATGGTTGGATGGTATCACCCACTCAATGGACATGAGTTTGAGTAAATTCCAGGAGTTGATGATGTACAGGGATGCCTGGTGTGCTGCAGTCCATGAGGCTGCAAACAGTCAGACAAGACTGAGTGACTGAACTGAATATAAATCTATTTGAAAAAATATAAAATCTATTGCAAAATTTTCAGTCAAAAGACAAAAGAATCAAAGTACAAATGTGCTTTTCTATGGCTTCATAAGTATGTCTCATTTAGAGACAGAACTAAGCCTAGAAACTAGGCTCCTGATTCCTGCTCTGAGGTTCTTTCCACTAATCAACAAGTGGCTATTGTCCTCACAGCAAACACTTAACACAGTGTTTAATCCTTTTTAGATAGTTTTCTAAATGCTTCAGATCTATTAACTCATTTAGGTCTCACAATAACCGTATGAAGTAGGTATGAATAAATTAATTCTTTCTTTTCTTACACATGAAGATTATGAGGACAAATAATTAAAGAGTAGAGGGATTAAACTTCTCAAGATTACTTGGCTAGTACTTGTCTGATCTGTGATTTAAATCTAAACCCTCTCCAGAGTATTTTCCCTTAGATTTTCTCTTATTCTTCACTGTTTTCATCGTTTTCACAGCATGTTCTGATCTGGTTTTTTATTCTCATATAAAATGCTAGATAATAAGTCATTCAAAATACCACCAAATACATCATAAGTAGATAATTTACCCAAAAATTATTACCATTATTTAGTGTATTTCACGAAACACTTTTTACTAGACTTTTTTTTAAACAGGTGGCTATTGTTCAAGACTATAACTATAATAGAGCTGTTAATCCTCAAAATGGTAATGTACACCCATGATGGATTCATGTTGATGTATGGCAAAATCAATAAAATATTGTAAAACAAGAAAAAAAATAATAATAAATGAAAAAAATAAAATATTTTATTATTCACATTGATGAAATTTTAAATGTTAGTATTCATACATTATCACATATTTTAATTACATTTTATCTGATATTCTATTCTATTTGATATTTATCTTGCCAGTCTCTATGCATCTTCTGGCCAGCGGAATTATGACTTCAGACACTTGGCTGCATTAAAAATTATTCTTAAGAATATGACTGTATAGAGTAAATGATCAAAAATTCTTTCTGTATTTACTGAATTATTAGTAAAATTGCTTAGGCCAAAAAATCTTTGTTTAATCACAGGGCATAACCCATTTTCAATAAAAAGTGAGTAGTTTAATGACAGAACTACTAAAGAAATGGGATATCAAGAGCAGAAAGTTACCCTAAGAAGATGATTTTATAAAATATCCTGCCTAAAGAAATTATGAAATATTGATATTTATGAGTGTTTTCAAATTTTATATGTGACAAATGAGGGAGTGAATATTGGATAGTCTCATTTAGCTGATAAGAAATTTTGCATTAAATGTACCTTTACTATGTTAAAAGAAATCGATTTCAGATTATCTTAGTAGTGCATATTTAAGTGTATCCTATCACCAGGTAACAGAAAATGCTAGATAGTTCAGAGTTTTGACATGTGAATTCAAATTGAGAAAATGGATATTTTATAATGGATATTTTAAGCATACAGGTAATGTTTTATTTCACAAACTGGAGGTATCATTAACTGCTATATTGATATCTTTTTAACTTAAGGATAATAATGGCAATGACTATTTTTAAAATTGTTTCTTGTATATCCTAGAATGCCATATCTGTATAAATAAAGAAACAGACAGATAAATACATAGATATCTCCTGGAAATAAAGCATTAAACTATACATATGTTTTTTTTTAATAAAAGCTGTTTATTATTTTTATAGAAAAGTTAATAACATAATTTTGCAATTTTGTTTCTATTTGTTAGTGATGTTTAATTGCAAGATTTTTAAGGTTTTAATGGCTCTTTTTGGGACTTAAACTACTATCCCCTTTTCCTGGGTCATGGTAATTATCTTCTGGGAAAACAAAGTGAAAAAAATGCTGACCAAATGCCAGTTCTAATTGCTGGGGTGTGCATCTACCATGCAATTTTTCTAATTTATCATGAAGATGCAAATGGACTTCAGAATTGATTTTATTTTTGATTAAACCCTTTATGCAAATTATTATGCAAATTAATGGCCTTGAGTTCAAGACAATTTGTCAGTACCACTGAAACAGGCAAAAGAAGCATAGCATATTGAAGCCAATCTACAAAGGTATTATGAATATGGCCACTGGCAGCTATCTGTTAGATTTATCTTATGCATAGAGCCAATCTGAAATTTAAAGACCAAAAATAATAGTAAAACAGAAACTAAGATTATTATCCAGGAAATCTCAGTTGAGTAAAAATACAATTATTTTTAGAAATGTATTTTTAGTCTTTCTTTTCTAAATTGACTTGCTTGATTTTATTGATTAAGCATACTAGATAACTGGTTCATCTATATTAATTTGAAGAATGTATATATTACACATATAAAGAATATATATCAGAGTAACTTAATAGGAATCAGTTTACCATTTTTAAGTTAGTTTCTCAAAATAATTCAAAATTATGAACAGACAAGTTATTAGTAGTTCCTTTAAATCTTCATAATTCTTCAAATTTTATAATCTGATAGGATAAAGGTAGAATTGCAAATGAGGAAAATAGAAAGAGTTGGGATAATTACCTGAAATAATTTAGGTTAAAATACTTTGTAAATTTATAGCAATAAAACACTTAGTTTTGACAGGGATTGTCTTATTTTTAAGTTTCACTGAGCTGCCTCGTTCTGGTGTACCAATAAAAAAGAAAGCAATTTAGAAACACACATTTGACTTTTAGTAAATTTCTTTAACTTGTGTATTTGTTAATCTGAATTTATATTCTCTGCTCTCTTTTCTAATGTTAGAAGATATATATCAGGTAAGCCAATCAATATTTTAACAATATCCCCTGTACTATTTGCATCATGGTAGTATTTTAATATCCTATATAACACAATTAATTTGAATTCTTTAATCTTTAATAGCAACTATGCAAGAAATGTTTAATGTCACAAACTAAATTAATGTAGAAAGGCTTTGCAGTTTTAAAATATTTGAGACTCAACGGGGTTTATTTTGATCCTACTCTAAACTTAGGCTATGAATAAGCTCTCACAAAATTGCTGTTCTTAAACATATAACAGTGCATATCCCAAGTTTAAAATCATTGTTCTTTTCTTCAAGGTTTTGTATATTAAAAATACACTTTACTTAAACATACTCTCAAAATATTGGAGTAGGAAATGGCAACCCACTCCAGCATTCTTGCCTGGAAAATTCCCTGAGCAGAGGAGCCTGGAGGACTATACTCCATGAAACCACAAAGATTCAGACATGACTGAACTGCTGAGTGTGCATTCTCATAGCATATATTTAGCAGAATTAAAAACATTCCATATAGAAACTTAAAATATAATTTTTTGTCTTTATGCTATCAAGCTCAATTCCTAAAGAGTGTTTACTCCATAATTTATGTAATATGTTCAAGTTTATAAAATCAAAACATATTGATACTCAATAAACTTTCAATGAATCTGTTTATTCAGTTTTTATTCATTTTCTGAATAAAATTTAATATGAATTATTTTGCTTTGATGTATTGATTAGATTCCCAAGTATGAAGGGTTAAAAAATATGTAAATGAAATAGATGCACAGGCTGTTATAAAACTACACTTCTCTCCAACTATGCTTAAAATATAAATTTAACATTAAAACGTGATGGAAAAGTAAGTTTTAGTTCCATATCATCACAGAATTCTTGCTGTTGAATTTTTAAGACGCTTAGGGTTCTAACTTGGTTTTTAAAACCACCTTCTGACCAAACTAGGGCAAAAACATCAGCAACGATTTCTTATCTTTTCTACATAGTTATTTAAATAAGCAAATTAACTTCATAAATTAAGCAAGTTGAAATGTATTTATCATGTTCCTTCTAAAATATTGTTACTTTGTCACCCTTTGTCAAACCTGGAAATGTTTATTTAGGTTATTTCTATTCCTGTGATCATGCTTATGTTATTTTAGGGATTTGATTTATTGGCTTAGATTTATGTTATTTTGGAGATTTGCTTTATTTGTTTTATTTTTGGGATTTCTCTGGTGGCTCAGATTGTAAAGAATCTTCCTACAATGCAGGAGACCAAGGTTCAATCCCCAGGCTGAGAAGATCCCCTGAAAATGTAATGTCAACCCACTTTAGTATTCTTGCTTGGAAAACCCCATGGACAAAGGAGCCTGGTGGGTTACAGTCCAAGAAGTTGCAAAGAGTCAGACATGACTGAATGACTAGCACTTTGAGTATTTCTGGTTTCAGTAAAATAGTTGGAATGGAAACCAGACTGTGTTCTGCTAAAGGAAAATGTAAACTGAAGAAGTGGAGTCAACTTTGAAGGCTATTTTCAATCAATTTGCCATTTGAGATTTTGCCTATTTACTGTGTTCATCACTGAAGTCATCATCTTTCTCTTAAAAGTCACACCTCTTGTGTTCTCTGTGTTATATTCACCTAAGTCAAAGAAATGAGTTCATTCTACACTGTAGCCTCTCTCTGTCTTCTCATATTTGGCCAATCCAAAAAATAATAATAATAACTTCATAAATTTATCTGAATTTCAATGTGTGTTCTCCATTTCCATAAAAAAACTTCCAGTTTTCTGAGGTAAGTCTTGGGTAGCCAACTTTAGTCATTCCGGCTACGCCAGTTTTAGTGACCCCTTTCACTTCCTTTCCAATCCACTGGTCATACACACACACACACACACACACGCGCACGCGCATACAGAATGATATAAAACACACTTACACAAAATGATACATTATGTACGTACACTGTTCAATTTCTTGAATGATCTAGGTTTTTTCAAGCCTCCATGCTTAAATGATCTCTCCTAATTCTGGAAAGTTCTGGAAGATTTGAAACTTTCATCAAGTACTATGTTCCTGTGGAATCTTTTATAATCACCTTAGGCTAAATTTTGAGCCCACTCTTTGGAGACAGCAGAGAATAATGCTAATATAGATGACACAGTTAAGAGTCGAACAGGAACATTTAAAGTAATCCAGTCTGGTAAATTTTTTGTTGTTTCCTTCCTTGTTTTTAACTACATAACCAAGTTACTCTGGAAGTATGAAAAAGTGAGAGTGAAATTCAGGCTTTAGGTGAGGGGGGCTGTTTTAGAATAGGAACTATGGAAATTACATTACAGAGTTGAGTTGAATGGAGTTAAGTGAAATGATTTGTGAATAACACTGTGGCTCAGTGGTAAAGAATCCACTTGCAAATGCAGGAGGCACAAGAGATGCACGTTTGATCCCTGAGTTGGGAAGATCCCCTGGAGAAGGAAATGGCAACCCACTGCAGTATTCTTGCCTGGAAAATCCCATGGACAGAGGAGCCTGGCAGTGTATAGTCCATGGGGTCACAAAGAGTCAGACATACCATTCCACTGAGTGCTTAATAATGGTTGGAAATAAAAATGGTGTGTTTGTCTTCAGAAGTGAGTTTATTACCTTCACCTGTCAGTCTGGGAGTGGTAAAAAGGGGAAACAAATTAAGAATTAATCCAGGGGTAAAGTGAAAGTGAAAGTGAAGTTGTGTCCGACTCTTTGCGACCCTGTGGACTGTAGCCCACCAGGCTCCTCTGTCCGTGGGATTCTCCAGGCAAGAATACTGGAGTGGGTTGCCATTTAATCCAGGGGTAAGGATTAGTCAAAAATCAGTGAGAATTTACAGATAATTAAAATAGTATCATAAAAATGAGTTAAGAATCTAGACTGAGTTAGGTGGCAAAGATAATATGTAAAAATAAACTGTAAAAACTCAAGACTTGGCAATTTCAAGAAGCAGCAGAAGCAACTGAATATAAATTCTAGTGGCAAAGTAAACTTTTTCAGAATTTCTGACAATGTGTCATATATATATTTAGTAGTATAATAACCCTGATTAACATTTTGGGACAAGCATAATAGATGCATTCTTAAACATCTATACTTTTCCCCTCTGTAACCAGCAAAATACTGATCAATTTACATTGTTCTTACAAAGTTACAGAGATTAGGATAATATATAATTGAAAGGATTTGTTACGCTTTCATCCAGTACTATAAATGCTGAAACATTCTGAGTTTCTATTAAATAAAATATTTATTTTAAAATACAGAATTCTATGCATTTTTAAAACATATATTTGATGCCTAAATTAGCATTACACTGTGGTTCCATAATTATGGAGTATCATTTATGTAATAAATTGATATTTCATTAAGAATAACTTTCAAAACAAGGTAAATAAAATTAATTAATATAGAGTAGCAAATTGGTGTCTTTTGCTAGTATAATTTAACAAGTTAAGAACTTTGGAGAATGCTTCCTGCATTTTTAATTAATACAATTTAAGAAAATTGAAAGATTTTGAAATTCTAGGATTATCCCTCCTAGGAAAACCTGTCATTTTGAAAAATTATCAGATGCAAAATTAAATGATTTAAATTCAATGGACTGATGTATTTCTTCTCTAGCTTTTTAAAGTGCAAATGAGCTTAAACTAGCATTGGACTTTCAAAAATGTATTAAAAATCTTGTAAATTTAAGACATATTTTTTCTGCTAATTTTGGGCTTTTCCCTTGAGACAGTACTGTCTTTGGTACTTACAAGAGTTCCTTCTGTTATAGCGACAATAAAAATTCAAAGCAGCAAACATTTATAGAAGTCATAATGAGGATATTTGAGCTACATGAAAGTACCTCTGACTTCAATAATAAATTTACAGGGGCACTATGAAGTAAATTTTTAAAATAAATAAACTGTTTCTTTAGCATATAAGATACAGTTGTTCAAATTTTATTTTTCTTACATGAGTGAAATAAATTATTTGAAGTTTAATTTATAAAATAGATGCTCTAGGTTACTTAAGAAGCTTCAACTCTCTTAGTATATTGTTGTCTCAATAGCTCTGAAACTAATTGAATATTTTCATTTATTTCCTGTCTTTGTTCTAGTGATTTTAGAATTTGTATCTCTTACTAACTACATTTCCACATTTATTTGTGTTAATGTGTGTATTATTTTTTTCAAATGAATTCTTAATATAGACTAAAGGTCATAAATTATATTTTGATTACCAAAATACATTTTAGAAAACTTTCTTTTTCAGTAGCAATTTCAGATTCACAGCAAAATTGAGAGGAAATTGCAAAGATTTCAAATTTACTCTTTGTCCTCACACATGCATGGTCTTTTGCATTATCAACATCTCTTACTAGAAAGGCACTTTTTTTTTTCTTTTACCAAGGATGAGTCTACATTGATATATCATAATTATGCAAAGTCCATAATTTACCTTAGGGTTCATTCTTGGTGTTATATATTCTATAGATTTAGACAAATGAATAATGACATATTGTAACTAAAATATCATGCAGAGTATCTCTCAGTTATTGACTATGCCAAAGCCTTTGACTGTGTGGGTCACAATAAACTGTGGAAAATTCTGAAAGAGATGGGAATACCAGACCACCTGACCTGCCTCTTGAGAAATCTGTATGCAGGTCAGGAAGCAACAGTTAGAACTGGACATGGAACAACAGACTGGTTCCAAATAGGAAAAGGAGTACGTCAAGGCTGAATATTGTCACCCTGCTTATTTAACGTCTATGCAGAGTACATCATGAGAAACGCTGGACTGGAAGAAACACAAGCTGGGCTCAAGATTGCCGGGAGAAATATCAATAACTTCAGATATGCAGATGACACCACCCTTATGGCAGAAAGTGAAGAGGAACTCAAAAGCCTCTTGATGAAAGTGAAAGAGGAGAGCAAAAAAAGTTGGCCTAAATCTCAACATTCAGAAAACGAAGATCATGGCATCCGGTCCCATCACTTCATGGGAAATAGATGGGGAAACAGTGGAAACAGGGTCAGACTTTATTTTTGTTGGCTCTAAAATCACTGCAGATGGTGATTGCAGCTGTGAAATTAAAAGACGCTTACTCCTTGGAAGAAAAGTTATGACCAACCTAGATGATAGTATATTCAAAAGCAGAGACATTACTTTGCCAACTAAGGTCCGTCTAGTCAAGGCTATGGTTTTTCCTGTGGTCATGTATGAATATGAGAGTTGGACTGTGAAGAAGGCAGAGCGCCAAAGAATTGATGCTTTTGAACTGTGTTGGAGAGGACTCTTGAGAGCCCCTTGGACTGCAAAGAGATCCAACCAGTCCATTCTGAAGGAAATCAGCCCTGGGATTTCTTTGGAAGGAATGATGCTAAAGCTGAAACTCCAGTACTTTGGCCACCTCACGCGAAAAGACGACTCATTGGAAAAGACTCTGATGCTGGGAGGGATTGGGGGCAGGAGGAGAAGGGGAGGACAGAGGATGAGATGGCTGGATGGCATCACTGACTTGCTGGACGTGAGTCTGAGTGAACTCCGGGAGTTGGTGATGGATAGGGAGGCCTGGCGTGCTGCGATTCATGGGGTCGCAAAGAATCGAACACGACTGAGCGACTGAACTGAACTGAACTGAACCCTGCATCCTCTGCCTATATATCTCTCTTCACCTACATTCTTAGCAGGGACAGATCTTTTCATTATCTCCACAATTGTAAATTTTCCAGAATGTCATACAGTTCAAGTCATATAGTTTGTAGCCTTTCAAAGTGTCACTTAGTAATATGCACTTGATTCCTCCATGTCTTTTCATGGATTGATAGCTCATTTCTTTTTAGTGATATATAATATTGTCTTGATATACCACAGTTTATCAGTTCATGTATTTGAAGACATTTTGGTTGCTTCCTAATTTTGGCAATTATGAAAAAAGCTACTGTAAACTTCCATGTGCAAGTTTCTGAGTAGACCTAAGTTTTCAACTCCTCTGGGTAAATACTGAGTGCCAAAATTGCTGAATCATGTGGTAAGAGTTTATTTAGTTGAATAAATTGCTAAACTGCCTTTCAAAGTGGCTGTACCATTTTGTATACGTACCAGTGATGGATGGGAAATCTTGTTTGTCCATATCCTTGCCAGCATTGGGAGTTGGTGGTTTCATACACACAGTACCAAAGTGACATTCTATGAGAATGCATATTTAGGTAACTGAAGAAAGTTATTACCAAACAGTAATGATTATCTCTATCAGGTAGAGCAAGTTTTGAGATCTGTCAGGGACAGTGGGAAAAATATGGAATTCTGATAATATTTTATATCGTACATGAAAAGTTATCATGAGTATTTGCTTTAACATAATTTAATCTGCATATGTATGTTTTATTTCCTTTTTTGTATGCTTGTTCATTGAAACAACAATTGTTAAAAAAAGAAAAGAAATAGAGTCACATAGAATTTGGGAATGTACAATTCCCATAAAAGTAAGATAGACATGTGGTGGAATCAAAACAACTTTCACTGATCATAACCAGTTCAGTAATTCTGTTAGAGTGTCAACTCTGGATATCAAATCATTAGGTAAGGCAATATTGCTTTTACCTATTTTACAACTTATTTTTGTTTGATCAAAGACTTTTGAATGTCAAAGAACTTATGGTTGGCAATTTAATTTAATTAGATTTTAATCATAAAAGTACAGTTGGCATTTAAGTGATATATCTTACTAAAATTTATTAAACAAACTTCTTAAAATGAAAATTTAAAATATGCAAATTAAATAGTTCAAATTACTTTAATTTTTAACCATCTGTTTTTCTGTTTGCCAAACACAAGAAAGGAAAAATGAAATAATAAATGATAACATATTACCAAGGGAAAATGATTGCATTGTAAAATATTTATTAACTTTATTTTTCACTTGGTTAAAGAATAAGCCACTAAACTTAATTTGACCTAGAAACTAAACATATAAACATATAATAGTCCCAGCAGCCCTAATTAGTTGGAGACACTTAGCTTTTACCATATAACCTTCAAATCATCTCTTTGAATTTACTCTTTGCTTCTAAATCTCACTTTTTCCCAAGTGTTTCATGTGTCTTATTTCATATTGTTAATAAAACAACTCAATCAACAAGCCAAGTTTGTACGTGAGCAGATTTAGGCTAAGGTAGAATTAAAAGCCAAGCACTCCTATATACATTTTTATTTTCTTTTTTAAAACTACAAAACATTTTATCACCTTTTAGTAATCTATCAAAATTTGCCTTTTGTGTGATCTTATTTTCTTTACAGGTATTTTTCCTTTAAAAAGATAAATTTTCAGGAAAACAATGTTAATCTGATACATTAACTTTTCTTGTTTTATAATATAAAAAGTACTATTATGGTATGTATAGCTATAATAGCCTTTTAACTAAGTCATTGTCTTTCTTTTCTCTTATTATGTTTCATTACATATCTCTATTCAGATTTACTCACTGTATTAAGATACACATGTACACACGCATAGACTTCCCTTGTGGCTCAGAAGGTTGAGAATTCACATTCAATGCAGAAGACCTGGGTTCTATCCCTGGGTTGGGAAGATCCCCTAGAGAAGGATACCCCAATCAGCCACACAATTCAAAATAAAATAATACTAAACTGAAATAAAGTGTGAGGAAGTCAAATATTGCTATAGAACATATGAATGTTTTCTAGAGGTATCACATATGAAATACTTTTCAATAGAAATTCTGTTTCCTAACACAGAAAACAGACTTGTGAAAACAGTAGGGGAAGGCGAGGGTGGGATAAATTGAGAGAGTAACATTGAGAAATATACATTACTATAGGTAAAATAGATAACCAGAGAGAATTTGCTATATAACTCAGGGACCTAAATTGCAGTGATCTGTGACAACCTGGAGGAGTGGGACAGGGTGACAGGCTGGAGGGAGGTTCAAGAAGGAAGTCTATGCTTAGTCACTCAGTCATGTTTGACTCTTTGTGACCCCATGGACTGCAGCCCGCCAGGCTTCTCTGTCCATGGGATTCTCAAGGCAAGAATACTGGAGTGGGTTGCCATTCTCTTCTCCAGAGGATCTTCCTGACCCAAGGATTGAACCCAGGTCTCCTGCACTGCAAGCAGATTTTTTACCTTATGAGCTACAGAGAAGTTGTATACCTGTGGCTGAATGTTGATATATGGCAGAAACCAACACAACATTGTAAAGCAGTCAGCTTCCAATTAAAATAAGTAAATTTAAAAGCAAGAAATTCTTCTTTACCTGCTTTGATAGAGAAAAAATGAGAGAGGAAACTAAAATAATCTCAATAAGCTCAACATTTCAATGCCCAAACAATCTTGTTATTGAAATACTACCTCAATCACCCTCACAACCACCAGTGAGGTTAACTCTGAAAGAAATATTCACATTTCATATTACTTGGGAAGCCTCAAACATCATGAATTTTATTAGTATGACCAAAATAAATCATCTGAAATTTACCCCTCAAAGTATTCATATGCCTTCAAAGGGCAGGACCTACCACCTTCTGTGTCATACAACAAAGACCATCATGAATTATAGTGCTATGAGACAGCTCATTGGACTAGAATCTCATCCAAAGGAGAACAGAGTGCAACAGTTTGACAGGAAATAATTAATGGCAGAACAGATGGGTTTATAACTACAACTTAAGATACCTCTGGGGTTTGCAACAAATATTCTTTGTATCGTGACACATGTACAGATGAATACATATTTTTTGGAGGACAAGATTTGATTGTAAGAAAAAAATGGGAAAACAAAATTAGGAAAGTGATACTAATGAAATCTTGTTTTCCCTAAGGCTTGTAAGGTCTTTTGATGCCCGGGTTATATATTAAGATGTTTTAAAATAGTGAATCAAGATAACACAAATCACATGATAAATTATTTCTGAAGTGAGTAAACCCTGTTTATGTCCTAGAATTCATAGCTATATATAATATTTTGAAATTTAATAGTGCAAAGAGTTACTACCCTAATCACACATGTATGCAAATAAAACAAAACCGTTCCATTTAACTCTGTCTCTGAAGTTATGGAATACACTTTTTAACATGAGCCAATATAGAACTATAAAGATAAGTAATAATTTTAAGAAAACAGAGTTTATTTTATTATTGCAATTTATATTATTGTGACAAAGAGTTGAAACATGATCTATTAATTGCTATATATGCAACAAATGTTAAGTATCTCTAACCTTAAATGAGAATCAAGGAGAAAGTGTGATTTGTGACTTGTTAAGCAATATGAGCCAGATGGTGGAACTAAACATTTCCTCTTGGGTGTTCAATGTGATATCAAGGAATAGAAAAGCAAAGTCTGTGTTTCACAAAGAAAAAGCAAGGTTGAGTATATCCACAGAAGAGTAGGTTCGACCTACTTAAGAGACCTCTGATTACACATTTGTGCTGAATGGTACATTAAAACATTCACAATTAGATCAGTCTTCAGGATGGGGAAATACACAGACAAACACATACACACACACTGGCAGAATAAATTTGAGAACAGAAATAGAAACAGTGCAGATAACAAGGAGTAAATTTCTCTCAAGTGGTTTAGCTCAGCCCTTTGAAGTGACAAATTGAAATTTTTTCTAACTCACCACTAAAGACATTTTTTAGTTCAAACTAGATGGTGATTGCAGCCATGAAATTAAAAGATGCTTACTCCTTGGAAGGAAACTTGTGACCAACTTAGCCAGCATTTTGAAAAGCAGAAACATTACTTTGTCAACAAAGGTCTGTCTAGTCAAGGCTCTGGTTTTTCCAGTAGTCATGTATAGATGTGAGAGTTGGATTATTAAGAAAGCTGAGCGCCAAAGAATTGATTCTTTTGAACTTTGGTATTGGAGAAGACTCTTGAGAGTCCCTTGGACTGCAAGGTGATCCAACCAGTTCATCCTAAAGGAGATCAGTCCTGGGTGTTCATTGGAAGGACTGATGTTGAAGATGAAACTCCAATCTTTTGGCCACCTGATGTGAAAAGTTGACTCATTTGAAAAGACCCTGATGCTGGGAAAAATTGAGGGCAGGAGGAGAAGGGGATGACAGAGGATGAGATGGTTGGGTGGCATCACCTACTTAATGGACATGAGTTTGGGTAAACTCCGGGAGTTGGTGATGGACAGGGAGGCCTGGTGTGCTGCGGTTCATGGGGTCACAAAGAGTCAGACATGACTGAGTAACTGAATTGAACTGATGATGTTTGTAGGATACTTATGTAGAGAAGCTACTACCTAAACTTGAGTCTTGATATTTTTGGACCCATTTTTATCTGGTATTTTCTGAAAGGCAATAATTTGGCAATCCTTTAGTTTACTGCTTTCACTTAGAAATGTTAAATATGCATACTGTCTGAACAGGCTTGGTACTGGGAGTCATTATCTAGTTCAGTATATCATTTTCCTCTATAATTTTGCTTTCTAAAAACTAATTTGGGATTTCTTATCCCATATTTTAATGATACAAAAGTAAATGAATATTTAGGCATTCAGGAAAATAATTTCCACAGAAATGAGCTTCTGTTATCTCATTATTTTGCCTTTGTCACTCATACAAAAGTCACTGACTCCTACCTTGCTGAGTCATAGCTATCCCAGAGACCATCTTAAATAGCCAGATTCCTTTACCCCAATGAGATGCAAAAAAAGAGTACAGGTTGAAGATTCATTCTTTATCTTTCCAAGTTAGCTTGTTATGTACATGCAAAGGAATAAACTGCACTTAGAGTTTTTAAATGAATGAAAATTTAGTCCATGAAGAAATTTCTGTTTGTAGGGGAAGAAATATAATTTATTAGTTAAAATCTATACCACCCCACCCCAAGGTTGTTATTAGATAAAATATATTTTATCTAAGATCATAAAAGCCATTCCCCACTTAATGAAAGCCATGAGAACTGAAGTGGTGAAACACAAAAGAGGAGGTTTTTTTTTCCCTTGTGGACTTGATAGGCAAGTAAATCCAGGTTTAAAATATCTGGAAGGAGTAAGACTGGAGTTAGACAGAGGATATATACATGTGGGGAGGAATTCATTTAGTAGATGCTGAAGTGTGCCTCAGATCACTGCATTAGGAACTATTTTCCTCCACTGCCACGGGGTTTGACTGCTGAGTTTTTCCTGAGTTACTTCTTCCTGCTTAAAAGAGTGCCTCCACTTAAGGCCATGCTGTTCTTTACAATGACCTGACCAGAAGTACAAAATCTTTTTCTCTGCTTCAGTTCAGGACAACTCTACAGTGACATCCCTGTTCAAGAACTGATTTTGGAACAGCTGAAACCTTTATTGGGGCTGAATTGCAGTTCAATTCTGCTTTTTGTTCAGTTTCTTCTCTTATTTGGAAAGTACTCCCTAGTATATTCCCTGAAAAATAGTCTCCATCTCTGAGTCAGTTTCCTAGGAACTCTAACATAGAGCCCAGGAAGATGAACAAGAAAAGCTCATTCTAAGGTAGCCAAAGGAAAAGTTTGGTTTAAAAAGATTTATCAGTTTGAGTCTTGACCTAAATTCCTTTGGCTACAAACCCATCCCCACTTACCAAACAAAACCTTTAATGAAATAACATCTTTGGAATAAATTTATTTACATTGTAAAATGCTTGTAATTGCTGATTCCAGTATTGTCTGGAGAGAAAGTTGATTTCCAAAAGAAGGTAGTCATATAGGTTTCTATAATTGTCACAAACAAGTCTATTGCCAATACTAGCATTAGAATTAGACCATGGTCTGGATGAAGCATGTAGTTAAATCATCTCTTAAACAAATTTGAAAAAGATATTCAATCATCCATGTAATATGATTCAGTGCCTACTAGGAAAAAGGAACTGGGAAGTACTTGGCCTATGACAGTTGATAATTTAGTAAGAGAGAGAAGATTTTTGCACAAATATTATAAGACAGAATATTGGCAAATGTTCTGAAACATGCAAATAAACAACAATGGAGTCAAAGAGAGAATGATCACTTCTTTCCAGCTTGGAATCTAAGGAGATCTTATGGTTTCATAAAAATGGTATTAAAGAAGACTGGGGGGAGAAAGCTGTCTAATTGTCTGAATGCTTTGATAAAAGTTTCCTTATTAATTTGAAATTAATAAAAATATGAGAGAAGAAAGAGCTGCTATGGAAGGAAAGATGATTGTTATTAAATTTGTCATAGGAAATGACATTTACAGTTGGAACAGCATAGAATGCAAAATTATCCTGGCATAGGGAAACCCAATAAGGCAACTGCTAGAAACCCAAACAAAATAGTGGCTATTGTTGTTCAGGTAAGATGGCATGGTATTCCCATCTCTTTAAAAGTTTGCCACAATTTGTTGTCATCCACACAGTCAAAAGCTTTAATGTAAACAATGAAACAAAGGTAGATATTTTTCTGGGGCTCCTTTGCTTTCTCTGTGATCCAGAGCATGTTGGCAATTTGATCTCTGGTTCTTCTGTCTTTTCTAAATCCAGCTTGAACATGTGGAAGTTCTCGGTTCACATAATGCTGAAGCCAAGCTTGAAGGATTTTGAGCATAACCTTACTATCATGGGAGATGAGTGCAATTGTCTGGTAGTCTGAACAATTTTTAGTTTCCTTTTTGAGAATTTGGATGAAGATTGACCTTTTCCAGTCTTGTGACCACTGTTGGGTTTTCCAAATTTGCTGAAATATTGAGTGCAGCCCTTTAATTGCATCATCTTTTAGAATTTTAAATAACTCTGCTGGAATTCCAACTCCTCCACTAGTTTTATTGGTAGCAGTGCTTCTGGCCCACTTCACACTCCAGAATGTCTGTCTCTGGGTGAGTGATCACACTATAGTGGTTTTCTGGGTCATTAAGATCTTTCTTGTACAGTTCTGTGTATTCCTGCCATCTCTTCTTGGTCGATTCTGCTTCTATTGGTTTTTTACCCTTTCTGTCCTTTATTGTGCCCATCTTTGAATGAAATGTTCCTTGGTATCTCCAATTTAATTGAAGAGATCTCTTGTCTTTCCCTTTCTGATGTTTTACTCTATTTTTTTGCATTGTCCGTTGAAGAAGACCTTCTAGTCTCTCCTCGCTATTCTTCGGAACTCTGTATTCAGTTGGGTATACCTTTTCCTTTCTCCCTTGCTTTTCCTTCTCTTCCCTCCTCAGTTATTTGTAAAGCCTTCTCAAACAACCCCTTTGTATACTTTCATCTTTCCTCCCTCTGGGCTGGTTTTGTTTGCTGCATCCCATACAATATTATGAACCTCTGTCCATAGTTCTTTAGACACTCTGTTTACTAGACCTGATCCCTTGAATCTATTTGTCACATCCACTGTATAGTCATAGAGGATTTGATTTAGGTCATATCTAACTGACCTAGTGGTTTTCCCCACTTTCTTTAGTTTAAGCCTGAATTTTTATATAAAAGCTCATGCTCTGAGCCAGTCAGATCCAGGTCTTGTTTTTGCTGACTGTATACAGCAAAAACTGTATTCATCTTCTGCTACAAAGAATGCAATCAATCTGATTTCGATATTGACCATTCAGTGATGTTCATGTGTAAAATCATCTTCTGTGTTTGCTGCAAAAGGGTGTTTCCTATATAGTATCTTCTTCTTAATTTCTGACATTGTCATCCCTTCCATCTTTAAAAAAAAAACAAAACTGTATTTGTGGAAACTTGTGTCCCAGGCATCAGCTATTAATAAATAATGCATAGCCATAGTCATAGTCATAAGGGAAGCAATTGCTGACACTCCTCTCTGGTATGGCAGCTTTGATGAAGGAGGCAGAGTATCACATCAAGACTTCCAAAATTTAGGTACTCCCTGCTCCTATCATCCTACACACTAGATCCTAAAGGGGTGAAGACCATCTGTCTACATCAGCATGAATTAAGGCCTCTTAAGCATGATATTAGAACCAATTGTTTCTGCACATTTCAATTTTTCTCTTCTATATCTGATTCCCCAAATACTTTGTTTCTATTTTTTAGGTAAAAGTCAAATCATTTACATGAAATGTATCCTATGTATGCTTAATTACAACTGCCTTGTAATAAATATAACCTGTGTCAGATTACCATTGTTCTACATCCTGCTTATTTTCAATATTACCATCTATTAATGAACTTTCATTTTTATATAATTCCTTGCTTATTTATCAAAGTAATTTGCCCATACACATATACCATACACTTACAATCTAAATTAATAGAAAATACAGAAACTTAATTTACAGTTGCATTAGTGTAAAAATGTGATCATTGATAAAACATTTCAAGAATTAGTACACATCATAATTCATGCATTAAAAATATGAAGATTGATTAGAACATACATATGCTATTCTCTTCAATGGTTTATAAGACCCTGATACAGAAATCCTTTCAAAGTAAGAATGAAAGCAGCCATTATGAAACTAAGAACAGTAGTGGTTTAATAGCTCACAATAATGTCTCTTTGGAACAAGGCAATTAACTGTTGTATCCAATGAAAACAGCCATGGGAATTTAGGTAGGTGAAGTGTAATTAACTAAATTAGAAGTAATGAAAATGCTACACTTAAACTGTAGCAAGATTGTATAGAGACTTGATATACTATAGTGGTTTGTGGTCCATTTGAACTCCTACATACAATTAAAAGACATTTCCTCTAAAAAAGATCAAGGGATTTTTGTCAGGGAAAATTGCCACTGCTTGCCAGCTCTTTCCTAATGAACTTTAAAACGCCTATATTGTACATGTGCCAATTGGCCCCATTTTGTCTGCAGGCAGGTGGTTGATGCCATGCTCTTCTCACTGCTAGCTGGGTGATAATAGTTTTGCTATGGAAAATCTCTGTGTCCTTCAAATCAAATCTCAGACACAAACTCTTGCAGTTAGTAAGTATCTAACAAGTACAAAGGAAATGACATTAAAGGTCAATGATAGATATGATATTAAATTAAAATCTTAGGATTTAGTAAAATAAACTTTTATTATCTATTGAATAATTGAGCTAACAATTACAAAATTATCATTAAGATTATGGCCTTTAAATCTGTTTTAAAAGGAAATCCATGATACAAATGCATCTATTTATGCAAATGGTATTTTATAAAGGGTGGAATCAAAAATTATCATATATTTATTGGGTTTTTATTGAGAATAATTTCCCCTTAATTTTTTATCCATCACTTTGTCAAAAATACACATCATGAAATCAATATAGGCAGGAGTGTTTCAGCCATCCAATCACCTTCCACCCCAAACATTAAAAACATGTATTAGAAACTAAATTTGAATGAAATAATTGTTGGTAGCCACGTTAGGCATTACTGAAAAATGGAAGCATGGCCCCAGACTCCTCCCCTCATTCCGCAGGCACGGACTCAGGATGAAGGAGTTAGGCCTTGTAATTCTGACTTGTCTTTTCCTCTCCTCAGCTGAGTTGACTGAAAAGGAATATTAAGGTGCTTATTGTTCTTGAGAGGAGCATGAGAAAGCACAAAGCCTTCTGCAGCTGTGCTCAGAGAATAATTCATAAAGTTAATAACTGACATTTGTTTAAGGTCTTTTACAAAAGAGTGTTCTAGGATGAGCACATAGGCCGCAGCTTGAGGCCATGGGAGGGATTGCTATCTGAAGCCTATTTGTGAGGAAAATGCTTATGGCAGAGGAGTTTACTGAATTTAGGGCTTAGAAATAATTAAAATAGTTAGAAGTTAAAGATTTAAGGAATGTTGTAAAGTTAGCATATTTTGCTAGAGTTTATAGAAGTTAGGAATTTTTAGAGACACTATAGCTAGAAGCCTTTTTAAGAGATAGCTCAGAATGTTAGGGGCAAATAGGATTTAGGAAGATAAATAGTAAACTGAGGAATGTAGCATGAATTACAATGTAATCACAAGGACACATAAGAGGAAGTAGATAATAGATGGTAAAGATGACACCACCCTTATGGCAGAAAGTGAAGAGGAACTAAAAAGCCTCTTGATGAAAGTGAAAGAGGAGAGTGAAAAAGTTGCCTTAAAGCTCAACATTCAGAAAACGAAGATCATGGCATCCAGTCCCATCACTTCATGGGAAATAGATGGGGAAACAGTGGAAACAGTGTCAGATTTTATTTTCTGGGGCTCCAAAATCACTGCAGATGGTGACTGCAGCCATGAAATTAAAAGATGATTACTCCTTGGAAGAAAAGTTATGACCAACCTAGATAGCATATTCAAAAGCAGAGACATTACTTTGCCAACTAAGGTCCGTCTAGTCAAGGTTATGGTTTTTCCTGTGGTTATGTATGGATGTGAGAGTTGGACTGTGAAGAAGGCTGAGCGCCGAAGAATTGATGCTTTTGAACTGTGGTGTTGGAGAAGACTCTTGAGAGTCCCTTGGACTGCAAAGAGATCCAACCAGTCCATTCTGAAGGAGATCAACCCTGGGATTTCTTTGGAGGGAATGATGCTGAAGCTGAAACTCCAGTATTTTGGCCACCTCATGAGAAGAGTTGACTCATTGGAAAAGACTCTGATGCTGGGAGGGATTGGGGGCAGGAGGAGAAAGGGACGACCGAGGATGAGATGGCGGATGGTATCACTGACTCGATGGACATGAGTCTGAGTGAACTCCGGGAGATGGTGATGGACAGGGAGGCCTGGCGTGCTGCGATTCATGGGGTTGCAAAGAGTCGGACACGACTGAGCGACTGAACTGAACTGAACTGAACTGAAAGCTGATTCCCAGAGAATCACTGAAGCAGGAGCTCTGTTTGAAGAGCAACAATGATTTACAGAGTTAATAAATCTGGGTGAAGGGGAACTGAAAATGTCAAACCTCTGACCTAATGTTTTTGTAAAAGTATAAAAGAGAATCTTAAACTTGAAATAAATAGGCAGCCCAAGAAAACTGTGAGGCTGCCTCATCGCTGACACCATTCATCTCTTCAGGTTGAATCCCTGGATGCTGGAGCTAGACTCCAGCAATTAATATCACCCAAATTTTGAGCTGTCTTCTCAAATCTCTACTGTGCATTGCAATCATATAAACATATCCAGCCTGAGTGTATTCTTACAGAGGTTGTTCATAGGTACATTGAACAAAAGGCCATGAGATCATAATTAAAGAAATTACATTAGTTCTGTTTCTTTCTTAACTAAAATAATATATTTTTTTCACTCAAAACATATGAAGCATAAGAAGAAATAAAACAAACAAACAAACAAAAAAAAACCTGGGCTTTCCTAGTGGCTCAACAGTAAAGAATTTGCCTTCCAGTGCAGGGGACACAGGTTGGATTTCTGATCCAGAACAATCCCACATGCCATGGGACAACTAAGTCCATGCACTACAACTACTGAGCCTGTGCTCTGGAGCCCTGGAACCACAACTACTAAGCCTGCAGCTACTGAAACTCACATGCCCTAGAGCCTGTGCAAGAGAAGCCACCACAATGAGAAGCCCATGCACTGCAACCAGAGAAAAACCCACAGAGCAATGAGGACCCAGGACAGAAAAAAATAAATTTTTAAAATAATATATTATTATTTTTCCATAAATATATATTTATACTTTCATTTTAAGGATATTTATTATATATATATATATAACATATTAATGCATTATATTTATCCATTTAGCAAACCTTCAATATACTTTAATTGTGTCAGAAATTATAATTTCAAAATACAGCTATGCCTATATATGGAAAAACTACTCTTCAAGAAAAAGATTGACTGCTCCAAGCTGTTTAGCTGAAAAATATTTTTGGTGGTGGTGTTTTTGTTAAAGTGGTCATCATTCATCTCCTCCCATTTGAGTATTAAATTCTGAGATAAGAAATGTTTTATGTTTTGCCCTAGTGTTTTAATAGTGTTTGAAAAGTGACATTTGGCATTCAATAAAAAAGAAAAAAGAATGCTCACCTTATAATTCAAAATTATATTCTAAGTTGCTAAAAATTATGTGACCAATTAATATTTCATTTTCTAACTACATTTTAGTGTCTTATTTCTCTTAATATTGTAATCACTATAAAATCTTAATTTTTTTAAAATCAGTAGAAACATTAATTGGAGCTTTCATACAACTAGTCACATTATATATTTTGCTGTAAGATTACTAACAAAAATGAAAAAATATTAATCAAACTTTTAAACTTGGAATAAATTCAGATTCAAAGATTGCTCTCCAGTAATTATTTTAAAGACCTTATTTTTAATAAAAATAATATTTAAAACCATAGATCTGTAAGAATTTGTGTGAGCTAGATACAAACTTTCAGAGAAAGATAACTCATTTGTACCTAAAAGGACTAATAGACATTAATAGAGCTCTCATCTTCAATATCAAAAGGTAAAAAAGGGTACACAGATATTTATAAAATATGAGGGAAAACCAATTGTGTCCTTAGATTTTTTTAATCTGGTTAAATTTAGGAGAGAAAACAATATTTTGCATCAAGCAAAGTTTTCAGAAAAATGTCACCCATAATGTTTTCTCTAAAGGATAAATATATCTACTTAATTGAAATACTAAATGCAAAAAAAAAAAAAAGTTTTAGTTCTAAATAAATGTTAATTTATGTGCACACGTAAAACTATGCATGTATATTCTCTGAATACAAAAGGCACTGCATCAATGTAATACCAAAACGACTGAGAAGTATTGTCAGTCTCTTTGAGCCTATTAAATCCTATGAAATTCATAAGCAACAGAACCTCAAGGATTTCAGAATCAACATTCATTATTTCCCTCCAAAAACTATACAGTGGCACATAAATTCCAACTGCTATGGTCTGAACTACATAAGGTGTTGAAAAGCACATCGGTGCTTCCCAAAGTACATCTGCCTTCATTGTGCTTTTAGAACGTGGAAACTTGCACTTGGAAAATTAAAGACAAGAGAGAGTCTTTCAAATTTACTTGGACATATCGCTACAAACTCAAATATATTCCACACATTCTAGATTCTAGAATTTAATGTTATTATTTAGTCTCTCAGTCATGTTTGATTCTTTGCAACTCCATGAACTGTAGCATGCCAGGCTTCTCTGTCTTTGACGATCTCCCAGTGTTTGCTCAAACTCATGTCCATTGAGTCAGTGATGCCATTCAACCATCTATTCCTCTGTCATCCCCCTCTCCTGCCTTCAATCTTTCCCAGCATCAGGGTCTTTTCTAATGAGTTGCCTCTTCGAATCCGGTGGCCAAAGTATTGGAGCTTCGGCATCAGTCATTCCAGTGAATATTCAGGGTTGATTTCCTTTAGGATTGACTGGTTTGATCTCCTTGCTGTCCAAGTGACTCTCAAGAGTCTTCTCCAGCACCACAGTTTGAAAGCATCAGTTCTTCAAAACTCAGCCTTCTTGATGGCCCAACTCTCACATCAGTATAATTCAATACAAAGTTCTAATTTGAATTTGGTCTGTTCTACTTAATTCCCTTATTATTCTGTAAATTCAAGAAGATTTTTTCTAATGATTTTTTCTAATAACTTTTTCTAATAATTTTGTCTAAATGATCTTATATATGATGCAGTTTTATTTCTTCACTATTCTACATCTGTCTCACATCTTCTGCCCCCTTTTTACATAGTGAAAAAGCAAAAAAAAAGTAAGTTTCTATCAAAATAAGTTTATGCTGCAAATATAATTAATTATTCATGATGCTCAATATATAAGCTATTGCCTCAGGTAATGTTTTGTTTTTAAAATGATTGAGTAAAAAATGAGAATATTTGAGAGTTTTTATGAGTCAAACTCTACCAGAAGCTTGGAAAATTTAATATAATTAAATAAGCAAGTACCTAACAGTTTCAAATATAATCAAGAAAATATAATCTAAATCCTAAAACATAGACTTAATCATTTATATTGACAATAAACTGTTTAAGATATAAATATAAAATTCACATAAACCCCTTATAAAATTAAACAAAAAGAGTAGGTGGTTAAAATAAATATTTTGGAAAGTATTCATCTTTTTAAAAATCATAAAATAATTAATTCGGTTTCTAATAATATTTATTGAAAAAATTTAGAGGTGTAGATCTGGACATAAAGGTTTAAATTTTAAGTAATTTCAGTAAGGATATTATACTAATGCTTTAGATCTTGAAAACATATTGCCAACTCTAAACTTTTATAGCATGTTATCCTGTACATAAAGTTCTAAATGAGTATTTGTTAATATTTACTTTAAAAATGGTAGGGTATTAATTAAAATTTGCAAATATGTAAAGGATTCTAGGGTTTTCTACATCATCACTTTTTAGGGGTGATATAATGAGAAATGAGAAATTAGAATGGTCTATTCTTGCATTCTTAAAACTATGAGCATGAAAAAATGTAAATATAATGTGTATAACGCAAGTACATATATTTACCTCTAAAATCCCCATCATTTGGAAATGTATCACTTAAATTATTCATACCTATGAAACTTCAGAACATGGAGCCATGGTACATCATTAGGAGAATAAATGTTTCTTCTTTGATATTTTTAACATAACTTTAAGAATAAAATATTGTATGTGTTGAAATAAATAGTTCTCTTCGCATACATTATTAAAATACATTTTAAAGTTAAAAAACCACCATATTTTTTGGAATAAAATAATCAGATATTATTTATTCTTATATTCTAAAAGTAATAGATTTATTGCAGAAAGTGGGTTTTATAAAGTTTGTAGACTATTAAAATCCTGCTCAGTTGATCACTCTGAAAGTGATCATGAAGCAATCATCTTAAATGTAAATCCAACAGGGGTTATGGTAGTTCCTAAGGATGACACGTTAATAAAAACTTGATGAAATTTGACTCATGTAAAATATTGTATATTTGTGTTTTTCTACTTTACTACTATGCATATTTTAAATATCTATTATATAAAACTAAAAGTTTTATGAGTGTTTTATACAAGATTATACAATATTTAATATCACCTGGGCTTCCCAGGTGGTACAGTGATAAAGGATCTGCCTGCAATGCAAGAGACACAGGTTCAATCCCTGGGTTAGAAAATCCCCTGGAGGAGAAAATGGCAACCCACTCCAGTATTCTTGCCTGGGAAATCCCATGGACAGAAGAGCCTGGTGGGCTACAGTTCCTGGGGTCGCAGGACACAACAGGACACAACTGAGCATGAGCATGCTTTTATTTTTTGAGACTTCCCTGGTGGCTCAGATGGTAAAGCATCTGCCTACAGTGCAGGAGACCTGGGTTTGATCCCTGGGTCGGGAAGATCCCCTGGAGAAGGAAATGGTAACCCGCTCCAGTACTCTTACCTGGAAAATCTCATGGACACAGTCCACAGGGTTGCAAAGAGTTGGACACAACCAAACGACTTCACTTTGACTTTTATACAATATCTAAAAAGTCAAAGATGAAGAAGGAACAATTAAAATGTGAGATTTCTGATTTTATGAAAAGGATTAAAATTACAAAGTGATATTTAGCTGGGCAGCTTTCACAGAGTGGGTTTGGAAAGTTGATTGATTCAATAAAATATGATATTTGGAGGGTGAGGAGATATGGGAGTTATCAGAAAGAACTGGCAGAAAGAGTACCTATTGATATGGAATGCAGAATTAACAGGACTTTGGGTAACTCAAAAATGAGAAATAAACTTGAAATGATCTCTAAGATTTTATATGACATATGATAATGTGTCTGTGATAATGATGCAAATTATAGACAGGGTCATTGATAACAGGATTTCAGTTAAATTGGGGAAATTTTTGTTTTAGACATTAATCAGCTAGTCAAGTTTGAGCTTAAATATTTTACATAGACATAAGCAATATTTGGATGCTCTTGCTGTTTTAGTATACAGTATAAAAAATTTATTTTGGAGTTCTAAAAATGAGATATGGAAAAAACTCATATAGAAATTGTAGAATACTGAGTCATAAAGACTTAGACTTTTTAAATGACTCTATAAAGTATTTACTTAAGTCTTTCATTTAAAAGAAAGATGAAGGATCAACGAGTTTAAGTAATGTTTCTTAAATTTATACAGAGAGAATTTTTGAGAACTGGTATTGCAATAAAAATCGAGTGTACTTTAAATTCAGAGCTGTTGTTTCACTATCATGCTGCCTTCCAATCAGTGTGAGTGCAGTGTCCTGGTTGAACTGGATTCAGTCTTATGTAATTTAGATTTTGGAAAGAATGTGGCAATAACTATAGGTATTTTATATCATACAGGTGTCTTGTGATTTATCATAAAGAACTAAATTAGACATTTGGTATACAGCTTAAAAAATCGGCTTTTTAAAACTCAATTATCAAGTTTGAGGGCAATGAATGAATAAATTTCTAACCATCTAAGCAGACCTATTTTAATAATTTGAGGTAAAATCAATTTGATTTAGAAAATATGTTTTTTAGTTACAAATTGTTCTAATACCCCATTTTCCACTATTCAACCAGTTATTTTTGTAACTTGAGGGCAAGGCTGAAACTATCTATTTTTATTAAAATTATGAACTAGAGTATTTCATTTGTAGCATTACATTTTTCAAAAATTGATATGGCATAAATACATACCATGGAAGGAAAACAAAATTATAGTTCAAGTAGAAAATATTTTATCAGGACGATTAGTATACATCTATTAAAATCTATTCCTAATTAAGCTATTACTTCTAGAAACCATAAGCATATGGAAAAATATACAACAGAAATGGTTTACTACCAAGATAAATAAGACTTGAACATAATATGGTCGATGTTCCATCCAGTATGGTACGGAAAAGTAATATCAAAGTAACTGCCAATTTCCAATAGGCTATATTATCATTTGGTTAAAGTGTACAGAGCTTCAGTTATAGAAGGTAAATAAGTCCTGGAAATCTATACAGCACAGTACTTATAGCGAACAAAACTGTGTTGTATACTTAAAGTTTGCTAAGAAGGTGGATCTCAGTATGTTAAGTGCTTACCATATACATGTAATAATAATAATAAAGCATATGGGAAACAACTGTAAGAGGTGACAAAAATATTTATAGATTTGATGATAGTGATGTTCTTATAGTGTATATTTATCTGCAAACTCATCAAGTTGTAAAGATAAATAAGTGCAGATTTTTCCATTTATTTGAAATTCTAGCACAGGCAAATAGATAACCTCTTGTGGGAGATTCAGGGCTTGGAATTATTGGGAGCTTCCCTGGCAGCTCAGCTGGTAAAGAATCCCCCTGCAATGCAGGAGACCTGGTTTGATTTCTGGGTGGGCAAGATCCCCTGGAGAAGGGATAGGCTACCCTATTCATCGGCTTCTCTGGTGGATGAGACAGTAAAGAATCTGTGCCTGCAATGCGGGATCTGAGTTTGACCCTGGGTTGGGAAGATCCCTTGGAGGGGCCATGGGAACCCACTCCAGTATTCTTGCCTGTAGAATCCCCATGGACCGAGGAGTCTGGCAGGATACAGTCCATGAGGTTGCAGAGAGTTGGAAATGGCTGAGTGACTAAGCACAGCATGAGGAAAGGTTTGGCAGTGACTCTGCTCTTCTATATCTTTATAGGATTTTGACTTAACAATTCTTGCATTGGTCAAAACTCAACTATTGATAAACAAAGTTTGTAAATTTTAGTTATTTTTATATTCGCCTTATAAAAAAAACTTAAATAACAAACTATTTTTTTGATAGGCATGCCAAAATACTTAGAGGTTGTATGTCAAGGTCTGTAACTTTTCTTGAATCACAATAAAATTTCAAGATTGGCTGATTGATGGCTATAGGGACTAATTGGTGGATAAATATGATTTGAAGCAAATACTGTAAAATACTAATTGTAAAACCTTTGAGGTGACCATATGTGTGTTACCCCAATTTTCTACATGTTTGAAATATTTTATTTTTAAAAGTTCTAAAAAAACTGATACTGAGATGAGACAATATAGTCATTGGCATCTCTAAAATTAAACATATGGGCAATCTATGGGGCAATTCATTCTCAGAGACTACTTATGAGTACATAAGTTGATATTACAACAGTGGAAGACTCTTACAGTTCTTAACAAAATTAAATATATGTGATATGTTATGGACATAACAATTTCATTCTTAGGTGAACACAAGAAATTCTCAAAAGTAATTAAAATATTTTTTATAGCAAGATTATTCATATAGCTCCAAATTTGAAGCAATCTAAATTTCTGTATGTACACACACACACACACACACACACACACACACACACACATATATGAGTCTCTTCATTTAAAACACTGTTAAGCACCAATGGGATGGAATGGACTATAACTATACAAAAAAACTTGACAAATCACTAATGTTAACATAGTGTTTACTAAAAAGAGCCAGATATAAAAACTTAAGCAATTGTATGGTTCCATTCACTTGAAGTTAAAAACGAGTGAGAACAAGTCTATCACTTTAGAAATCATTTGTTACTACTTTTAGAGAGGAGTGAGGGTATAATCTTAGAGGAGGGAATGGCAACCCACTCTGGTATACTTACCTGGAAAATCCCACAGACCGAGGAGCCTGGGAGGCTAGAGTCCAAGGCATTGTAAAGACACAGATACAACTGAGTGACCATGCATGAGGGTATAAGTATATAAAGCATGAAACATGCTTGTGAGCTACTTTCTACTTTTTTATTTCTTGATGTTCACAGAAGTTATACAATACAGGTATGTTTATTTTATGGTAATTCCTCAAGATGAATTACTTTTACATATATGACTTTGTATATATTATATTTCAATGAGTGATATTTGGTATTTTATCCAGCAACCTAATAGAAAATTATACTTCTAAGCCCAACATTATACAAGTACCTTAGATATTTTACATGAGTATGTCTAACAGAACAACCATTTGGATATATACGTGAATTAAGACAATTTGGTAATAAAATAGACAACAAAATGAAGGCTTTTTTTTTTTCTCAAAAACTTTAAGATTGACTGAATATAATAGAAAAGGAGAAATGAATTCAACAATGTTCCTTGGAGTAAAAAACAGTCAACAGGAATTAAAAGTGCAGATAAACAGTAAAGAACCGATTGAAGCAATCTGAGAAGGCTCTGTAATAACAACACATTGGAATCTATCAATACATGACTAGACGAATAACTCAGATAGAATATAGGAATAAATTAGAAAAATGGTAATTACACAAACAGTGGGATTGTTCCAGGGAAACAATGCAGTAAATTTTGCCACTAAAAGGTAGAGAAATACAACCATCTTTGCTGAAAAGACTTGAAGCTGTTAGAAAATATATTAATTTGAGTGTGTTCTGCAAGCTAGCATTGAGACTCATGGCTATGTTAAGACAATAATAATAGCTGTGAGTCACTTGTTTCTCAAGATTGTCCTTAAAGTTCAGTTCTGTTACTTCCATATCACAGATGTGGAGACTAAAGCCTAGAGAACTAAAGCCTTAGTTTTACACCTAAAGTGAGGAAGCCACTCTTTCACCATGGGTCTCTCACCAACTGTGCTGTATGGTTTCATTTATTCCTATATTCTATCAAACTTTGAAAACAGAGTATGTTTTTATGTTTTTGTTTCACAGAGAGTTATGCTATGGCTGCCGGAATTGTAAAGCTAAATCAGGAAAGTGCTCTCATCCACCAGCTTATAAGAAAGAAGAAAGGATAAGGAGCAGCCCTTTTTTATATTACCTCCTCATGACAAAAATAAAAAAAAAAAAATCAGCAACAAATAAATTGGTAAAAGAAAGAATCATCACATTTAAGCTGCCTGAAGCTTAATATATTACATTTATGTCAAATTCATCTACTTTTTGGATCATTTTTTATTCAGACCTGATTCTCATGGTTTATTTTTTAAGATATTTTCTCTCTTTAGAGACTCAAAGCTTTGTGTTTTTTTATGAATAACAGACATTGTTATAACATTAATGTTACACTACTGCCATCTTGTGAGACCTCAGGGTTTCTGCTATTTCATGAAAAAGGCTTTTGCCAAGTTGCCAAAAGCAGACTGACTCTAGAGTTCAACAAATTACTTTGATGATATATTACAAGTTGCAATCGGATAGTACTTTGCAACCAAAAGTATGCTAATTAGAAGGGGCTTAAGTAATTTCTATATGCATTTCACATGAAATCACTCTTAGTTACTTACCTTAGTGTACATAATTTATTTGTATATATAAATACATAAATTAACCTAAATTAATATACATTAGATAAGACTTCTTTATGGATAATCACAATTTTGAAGAGTAAACCTTAAAAAGGGAATTAAATAATAATTGTTTCTTTCTTTCTTAAGCGTCTGCCTCCAAGGCAGGAGACCCGGGTTCGATTCCTGGGTCGGGAAGATCCCCTGGAGAAGGAAATGGTAACCCACTCCAGTATTCTTGCCTGGAGAATGCGATGGATGGAGAAGCCTTGTAGGCTACAGTCCATGGGGTCACAAAGAGTCAGACATGACTGAGCAACTTCACTGACTTCACTATAAATTTATAAATGGTTGGCTACAATGAAGAGTTTTGATAACTGGTGATATATTGATGGATAGTGTGAGCATTTTAAGTACCCTGAAGGGTGTGACTCTTTGCTAATCAGTTTTGGAAATTTGTTTGATTTACAGATAATTCTGAGCGACTTCCCTTTCACTTTTCACTTTCATGCATTGGAGAAGGCAATGGCAACCCACTCCACTGTTCTTGCCTGGAGAATCCCAGGGACGGGGGAGCCTGGCCCGGCTGCCATTTCTGGGGTCACACAGAGTCGGACACGACTGAAGCAACTTAGCAGCAGCAGCAGCAGCAGCACAGATAAATTTTAAAATTTTCAAGTCATAGTTATTAAGAAATGATAATCTATTATTGTACCCTTGCCTACATCTACCTTTTGCATTTTACATTTAGATTGTATTTTTGTATAATATTCTCATTATATATAAAGAGAATTAAACTAGAAAATTTATTAACTCAAAAATTTATTAAACTTTTTAAATTAATAAATTTAAATAAACTATTTAAATTATTTAAATATATATTTAAATTGATAAATTTATTAAACAAAAATTAAGAGAATAAGCTAGATCTAAAATACATTTGTCTCATAAAGAAAATTATTTTTTTTCAGAAGAACATCTAGAGGAATTGAATCAGGGTGAAAAACATGTTTCCAGGGCAGATTACTATAAATTAGGTATTGAATCAAATCACTTTAGAGTGAAAAGCAAAGCCAAATCGATTGTTGGCTATTTTAACTAAGTGATTTAGAACAAGAGAGAATGTAAGACTTAAGCTGCTACTACCACTGGAGAAACTGAGAAAACTAACTGCTATTAATATATAGTTTCTTCTGTAAAAAAGTTCCCCAAATGACATCACTATCAAAGAGTGATTATCAATGTTATACCTAAGTGCAAAATTATTACAATGCATCTTTCTTTTCTCTATGTAGGTTCTTGTGTTCAGTTAGCTAACATTTCTTTCACTTTCTTGTTTCATTAGATAATAAATAATAATGAGTATAGATTTCTGACTCACTGAAATATTTTACAGTGCAGAGCTCCTGGCAAGAAGTTAATACATAAATTTAAAGACAGTTTCTTTTTTTTCATATCACACAGAAATGTACAAAACTGGTTAATTTGTAATTGGTAATACAAAAACTAACAGGAAAAGACTAGAGCTTCACCTTGAAACACCAAATAAACAAACACTTAGAAAAGAAAAGTATCATCACATATGACTAGTGCTAAATAAAATTTATGTGCTAATTAAGGTAGGAAAAATCCACTTTCCACATGTAGATTACAGATGGATGTTTTTGATTCTGTATATCATATCAATTATTTTCATTATATTTCAAATAAATGCTTTTTCAGTTAACAACAGCTCAAACTGAATTCTGTCATTTTTAACTGTAGGCTAACTGATTATAAAATACTTTTACTTACGAAGTAAATGTTCCTGTCTTTTACATGTTTTTCTAATATCTGCTATCATTAACAGACTATTTGTAAGATAGCCACATCATCAAATAGCTTTTTTGATAGACTCAACCTAACCTAATCACTGTTCCTCAGGTTCCTACTGGTTTATTTTCTCTAATTTAAACAATCTCCAAGGAATCCCATTTCCCTATGCAAAAAACTTCAAGTAAATAGACACTCTCTAGCCATTGGATCCATTTCTGACTATGTGGAAACCTCCCAAGTTGGTGATTTGACCTCTAAAGTTATAGTGAAGGATCAGAAAAATACATGGAAGGGATGGTTTATACAAGATGGAATTACTTTCAATAGAGCCTTTGAAGCTATCTGAAAACATCTGAATTAGGCAAAAATACTTCTTATAGTAAATTACAGAATCTATTACTTTCTTATGATTGAGAAGGCCAATGAGTTTAAACTATGCTCCACTGCTTGCTACCTTCTTTGAATAAGATGTTATCTTATTTTTGTGAAGAGCTTGAAATTACTTCCAGTAATATGTGAGGCTCATCAGTTTCTATTTACCACTCTCCAATATTTAAGTCTGTGATGGACATCAATGTACTGAATATCCTACAGAGATTCACAATCTCATTTACATGTTGATTCAACCTGGATTGGTATTTGTGATAATGATCCGAAGACCTTTATACTCTTTACAAAACTCCCCAATAAAAGACTGGCAGTTGTTTGTTTGGAAGGCTGTACTACTGTGTTTTAATTATTGCCGTACACTATTGCTTTTTAAATCACTTGAATATATGTTGGACATGCCATGGTTCTTTATCAAAAGCTGAAAGAAAAAATGGCCATTAAAATTATCTTAAACATTGTAAAGATGGATCCGTAATATAATTTACTGCCATTACTACTGTAATATTCTC
The DNA here is from genome assembly GCF_014754425.2 of Oryx dammah. NCBI lineage: Eukaryota > Metazoa > Chordata > Mammalia > Artiodactyla > Bovidae > Oryx > Oryx dammah. The sequence goes on along the minus strand of NW_024070187.1, from coordinate 79,468,917 downwards.
AAAAATTATTTACAGGCTCTGTAACTACTTTAATCTCTTTCAAAACACGTAATTCTTTTGTCACTTTTTAATTTGGTATACTGTGGGGAAATACCACAGTGGACATGAAGCTATTTGTTTAAAATAGCAATACATAAAAACAGTTCTTCATACCTAATGTACCCTGACTTTTGAAAGATTTTCTATAATGTGATTTTAGTACTAATTACATAGGTCAGTAAAGATGCTGGGCTTGCATTTTTGTATACAATTAGTGCAGCAGTGCTAAAAAGCTAGAGAAAATAGCAAAATTCTGTTTCTAACATAGACAATTTAAGTGATTAAAAATAAGCCTTAATTAGAGCATCAATATAGTTTTACTGCTCAGGTCTTAGCAGAGAAATAGGAAACAGAGATATAGAATTGTTGAACCATCTAGATCATATTACTAACATATTTTACCTATAGCTCTTCTTTTGAATTTATATCTTTAGGGAGTAAAATCCTCAATTAAAGATAAAATATATTATGCTAGCAGCAATAACATATAAAGCATAAATAGAAAATTTAGACACTGTTAAACTCAAAGTTAAGGATTCACTGCAAAGGATTTTGGAGACATCAAATGCTACCAAAACACTCTGCACTGAAAGTCAATACCAACTTGCATAAGAGTGCCACTAGTACTGCAAGACACATCCTTTTGAAGTTGTACTGGTGTTTTATACTACAACTTAAGAATATCAAACACTATTATAACCAGGACATGTGCTATCAAAAAGTTCACATTCTGTTTCTGCCTGAGCACTGAATGTTCCTAGCTAAATGGTGCAACCCTTGAATGCACCACTTCCTTGGGAATTGACAGCTATTAAAAGCCTATTCTTTGGTTTTAATGAATTTTTGACTAATTGGAACATCCTCTTTTATTATATCCTCCCATTTCCTCAACAGCTATTTTTGTTTATTGTTAATACAGCTACTCGAGGTTTCTCTTGATTAGTGTCTGCATAGAACAATTTTTCATATTTTTACTTTTAATCTGTCTGAGTCTTTATATTGAACCTGGATCTCTAATGTCACATAGGACACTAGCTTAACAAAACAGACATTGGTCTTAGTCCTAGAGTAGGGTCCTACTGTTGAAACAACTCCTATGCAAGACAAGCAAGATGGGGAACCAGGGACTTGAACATTCAGAGTTTTCTATGGCTACTCTGTCAGGGAGGAGAAAGCAAGAGAGGAAAAATTCCTTTATTTCTCTTCTTAAAAAAGATTTGAGTTTCTAGCATCTTGATATAGGAATCTGTATGTGCTTTTTGATGGAACCATTATTAGACTCATAAACTGCTTTTTCTACATAAAATTCTATAACCTTATCTTTTTTACAAAAAATCTAACTCATCAGTCTGATTTTAATTGGAGTTTTTTTACTTTATTTACCCTTACTATATTAAGGCAATAATGTTTGCCTAGCATTTTGTTATATATATTTTTTATTCTATCTGTTTTTGTTCCTTTTTTCCCTTTGAATCAGTCATGTATTATCTAATATTCCATTTTTCTTCTTTTACTTTAAATGTATTTAATTTTTTAGATATTTATATTCACTTTATTTGTACATATTTGTTTATTGATCACATCATAGATTAGAATTTTATCCTGAATTTGTCACAGTCTATCTTGATTTGATATTATTATACTTCTTCAACTATAATATGAGCATTTAAAAAAATACTCTTCCATTTTATGCTATTCTTCTCCTTTGTTTTTAATTGTCATCCACTTCTTCATATTTTATATTATTTGTTATCATTTTTTCTCTAAAGAGTCAATTTCTTTTTAAAGAAATATTTAAAATGAAATTTATATTTAATCACATATTTCCCACTTACAGTGACTTTTTTTTTCCTTTGTGTAATTCCAAGTGTCTGTTTATATTCTTAAATTCCCTTTAGCTTAAAAACTTTTCATTAACATTTTTGATAGTGTAAATCTGCCATTGATTAATTTTATTCACATTTTTATAGTTAAAATATCTTTATTTTAGCATTATTTTTTAAAGAGACTTACTGGCATTCAAATATCAGATTGAAAGTTATTGTTTTCTTTTCTTCATCATTTCTGAGATGCAAATAAGTTCAGTATCCACTACTCTATCATATCTATATTTTTTATACAGATTTCAAGAATTATCCCCTAAGTGGTCTCCCTGAATGTTCTCTGTGACATTTCAGGACATACTAATCCTTATGAGAATTGGAATATTTCAAAATGCAGATTAAAAGATGTCATTCTCATATTTAGACTCAGTAGCATACTATGACCTTCAATATAAAATTCAAATACTTTACTATTCCACTTTTCTCATGTTTTCACAAAACATATATTCAAATGACATCAGTCAAGCAAAAAACATAAAACTTGCTAGTCCAATTAAGGGGTATAAAGCAATAAAACAAAGGACTTAGGAGTCATTTCTACACTTTCTCAGGAGAACCTAAGGTAGATAGAATGATCAGCCCAGGTATTCCTTATGAGATGAGTTTTTGCTGAAAATAAATAGCTAAATAGCCATGAGGGATACAGTAAATGAGCACACCAGAAGGGCTCAAAAGGACACAATTGGAAAAGAGAATTCTAAAAGGCGGGGGTGGGGGGAATTTATATACTAAACTTAGGTAATGGAAAGGCAAATTGAGAGGAAGTCATTGATCTTAAAACTGTCTTGTTTGGGACTTCCTGGTGGTGCAGTGGATAAGAATCCACTGCCAATGCAAGAGATATGAGTTTGATCCTTGGTCTGGGAAGAGTCCACATGCCATAGATCAGCTGAGCCAAGGTGCTACCTGAAACCCATTTGCCTAAAGCACCAGCTTGCAACAAGAGAACTACAAGCCACTGCAGTGAGAAGCCTGAACAGCACAATGAAGAGTAGCCCCGGCTCACCACAACTTGAGAAAGTTCTCACATAAAAACGAAGAGACAGTGCAGTCAAATATAAATAAATAAGAACAAAAATTTTAAAATATCTGATTTGGTAACTGGTTAGACTTTTGAGCTGTTAAGGCCATAAATAAATTTAGAGAGTTCCTCTAACATGGTTAAGTAGGTAGACAGTAAAGCCAATCAAAAATGAGAAAACAATAAAATGGCATTTTTAGAAGTTTAATAAGATTAATTATGTTTTCCAAGTCTTGAGGGGACTATCATACAGCATTTGAAAAACCTAAGAGAAATATGTACAGAAGAAAGATTTGAGCAACAGATACAGTTTAGACAGTGCACAAGCATGTAGAGATGCAGATTTTTCAAAGTTGAGTACATTAAGAAGAGAAAGGGTCCAAGAGCTGAATCATGAAAAATTTACACCATTATTTACTTGGATGTTGGAGTAAGAAGAGTTAGGCTCCTCTGTCCATGTGATTCTCCAGGCAAGTGTACTGGAATGTGTAGCCCTTCCCTTCTCCAGGGGATCTCCCCAACCCAGGGATCAAACCCAGGTTTCCTACATTGCAGGCAGATTCTTTGCCTTCTGAGCCACCAGAGAAACCCCAACAGAGAAGGACTCACAGTTGAATAACTGTAATAGACTAAATGTGTTCTCTGAAGATACATGTTAAATCTTATTGCCTAATGTGTTTGGAGGTTGGTTCCTTGAGAGGTGATTAGATTATGAGGGTGGAGCCCTCAGGAATGGGATTAATGCTCTTATAAAAACCAACAAGGGCCTATTGTATAGCACAGAAAACTCTTCTCAATATTATGTAACAACCTAACTAGTAAAATAATTTGAAAAAGAATCATTTCAGCTCAGTTCGGTTCAGTCACTCAGTCATGTCCGACTCTTTGTGACCCCATGAATTGCAGCACGCCAGGCTTCCCTGTCCATCACCAACTACTGGAGTAGAATAAAACCACTAGACCATTTAGGTATAATCTAAATCAAATCCCTTATGATTATACAGTGGAAGTGAGAAATAGATTTAAGGGACTAGATCTGATATATAGAGTGCCTGATGAACTATTGAATAAAGTTCATGACATTATGCAGGAGACAGGGATCAAGACCATCCCCATGGAAAAGAAATGCAAAAAAGCAAAATGGCTGTCTGGGGAGGCCTTACAAATAGCTGTGAAAAGAAGAGAGACAAAAAAAAAACAAAGGAGAAAAGGAAAGATATAAGCATCTGAAGGCAGAGTTCCAAAGAATAGCAAAAAGAGATAAAAAAGCCTTCTTCAGCAATCAGTGCAAAGAAATAGAGGAAAACAACAGATTGGGAAAGACAAGAGATCTCTTCAAGAAAATTAGAGATACCAAGGGAACATTTCATGCAAAGATGGGCTCAATAAAGGACAGAAATGGTATGGACCTAACAGAAGCAGAAGATATTAAGAAGAGGTGGTAAGAATACACGGAAGAACTGTACAAAAAAGATCTTCACGACCCAGATAATCATGATGATGTGATCACTAATCTAGAACCAGACATCTTCGAATGTGAAGTCAAGTGGGCCTTAGAAAGCATCACTATGAACAAAGCTAGTGGAGGTGATGGAATTTCAATTGAGCTGTTTCAAATCCTGAAAGATGACGCTGTGAAAGTGCTGCACTCAATATGTCAGCAAATTTGGAAAGCTCAGCAGTGGCCACAGGACTGGAAAAGGTCAGTTTTCATTCCAATCCCAAAGAAAGGCAATGCGAAAGCATGCTCAAAGTACCGCAAAAATGCACTCATCTCACATGCTAGTAAAGCGATGCTCAAAATTCTCCAAGCCAGGCTTCAGCAATACGTGAACCGTGAACTCCCTGACGTTCAAGCTGGTTTTAGGAAAGGCAGAGGAACCAGAGATCAAATTGCCAACAAAGCTGGATCATGGAAAAAGCAAGAGAGTTCCAGAAAAACATCAATTTCTGCTTTATTGACTATGCCAAAGCCTTTGACTGTGTGGATCACAATAAACTGTGGAAAATCCTGAAAGAGATGGGAATACCAAACCACCTGACCTGCCTCTTGAGAAATCTGTATGCAGGTCAGGAAGCAACAGTTAGAACTGGACATGGAACAACAGACTGGTTCCAAATAATAAAAGGAGTACATCAAGGCTGTATATTGTCACCTTGCTTATTTAACTTCTATGCAGAGTACATCATGAGAAACACTGAGCTGGAAGAAGCACAAGCAGTAATCAAGATTGCTGGCAGATTCTTTACCCACTGAGCCATTGAGGAAGCTGTGTATAGTAATATATAAATTTATATTCCCTGATTCATTTACATATACATAAATATACATAATACATAAATAATTTACTATCGCATATAACTATATACACAGATGCAAATGTCTGTATATACATGTGTAAAATATAAACAATTTTATATACATTTATGACTATGCATATATACTCTGCTTATCAATTATTTATTATCTTACAGTTGTAGAGGTCAGTAGTCTAAAATGAGTAAGCAGTGTGGTATCCTTTCTAGACCCACTGGAAAAAATTTATTATATTTATTTCCTTTTCTAGCTTCTCAAGGCTACATGTATTCCTTTGCTTGTGGCCTCACATCATTCTGACTTCTAGTTTCTTCGTCACATCTCTGATCCTCCTGTTTACTTCCTATAAGGACACTTGTGAATATATTAGGCTCAGCAAGATAATTTGGAATAACCTTCTCATCTCATGATCATTAATGTAATAACATTTTCAAAGTATCTTTTGCTATGTATCATACCCTTTGGTTTCAGGTGTTAGGATGTGGAATTTTTGGTGGAGGTGCATTTTTTTTTTTTTTTTTGGCTTACCACTCAGATTCAATAGTAAATAATATTAAAAGTTTTATACTTGTGTACATATTTTCAGTGCATTTTAGTTATTTTTCTCTGATTGATTGATTACATTAGTCATCATTCCAGACCCTTATATATATCTGAAGATTTTAAGAAATGCCATATAAAAGCAATCTTCAAATACATTTTATTGTTATTAAGTCCATTTTTTCTTTTTTTCTATGACTATCTAATTGAATGTTTATTTTCAAAATTCATTATGTTAATATTGATAAAGCCCTTCAAATGTACTACTTCATTATCTGAATAGACTCATTTTCTTCTAGGTGGTGTGTAAAGCCTCATTGCACAATAATAGGAATTTAATGGCATATCTCCTCAAATAAACCTCCAGGATCCCAGGAATGTTCTTAATTTTCAGATGTTATTATCTGCATATGTGCTGATTGGCTCAAGATTATTTTAAAGGTGAAAATATATTCAATATGAAACCACAGGTTAAGAGGACAGCCATCAGCCTGCTACTAAAATAATTTGAAGTGATTTTTTTTATCTATGTGAATTACCTTTAATGATGTCATATATCAAAGTAGCTTGGTCTTTAGGCCTTTATTAGAAACTTGCTTTTCCCTGAAATTACTATTATTATTATTATTTTTACTTTCTATGACTTTGTCCTTTATATTTTGCAAAGGTTAGGCTACTCTTTGGCTCATTAATGCAATTTCACATATTTAGCCCCACAGTACCTTCTTCCCAGTATTTGCTTTTGACTGACTAAGTCTGATATATGAACATAATTCCATACTAAGCTGCAAATTCTGGGCATCTTAGTTAACCATTTCAAACCTGGAAATATGGACAAAAAAGTACAATAAAAGGCAAGGATTAAATATCTTTTAAATAGAAGAAATAAAATGTCAAAGATGATACAATATTTCACCAGAAAGAAAGAAAAGAAAAAAAAATTATAGGATCAAAATTTTTCCAAATGCAACACTTTTCTTTTTCTTTTACCAGAAGTATATAAGCATTAAGTGCATGTTCAAATATTAACAGGTGTCTGAAAAGAAGATAATATTCTAAGATTTTATGAATCCTACTTACTATGATTCATAAAGAAAATATGTAGTAAATATGCTCAAATAATATGTCATTACAATTTAGAATATCTGTCTGTGATGTGTGTGTGCTCAGTCTCTCAGGCCTGTCTGACTCATTGTGACCCCATGAACTGTAGCTTGCCAGGCTTCTCTGTCCATAGAATTTTCTAGACATGAATACTGGAATGTGTTGCCATTTCCTACTCTAGGGGATGTTACCAACATAGGGATAGAACCCAGGTTCTCTAGCATCTCCTGCATTGGCAGGTGGATTCTTTACTACTGTACCACCTGGGAAGCCTGACTATGACTTGCCAGCCTCTGTTATGCCACAGACTCCTGCTTGATTATATAAATGGCATTGAATTATCCTTCTACCAGACTGTGAAGTTTTTGAAGGGAGGAACCTTTTGAAGGGAGGTGTAACTTTTATATCTCCAGTGTATAACAAATATCTGGTATATATTTGATAACATATTAAATGAATAAGTAAAAGTTATGAACTATTGATATTATACCAAGAAAAGAGAAATGCGTATATTTTAGAAAATAATATAGTAAGTAATTATTTTTTCTAGTTCTGATGGTTAAAGAAATTTTGTCTTTTAAAAATATATACATTTATCTTCTATTTCTGGAAAGGGTAATTAAGGCCATGGTTTCTCTCCATTTTAGATATAAACATTTATCTGGAATATGTGTTTCCAAACCTGGATTTTCACAAAGTATGCTCACTGCAGAGATTCAAATACAGCATGTATGTGACTGATCCACACATACCAATTATTTTAATGTTTCACAGGTGATTCTGGTGAGGATGTTTCAGACTTAAGTTACAGTTGTTTCTATACAGTTTTTTCTATAAACTGAAAATGAATCATTTTTACCAGATCCAAGTTATTTGTAACCTATATTAAGGAGCCACATTCATAAATGAATAGTCCTTACATTAAAGTATCTTTACATGAATAATTGAGGGAATTCTATTTCTTGCTTGCATCTTTTTTAGTAAAATTATCCTTGAAATTCAAACTATTGACAAGCTTTTATTTTGTGTTAACCATGATACCAATAGAAGATTGTGCCAGGTTAAAGAATAATGGATGAAGTCTGCCAGAATCCATAATTTCTCATCACTTTCACAAACAGTTATATTGAATATTTAATTCCATATATTAAATATTTAATTTGAAGCAAGTGTTATATTCTTCCCTAGTATCACACTAAAGAAAATTATTCATACACAGAATTTCACACACAAATAGTGTAGTGACAGTAAGTTTCTTTATTCTACACACTCTTCAGTTCAGTTCAGTTGCTTAGTCGTGTCCGACTCTTTGCGACACCATGAATTGCAGCACGCCAGGCCTCCCTGTCCATCACCAACTCCCGGAGTTCACTCAGACTCATGTCCATCGAGTCAGCGATGCCATTGAGCCATCTCATCCTCTGTTGTCCTCTTTTCCTCCTGCCCCCAATCCCTCCCAGCATCAGAGTCTTTTCCAATGAGTCAACTCTTCGCATGAGGTGGCCAAAGTTTTGGAGTTTCAGCTTTAGCATCATTCCATCCAAAGAAATCCCAGGGCTGATCGCCTTCAGAATGGACTGGCTGGATCTCCTTGCAGGCCAAGGGACTCTCAAGAATCTTCTCCAACACCACAGTACACACTCTTAGATTCTACTTAATGTTAGTGAATTCCTATAAAGTAGAAGAATGAATAGATTATTGAGAAAGTGGGCAACAGAGGATGAAATTGTTGGATAGCATCATTGACTCAATGGACATGAGTTTGAGCAACCTCCAGGAGTTAGTGAAGGACAGGAAAGCCTGGTGTGTTGTAGTCCATGGGGTCACAAAGAGTCAGACACAACTGAATAACTAAGCAACAAATCTCTATAGATACAGAAAAAGCATTTAATAAAATTGAACACAACTGTAAATCCACTGCAGATTTTGCTTGTAAAAGTCCTCTCTTTAATGCTCTTATGTTATTCACAAAATAATCAATGTCATGATCATCTCTTAAATCCCTAAAATGAAGCAGGAGTTTATAAAAGCTGACACTTTATTTTTCTTCTCTTTACCTATCATTTCAGTACCAAACTCAACTATTTTTTTCTTTGATATGATTTTTGTCTCTATTTCTTTTTCTTAGCTTGCAGTCACCATACATTTCAGTGTTTATTGCTTTACAATTTTATTACTGTAACAAATTTCTAAATGTTCTTAAGTTGATCCTCTCTACATCACACTCTACACTTCTTTTATCTCTTAGTTCTTCTATAAATGTGCCTATTTAGTCACATTCTTCATTCATTAAAAATTTAACATTTATGCATTGTGTGCCTAGGACTATGTACAGAGAACTTGACATGCCCAGTGTCTTCATTCAAGGAGCCTATCTTTTCAAATAGAAGCCAGATAATTAAATAGTCACAATAAAATATTATGTCTATTTTGAAAGGTAGCATCTTCAATATATTCTCACCATAAATAGTAAATAACTATTACACTGAAATTTGGAAGCCATTCCTATGTAGTCATATCATAAATATATGGATCCAGCACTTTGATTAATTTGATTCTCTCATGGTACTGCAAATAGTGTGTTTGGTCCTGTCTTTTTGCCTTCTCATTTGTCACCACACTCACTTGGAATGTACTCTTGACTGTGGTCCACTTTTCTGAAGATAAATCCTTTCTGGACCATTTCTTTCATTGTTATTCTATTTCCCCAAATCTTGCATTGCAGGTGGATTCTTTACCAACTGAGCTATCAGGGAAGCACCTATAGCTACTGTAGTTATGTCTTATATTATCCAGCTGTTACTTCATGAATAGTGGTGCCTAAGAAAAAACATACATTCTATTTGGGAAAATTCTTCATTCTGTGCCACTTACCTAAGATAAAATCTGGAATTTAAACATTCATTAAAATTAAATTCATAACCCTCACACATCCTGAAATATCTTTTTTAAAATAAAAAGTATAAATTTATAGTTATTAATGATTAAGCTATTACTTTTTTTCTATTGCTCACTGATCTCTTATTTGTCTAAGAACAATTTTACTAAATTTTGCCTTTTGATATTTTGTTCAGTCATATTCAGCTGTGTCTTAGGCTTTGAGTGATAACTATGTTGTAATGAATTATTCTTTACACATTCATTATAAAGTATTTTTTGGTATAATATAAAATTAAAATTGATGCTTTCAACCATTTTCTGTAGCACTCTACTTCATTGCTTGCCTTGCCTCTTTATTTTAATTTATTTCTTTTTCTTCTCAGAATTAATTTGAACTCAGTCATACCTAATGTATTCACTTGAGCAACTATCTATTTGTAATAGGTTTAATATACTTTCTTATTTTGGGGTAATATCTTTCTCCACTTAACATTTCAATTCATACAGAAGAAAACAATTTTCTAAAAATATATAATACCTCATATTGTTTAACAAAATTAGCTCACTAAAGCTCACTAGCTATCTTTATAAGCAGTGAGTAATAAAGTATATTCTATAGTTAAAAATACTTCCAGTCATTCTTTGTCAGCATAACAATTGCCTACTGTTGAGCTTGCCACCTGCTATGCTATAGAACACAATGGTTAATGAATTATGAGGATGCCTTGTCTCAGTGAGAGGGCAGACTTCAGTGTGCTGAATATTGTCCTCCAAAATTCATTTCTACTACTCGAAACCTCAAAATGTGACTCAATTTAAAATAAAGCCTTTGTATTATGATAATATGTAATTAATATAAATATCAAGATAATAAAATTCTCATTTAGTATGAATCCTAAATGCAATGGAAGTGTCCTTTAAGGAGATAGAAAAGGACAGACCAAGACACACATTAATAACATAGAGAGAAAAAAAAAAAAAAGGGAAATTGGAGGCAGAGAATGTAGGGATACATCTACCAGCTGAGGAACCTCAAGGAAGGCCACAGGAGAGAAAAAAGTACATGGGCAAGTTTCTTTCTTAGATACTCCAGAAAGAACCAACCTGAGGACACTTTGATTTCAGACTTCTGGTCTCCTGAATTTTGATAGAATTAAATCTTCATGTTTTAAGACTTTCTGCTTGTAGTTATTCATTATAGACACCCTAAGAAACTAATATAGATGCTTAGTGAGGTTTATGGACACAAATTCAGTGTGAAGGAAAACAAAGTATTGTTAAGTATGGAGAAAAAGCAACAGATATAATATCAATAGTAGTAATAGTAAATAATACTTGTTAATGCCTTATGTGTGTGTGTGCTTAGTTGTTCTTATTGGACTCTTTGTGACCCCATGGACTGTAGTCTCCCAGGCTCCTCTGTCCATGGGGATTCTCTAGGCAAGAATACTGGAGTGAGTTGTTATGCCTTCCTCCAGGGGTCTTCCCAACCTAGGGATCAAACCCAGGTTTCCTTCATTGCAGATGGATTCTTCACTGTCTGAGCCACCAGGGAAGCCCATTAATGACCTTAATGAGGTCATTTACTTTCCCTCTAAATCTTCATATATTCAGTACCTGGAGATAGAGTAGATACAGCTCCCCATTGCTTTTCCAAAGTTTTTCTCCTCCATCTTGATATTACCACACCTTGTCATCTGCAATGTCTCATTATTGTTGTCTTCTACACCTATCTTAGGAGGTTCCCTGGTGGTTTAGTGGTAAAGAATCTGCCTGCAATGCAGAAGATGTGTGTTCAGTTCCTGCGGGGGCGGGGGGGGGAGCGCTCCGCAGAAAGAGAGAGGCAGTGGAACTTCCCTCAGCAAAGCCAAGGGGTCCCAAGGAGAGGTGAGCCTGCTGTCCGCCAACCCAGCCCCTCGGTGAGCGAGAGACAATCAGACGCGACAGGGGTTCCGTCTAAGCAGTTCCGGTTTATTGTTATAAGCTCTTGGTTTATAAAGGCAAGCAGGGAGGGGTTTGTGAGGGACTTTCCATAGTTGCACCAATCACATTAAAGGTCAAATCATCATGTGCCATCATTATAACAGGAGTCTATGGTGATCACGCGCTGTCTACGTGCACAGAAATCAAGAAAACCAATCAAGAGTTTTGACAGACAACTTAGGCCACACCCTCATCTCTTCCACCAGGCGCCATCTTAGCTCTAAACTGCAAAGTTAGCCCTTCTTTTTTAAGGTTTCCCATTTAGTGCTCCACAAGTTCCTGGGTCAGGAAGATTCCCTTGCAGAAGGGAATGGCTACCCACTCCAGTATTCTTGCCTGGGAAATCCCATGTGCACAGGAGATTGGAAGACTACAGTTCATGGGGTCGCAAAAGAGTTGGACATGACTTAGTGACTAAACAACAACATGTATCTTAATTTTGTACCTTATTCCCAGATAATTCTCACAATTCTTCTCTTTCTTCTTTCTACATTCACATCCTTCACCATTTTTTGGTGGCTTTAGCATCTCTACTGGGTGGTCAGACACTCTTTTCTAATTTAATTTTCTTAATCCTATCATAGTCATCCCCTATTATGGTTATATTCTTGATGGTCATATCATTGCCAATTGCTTCCCTGGTGGTCAAATGATAAAGAATCTGCCCGCAATGAGGGAGACCTGTGTTCGATCCCTGTGTTGTAAAAATCCCCTGGAGAAGGGAATGGTTACTCACCTCAGTATCCTGTCCTGGGGAATTTCATGGACAGAGGAGACTGGTAGGCTACAGTCCATGCAGTCACAAAGAGTTGGACATGACTGAGAAACTTTCAGTTTCATTGTCAAATAGTAGCACTATAAAATTCTAACTTTCTGATACTTTAATCTCCTAATTGTGTAGCTCATACACACAAGTACTATTGTTAGGTAGGAAATTAGGCATGAGTAGGCATTCAATTAATGCTTTGAATTGAGTGGTATTCCTTCTCATGAAATGCTTTTTTCTTGATATCTACAAATTTCCTGTGAAAATTCTTAATTCTGTTTTCATTTCTATCTATATGCAAAGTCCACTTACACCCAAAATACAACATCTAACCAGGCTCTCTCTCTTGAGTACTAGATATTATTTAACTTGTGTTAGAAACAGTGTTGACTCATCAAAACTAGATTCTTTCTTTTATTTTTTGATCATAATCATCCTAACAGATGCGAGCTGATATATCTTTGCAGTTTTTTTTTTTCCAAGCCTCATTTTATTTTTTTATTTTTATTTTTTAAAATTTATTTATTTTTTATTTTACTTTACAATTCTGTATTGGTTTTGCCATACATTGACATGAATCCACCACGTGTGTACATGCATTCCCAAACCTGAACCCCCCTCCCACCCCCCTCCCCACAACATCTCTCTGGGTCATCCCCGCGTACCAGCCCCAAGAGTGCCATATCCTGCATCGGACATAGACTGGCAATTCGATTCTTACATATTATACATGTTTCAATACCATTCTCCCAAGTCATCTCACCCTCTCCCTCTCCCACTGAGTCCAAAAGTAATTTAAATTTTCCTATTTGTAATGGCATGAGATGGCTGGATGTAATGGGATGAGATGACTGGATGGCATCACCAATGCAATGGACATGAACTTGAGCAAACTCCAGGAGACTATTCAGGACAGGGAGGCCTGGTATGCCACAGTCCATGGGGTCACAAAGAGTTGGATACAACTGGGCAACTGAAAAACAACATTTGTAATGTTGGGCACCTTCTCATACAATTTGTTGTCTATTTGTGTGCTTTTTTGAAAAAAGATCTATTCATGTGTTTTGCCCAGGTTTTTAACTGGTGTCCTTACTTATTGCTATTGAGCTGTATGAGTTCCTTAAATATTTTGGGTAAAAACCTTTATCATATACATGGTTTGTAAATATTTTCTCCCAATCTGTAGGCTGTGTTTCATTTTACTGTTTTTTTTTTTCCCTCTGTTGTGCAGAAGCTATTTTGTTTGATGTAGTCTTTCTTGTTTGTTTTGCATTTATTGCCTAAACTTTTGTATTGTATTCACAAAATCACTGCCAAGACCATTATGCTAAGTTAAATAAACCAGATACAAAAAGGGAAAAAAGCCTGTATGATCTCACTTATATGTGGAACCTAAAAACTTGAATACATAGAAGCAGAGAGTAGAATCTGTTACCAGGGGTGAGGAGGTAGTGAAAATAGGGAAATGTTTGTCAGAGAGTACAAAGCTGCATTTCTATGGGATGAGTAAGTCTACAGATTTAATGTATAGTGTGGTGACTGTAGTTAATGTTGCTGTACAGAATGCTGGATATGTTCTAAGTGAGTAGATTTCAGGTGCTCTTATCACATAAAAAAGTTGTTAACTATGTGAAAAGATGGATATGTTAATTACCTTAACTGTATATGTGAAATAAACTTTCACTATATGTATATTAAATCACCATAAAATCTTTATTGAAATTTAAGTTAAAAACTATCTTCTAGACTTCTAAAACCTTATTCTTCTTTGTTTCTATCATACAATATCCAGTTAATCAAGATAGAAAAAAAAAGAAATATAGTAATTTTTCTTACTTTACCATTTACCTCAACAAATTACTTTAACATATTTTCAATTTCTTTCTTCTGGGAAAAGAATGATAGCCACAGGATTATTTCAACAATCTCCTAGCTGATCTTTTCATTTAGCTTTCAGTGTTGGTCTCTATCCAACATATTCTGTGCTACAGTCAAATCAAATCTCCTATTGTGCAAATCTGTTACCCTAGAGAGAACAGGAAACAAACAGCACTGCCAGAATTTTTGAGGGAAAATGTGGACAGGAAAAAAGGTGATTAAAGAAAAAAAAAAAAAACAGGAAATTACAGCTGGGTTGCTAATAACACTAAACAAGATATAACCTGAAGAAGTATCTATTATTCTTGTTTTGTTTTCTTGTGCATACATCTCAGGCAGTTCACAAAAATATGTTTTTCATACAGAGGATATTTTAAACAGTTGTTACACTCTAAACTTGGATAACATTGCTTTAGAAGTATTTATATTTTCTCAAATCAATGCATCTCTAATTTTTAATAAAAGTGACTATAATTTCCATGGCTGTTTTATTTTTTTAACACATGAAACTATGCCTATATAGTATATTTATAAGGTTCATTTTTTAAAACATTTTTAAAGGTAACATTTATAGTATTTGATGATGTGTATACAATATCTTCTCATGTAATAGATTAAATTGTGCAATTTTTACAAGATATTAATTTTGACTTGAAAGATTTTAAAACAGAGCTTAGCTGTACCCTACCTGTCAAAGATGTATTGATAATAATATAATTATTTAAATAAAAAAATATTATGGAGTCCACAAATCTCAGCACGAGTTAGATTTTCAGTGAAGAGACATTATTTTCCCAATGATAATGTGGCTACATGTTTACAACATTCATAGGTGGATCTAAAATATAATGAACAATATCATAGTAACTAAACCAGATTAACTCCTCTTATAAAAATAATGATATTTATTAAGACAATATTTATAAATAACTTGTTATGAAATCTGACTATGCATAAAACAGTAAAATATATCATTGAAATAAGATATATGTATATATATAAATAAGTTTATTTCAGCCTTGTCAGTGTTTATTTTGGTGTTGTTCAGAGGATCATTACAAAATAGGGAGGGTATTCTCATTGCTTAAAGAAATAATTTGTGTTGTTGAATCATATACATAGTAGATTATGTGTGAGTGTTTTGTTATTATTTGTTTTCCTAAACTAATTGTTCTGATGAAAATTGTCTATATTGTGAAGTAGCTCATCTATTTACTGTTTTATTTACAAACTTAATGCAAGAGTAATTTATGATAGAGTGCTGATAAACTAGCTTTACAAGTGGGCCATAATTAAAATCTGCTCTAGATGCTGTGTAGTTAGTTCTTCTTGGCTCTATCGTTAGAATCACTTAATGTTTATTTGGCTTATTACTTAACCTTCTGTGTTTTGGTTTCCTCATCTGAAAAATAAGATGAATGCTGTCTATTTCAAAGATCTATAATGAGGATGAATACATTCATATACAATATACTTATTTAGAACACTGCCTTAATATTTATTAAGTGAATATCCTTATTATGGGGCTTGATCAAAATATGATGGATGTCGATTTACCGGTGTTTCCACAGGAAAAAATAAACCATATACAGTATTTTCACTTTAAACCTAGCTCAGAAGTAGATTTAATCTTTTTAGACTGGGCCCTAAGAAATATAACTTATTCTAGTTTTTATTATCCTGACATACTACAAATTGTCACATTCAAGAAAATTAGAGATACCAAGGCAACGTTTCATGCAAAGATGGGCTTGATAAAGGACAGAAATGGTATGGACCTAACAGAAGCAGCAGATATTAAGAAGAGATGGCAAGAATACACAGAAGAACTAGACAAAAAAGATTTTCATGACCCGGATAATCACGATGGTGTGATCACTCATCTAGAGCCAGACATCCTGGAATGTGAAGTCAAGTGGGCCTTATACAGCATCACTACAAACAAAGCTAGTGGAGGTGATGGAATTCCAATTGAGCTGTTTCAAATCCTGAAAGATGATGCTGTGAAAGTACTGCACTCAATATGCCAGCAAATTTGGAACACTCAGCAGTGGCCACAGGACTGGAAAAGGTCAGTTTTCATTCCAATCCCAAAGAAAGGCAATGCCAAAGAATGCTCAAACTACTGCACAATTGCACTCATCTCACACGCTAGTAAAACAATGCTCAAAATTCTCCAAGGCAGGCTTCAGCAATAAGTGAACCATGAACACCCTAATGTCCAAGCTGGTTTTAGAAAAGGCAGAGGAGCCAGAGATCAAATTGCCAACATCCACTGGATCATGGAAAAACCAAGAGAGTTCCAGAAAAACATCTATTTCTGCGTTATTGACTATGCCAAAGCCTTTGACTGTGTGGATCACAATAAACTGTGGAAAATTCTGAAAGAGATGGGAATACCAGACCACCTGACTGCCTCTTGAGAAATCTGTATGCAGGCCAGAAAGCAACAGTTAGAACTGGACATGGAACAACAGACTGGTCCCAAATAGGAAAAAGAGTACATCAATGATGTATATTGTCACCCTGCTTATTTAACTTCCATGCAGAGTACATCATGAGAAATGCTGGACTGGAAGAAACACAAGCTGGAATCAAGATTGCTGGGAGAAATATCAATAACCTCAGATATGCAGATGACACCACCCTATTGGCAGAAAGTGAGTTCAGTTCAGTTCAGTCGCTCAGTGGTGTCCAACTCTGAGACCCCATGAATCGCAGCACCCCAGGCCTCCCTGTCCATCACCAACTCCCGGAGTTCACTCAGACTCACATCCATCGAGTCAGTGATGCCATCCAGCCATCTCATCCTTTGCTGTCCCCTTCTCCTCCTGCCCCTAATCCCTCCCAGCATCAGAGTCTTTTCCAATGAGTCAACTCTTCGAATGAGGAGGAAGAGGAACTAAAAAGCCTCTTGATGAAAGTGAAAGTGGAGAGTGAAAAAGTTTGCTTAAAGCTCAACATTCAGAAAACTAAGATCATGACATCTGGTCCCATAACTTCATGGGAAATAGATGGGGAAACAGTGGAAACAGTTTCAGACTTTATTTTGTTGGGCTCCAAAATCACTGCAGATGGTGACTGCAACCATGAAATTAAAAGACGCTTACTCCTTGGAAGAAAAGCTATGAGCAACCTAGATAACATATTCAAAAGCAGGACATTACTTTGCCGACTAAGGTCCGTCTAGTCAAGGCTATGGTTTTTCCAGTATTCATGGATGGATGTTAGAGATGGACTGTGAAGAAGGCTGAGCGCCGAAGAATTGATGCATTTGAACTGTGGTGTTGGAGAAGACACTTGAGAGTCCCTTGGACTGCAAGCAGATCCAACCAGTCCATTTTGAAGGAGATCAGCCCTGGGATTTCTTTGGAGGGAATGATGCTAAAGCTGAAACTCCAGTACTTTGGTCACCTCATGCTAAGTGTTGACTCATTGGAAAAGACTTTGATGCTGGGAGGGATTGGGGAAAGGAGAAGAAGGGGAAGACAGAGAATGAAATTGCTGGATGGCATCACTGACTCGATGGACGCGAATCTGAGTGAACTCCGGGAGTTGGTGATAGACAGGGAGGCCTGGCGTGCTGCGATTCATGGGGTTGCAAAGAGTCGGACACGACTGAGCAACTGGACTGAACTGAATGAATACTGGTTCTAAAGCTTTGGATTATTTGTAATTGTACTGCATTTAAAACTAGTGTTGTTGTTATTGTTTCAGAGGTTTTTTTCCCTGAATAAGCATGCAGTATTTGAAAGCATTATCATATGGACTGTCCCTACACCTTTACTGAGAATTAGGGGAATGTCACTATTTTGATTTGGAAAATAATATTTTTAAAAGGTCTAGAATTTTAGTTATTGTCCACTGTCATTGTATTTAGGCCATTTATTAAAATAATTTCTCAGATTTTATTCAATCATTTCAGTCGCTCAGTTGTGTCCAACTTTTTGCCACCCCGTGGAGTGCAGCACTCCAAGCCTCCCTGTCTATCACCAACTTCCGGAGTTTACCCAAACTCATGTCCATTGAGTCGGTGATGCCATCCAATCATTTCATCGTCTATCATCCCTTCTCCTCTCACCTTCAATCTTTCCGAACATCAGGGTCTTTTCAAATGAGTCAGTTCTTCGCATCAGATGGCCAAAGTATTGCAGTTTCAGCTTCAACATCAGTCCTTCCCATGAATATTCAGGACTCATTTCATTTAGGATGGACTGGTTGGATCTCCTTAAGTCCAAGGGACTCTTAAGAGTCTTCTCCAACACCTCAGTTCAAAAGCATCAATTCTTTGGCACTCAGTTTTCTTTATAGTCCAACTCTCACATCCATACATGACCACTGGAAAAACCATAGCCTTGACTAGACAGAACTTTGTTGACAAAGTGATGTCTCTGCTTTTTAATATGCTGTCTAGGTTGGTGATATCTCTGCTTTTTAATATGCTGTCTAGGTTGGTCATAACTTTCCTTCCAGGGAGTAAATAAATGTCTTTTAATTTCATGGCTGTAGTCACCATTGCAGTGATTTTGAAGCCCCCCAAAATAAAGTCTGTCACTGTTTCCACTGTTTCCCCATCTATTGGCCCATGGAGTGATGGGACCAGATGCCATGATCTTAGTTTTCTGAATGTTGAGTTTTAATTTAACTTTTTCACTCTCCTCTTTTACTGTCATCAAGAGGCTCTTTAGTTCCTCTATGCTTTCTTCCATAAAGGTGGTCCACTGGAGAAGGGAATGACAAACCACTCCAGTATTTTTGCCTTGAGAACCCCATGAACAGTATGAAAAGGCAAAAAGATAGGACACTGAAAGATGAACTCCACAGGTCAGTAGCTGCCCAATATTCTACTGGAGATCAGTGGAGAAATAACTCCAGAAAGAATGAAGAGATGGAGCCAAAGCAAAAACAACATCCACTTGTGGATGTGACTGGTGATAGAAGCAAATTCTGAGCTATAAAGAACAATATTGCATAGGAACCTGGAATGTTAGGTCCATGAATCAAGGCAAATTGGAAATGGTCAAACAGGAGATGGCAAGAGGGAACATCACCATTTTAGGAATCAGCGAACTAAAATGGACTGGAAAATGGTGAATTTAACTCCGATGACCATTATATCTATTAGTGTTGGCAAGAATCCCTTAGAAGAAGTGGAGTAGTCATCACAGTCAAAAAAAAGAGTCCGAAATGTAGTGCTTGGATGCAATCTCAGAAACGACAGAATGATCTCTGTTCATTTCCAAGGCAAACCATTCAATATCACAGTAATCCAAGTCTATGCCCTGACCAGGCATGCTGAACAAGCTGAAGTTGAATGGTTCAAGGAAGACCTATAAGACTATTTAGAACTAACACCCAAAAAAGATGTTCTTTTCATTATAGGGTACTGGAATGCAAAAGTAGGAAATCAAGAAACACCTGGTATAACAGGCAAATTTTATTCAATACAAAAATAGGCAAAAAAATACAGTAATTCTAGTCCTTACTTACCACTTTCAATACATTAAGAACATCAATAATAACTATTAATAAACATCTAAATACAGATATGCAGTATTTTTAAAATTTTGGAATTTTGCTTGTTGTGGGTTGAGTATTTGTGCTCCCCACCCCCAAATGCATACATTTAAATCTTAACCTTGAAAAATTATGGTATGGGGAGGTAGGATTTTAAAGAGATGCTTATGTCAATTCCATTAGAGCTCTCATGAATGGGATTAATGTCTTATAAAAGAGATTACAGAAAGAACCCTAGCATCTCACACTCTGAGACACAGCATAGATACATCCGTCTATGAATCAGGAAGCCATTTCCTGAATCTGTTGGTGTCACAACCTTGGATTGCCTTTTCTCCAGAACAATGAGAAATAGATGTCTGCTGTTTAAAAGCCCCTGTGTCTGCTGGTGGTAGTTTTTAATAGAAACCCAAATGGACTAAGACATTTCTAAATATTATGATACATTTGAATCTACAAGAGTAGGCAACAGAGTTGAATCCACAAGTGTGACTCTCATTTTTCAGGATTATGAGTTATAAGTTAAGGATTTTGTGTGGTCAAATAGAGGGACCAAATATTGATTTGGGGAGTAATCTCAATTTTGTACAAAGAGAAGAAAGGTAATTTATCAGGCAGTGAACTAGATAGTTTAGACTTATTGTGTAATTTAATCTTCATAACAGCTCTGATTAATATTATTAACACTATGATAAATAAAACAATGAAAAAATGAGCTTTGCAGTCAAGTAACTTGTCTTACTGCTATGTGAATTTCTATATTTTACAAATTATTTTCTTAAATACAGCCCATTTATATACATGTAAGTAAGTAAATAAAGTCGCTCAGTCATGTCCGACTCTTTTTGCGACCCCATGGACTGTAGCCTATCAGGCTCCTCTGTCCGTGGGATTTTCCAGGCAAGAGTGCTGGAGTGGATTGCCATTTCCTTCTCCAGGGTATATATGTCTATTTAATTTATATATTTGTCATATTGTATTTTACTTGAATTGCCAAACTCTGAGGCTTGATATTTTTTAACTCACTTGAGGCATAATTATTAAATGTCTCCCTTGTGAAGCACCACATATTAAATACATTAAATAATGGTTTAATTATTACCCTTATATCAAAGAGCAGAACTATGAAAATGTGAGATGCAGATGGATTAGTGTTGCTTTATGAAGAGAGTTACTATAAAGTTTTCTGTTGATGGTATGTTCCTAATAAGCAGAAATAATTCATAGCAAGAGCGCTTGGGCAGTTAGAATGGCAAGTATGTGGAATAACAGTAATACTGAGGGAGTAGGTACAACAGAAAAGTGTGGAAATGAAGTATCTAAGATGATGATCTATTCAACTTACATAAATAAACTCATTTAGTGAAGTAAACATTTATATGTTCGTGTACATATACATATTTGAGGATAAGAGAAAACCAGATATCTAATTCATATGTTTAAAGTAAATACCCCTTCATGAATCACTGCCTTGTTGTGGTGAAGGGGTTTGCATGAGTCAATGAAGCTATGAGCCCTGTTGTGCCTGGCCACACAAGAATGGTGGGGAACAGGGAGGACAGGCATGCTACAGTCCACGGGGTCTCAAAGAGCTGGACAAGACTGACCGTCTGAACAAAACAAAAACATGCATATGTATACCATTTTAAATATAAAGGGAAAATATTTCCTTTTTGTATTCAATAGAATTCAAATCAGTTCAGTTCAGTTCAGTCAGTCAGTCATGTCCGAATCTTTGTGACCCCATAAATCACAGCACACCAGGCCTCCTTGTCCATCACCAGCTCCCAAAGTTTACCCAAACTCATGTCCATTGAGTCAGTGATGCCATCCAGCCATCTCATCCTCTGTCCTCCCCTTCTCCTCCTGCCCCCAATCCCTCCTAGCAATCCCTCCTGGCATCAGGGTCTTTTCCAGTGAGTCAACACTTTACATGAGGTAGATAAATTATTGGAGTTTCAGCTTTAGCATCATTCCTTCCAAAGAAATCCCAGGGCTGATTTCCTTCAGAATGGACTGGTTGGATCTCCTTGCAGTCCAAGGGACTCTCAAGAGTCTTCTCCAACACCACAGTTCAAAAGCATCAATTCTTTGGTGCTCAGCTTTCTTCACAATCCAACTCTCACATCCATACATGACCACTAAAAAAACCATAGCCTTGACTAGACGGACCTTCGTTGGCAAAGTAATATCTCTGCTTTTGAATATGCTGTCTAGGTTGGTCATAACTTTCCTTCCAAGGAGTAAGCGTCTTTTAATTCCATGGTTGCAATCACCATCTGCACTGATTCTGGAGCCCAACAAACTAAAGTCTGACCCTGTTTCCACTGTTCCCCATCTATTTCCCATGAAGTGATGGGACCAGATGCCATGATCTTCGTTTTCTGAATGTTGAGCTTTAAGCGAACTTTTTCACTCTCCACTTTCACTTTCATCAAGAGGCTTTTTAGTTCCTCTTCACTTTCTGCCATAAGGGTGGTGTCATCTGCATATCTGAGGTTATTGATATTTCTCCTAGCAATCTTGATTCCACCTTGTGCTTCCTCCAGCCCAGCGTTTCTCATGATGTACTCTGCATATAAATTAAACGGGGTGACAGCATGCAGCCTTGACGTACTCCCGCGCGGTGGCTGAGACAGATGACAGGAGCTACCTCAGGGTCAGGGGTGCCGACTGAGAGTGCCAGGCTGCTACCGCACAGGAGTAGTGGAGAGGAGCTAACCCACATCCAAGGAGCTGCTCCATGTTCAAGGTCAGGTGGGGCGACCTCGTCCAATGTAAGGAGCAGCAGCTGCACTTTTCTGGAGCAGCTGTGAAGAGATATCCCATATCCAAGGTAAGAGAAACCCAAGTAAGACGGTAAGTGTTGCGAGAGGGCATCCCAGGGCAGACAGACTGAAACCATAATCACAGAAAACTAGCCAATCTGATAACATGGACCACAGCCTTGTCTAATTCAATGAAACCAAGCCATGCCGTGTGGGGCCACCCAAGATAGATGGTTCATGGTGGAGAGGTCTGACAGAATGTGGTCCACTGGAGAAGGGAATGGCAAACCACTTCAGTATTCTTGCCTTGAGAACCCCATGAACAGTATGAAAAGGCAAAATGATAGCATACTGAAAGAGGAACTCCTTAGATTGGTAGGTGCCCAATATTCTACTGGTTGATCAGTGGAGAAATAACTTCAGAAAGAATGAAAGGTTGGAGCCAAAGCAAAAACAATACCCAGCTGTGGATGTGACTGGTGATAGAAGCAAGGTCTGATGCTATAAAGAGCAATATTGCATAGGAACCTGGAATGTCATGAATCAAGGCAAATTGGCAGTGGTCAAACAGGAAATGGCAAGTGTGAACGTCAACATTCTAGGAATCAGCGAACTGAAATGGACTGAAATGGGTGAATTTAACTCACAAGACCATTATATCTACTACTATGGGCAGGAATCCCTTAGAAGAAATGGAGTAGCCATTATGGTCAACAAAGGAGTCCGAAATGCAGTACTTGGATGCCATCTCAAAAACGACAGAATGATCTCTGTTCGTTTCCAAGAATCAAATAGATTCAACCAAGAAACAAAACAAAACAGATTTTAACATAAGTAAAAAATAACTTTTTCAACTGGGTAGAAAGAAGGAAAACCTCTACCTTTGACCACCAGAGGGTAGTATTGTAACACTATAACTTTTCAAATGAGCCTAGCATGAGAAAAACATTCTCAGCAGATTAAAAGTCACAAATAATTGTATTTTTTCTTTCTCAATAGTAAAAAATTAAACAATTTTAACTTCATATAATTTATACATTCCCTCATAAGTCATAACTTTTGCAAATGTTGCCCCACAATGTTAGTGATTAAATTAAAAAAAAATAAAAATTTGCAAATAAATATAGATACACACAGAAAAAGATCTATTATATCATGGGAATTGTTTCCAGATATCCTAAGTAACCCTCTCAGGAAAAACAGTTTAA
Organism: Oryx dammah; assembly: GCF_014754425.2. Classification (NCBI taxonomy): domain Eukaryota; kingdom Metazoa; phylum Chordata; class Mammalia; order Artiodactyla; family Bovidae; genus Oryx; species Oryx dammah. The sequence continues at coordinate 79,445,013 of NW_024070187.1, read as the reverse complement.
ATGTTAGCTTATAAAAATCATAAATGTACTGCAGTGCTAATGTCTGTCATAGTAAGTATTTGATTTTGGCCAAAAATTAAAAGGAAGAAATTGATAGATAAGAAAATGCAGAATTTCTTTTAACTCTGAGGATTCACTATAATCTCTGGAGGTCTTAATTTTCACATTACTAGTTTGTTGAGTGTGTTTTTTTTTTTTTAATCATGAATAGGTGAGGAATTTTGTCAAAATTGTCCTCTCTGTGTGTCTATTGAATGATTAAATATTTGCTGTTCTATTAATATGGTGTTTTTGCATTTATGTATTTTCAAATCCCAAACCAACACTGCATTACTGAAAAAAGCCTTTTTGGTCATGGAGTATGATACTTTTGATATATTTCTGGATTCAGTTTGTTGTTATTTTGTGAACTTTTTTTGTCTGTAATCATGAGATTTTTCTCTGCAGTTTCCTTTCTATATCTACAACATAATTATGGTGGGGCTTCCCAGGTGGTGCTAGTGGTAAAGAACCCTCCTGCCAATGCAGGAGGCATAAGAGATGCCACTTTGATCCCTGGGTTGGGAAGATCCCCTGGAGGAGAGTACAGCAACCCACTTCAGTATTCTTGTCTGGAGAATCCCATGGACAGAGGAGCCTGGCAAGTTACAGTCCAAGTTTTAAAATTTGTTCAGAAATGTATTTTCTTGTGTTTATATGTATGTTTACATTTATTCTGGTTGATTATTTGATTTACTGTTTGTTGTTCAAGTTGTTGTTGTTTAGTTGCTAAGTCATATCTAACTCTTTTTGTGACCCAATGGGCTGTAGCCTGACAGATTCCTCGGTCCATGGGATTTCCCAGGCAAGAATACTGAAATAATTTGCCATTTCCTTCTCCAGGGGATTTTCTTGACCCAGGGATCGAACATGTCTCTTTCACTGCAAGAGGATTCTTCACCTCTGAGCCACCAGGGAAACTTTTGTACTATTTGTCACATATTCTTACCTAAGTTGAGGCTTTTGTCATTTATCCGATAGACTATCATGAGAGTGTTCTAACATTTTTTCTTACCTTTAGCCGCAAGCCATTCTTGTTTATTCTTTGCAGAACTTTGAAGAGTAAACTTTCTAAGATTGTTGATCCTTGCTAAGTCTCTAATAATTTTAAAATATTTCAGTTGCATAGTATGTAAAACTAGTTTCAAGTTGACAGAAGTTTTTATGGTTTAAAAAACACCTCTTCTCCAGTTTCATCTTCTATTATTGCCAGGTTTTATTTCATATGTAGTTCTTTATTTCTTGTTATATTCTCTCATTCTAGAACTACTCTCCCTCAATACATATATTCCTGAAATCCAATTTTTAAGCTTGCATTTTTGTTTGCAGAGCAAACAATATATGAATTTCACAAAACCAAAAGGGAAAATCCTCACAGTAATAATCTTATAAAATCTATTCTTCTTCTAGAATTTAGTTTTAATACATTAATTATAGCCTTAAAATAATCCATTAAAGTTAGACATTTTAGGACATCATCAACAAGAAAATCTAAAGCACACAAAAAAGTAACATAAAAAGCCAACTTTAAAGACCTGTTCGGCACAGGAGCGGCTAGCAGTGGTTGGGCAGCGCAGGAGTGGCCAGCAGCAGAGAGGAGATACCCCACATCCAGGGTCAGGAGCTCCAGACCTGAGGACATACCCACATCCAAGGTAAGGAGCAGCAGGTGTGCTTAGTTGGATCAGCCTTGAAGACATATCCCACGTCCAAGGTAAGAGAAACCCAAGTAAAATGGTCGGCATTGAGAGAGGGCATCAGAGGACAGACAGACTGAAACCAGAATCACAGAAAACTAGGCAATCTGATCACATGGACCACAACCTTGTCTAACTCAATGAAACTAGGTCATGCCGCATGGGGCCATCTAGATGGATAGGTCATGGTGAAGAGGTCTAACAGAATGTGGTCCATTGGAGAAGGGAATGGCAAAGCACTTCAGTATTCTTGCCTTGAGAACCCCATGAGCAATATGAAAAGGCAAAAAGATAGGACACTGAAAGATGAACTCCCCAGGTCGGTAGGTGCCCAATATGCTACTGGAGATCAGTGGAGAAATAACTTCAGAAAGAATAAAGGGAAGGAGCCAAAGCAAAAACAACACCCTGTTTTGGATGGAACTGGTGATACAAGCAAGGTCTGATGCTGTAAAAAGCAATATTGCATAGGAACCTGGAATGTTAGGTCCATGAGTCAAGGGAAAATGGAAGTGGTCAAACAGGAAATGGCAAGAGTGAACATTGACATTCTAGGAATCACCAAACTGAAATGGACTGGAATGGGTAAATTTAACTCAGATAACTGTTATATCTACTAGTCTGAGCAAGAATCCCTTAGAAGAAATGGAGTAGCCATCATGGTCAACAAGAGTCTGAAATGCAGTACTTGGATGCAATCTCAAAAATGACATAATGGCCTCTGTTTGTTTCCTGGGCAAACTATTCAATATCATGGTAATCCAAGTCTATACCCCAACCAGTAATTCTGAAGAAGCTGAAGTTGAATGGTTGTATGAAGACCTACAAGACCTTTTAGAACTAACACCCAAAAGAGATGTCATTTTCATTATAGGAGACTGGAATGCAAAAGTAGGAAGTCAAGAAACACCTGGAATAACAGGCAAATTTTGCCTTATAGTACAGAATGAAGCATGGCAAGGGCTAATAGAGTTTACCAAGAAAACGTAATGGTCATAGCAAAACTCCTCTTCAAACAACACAAGAGAAGACTCTACACATGGACATTACCAGATGGTCAACACCAAAATAAAATTGATTATATTCTTTTCATCCAAAGATGGAGAAGTTCTATACAGTCAGCAAAACAAGACCTGGACTGGACTGTGGCTCAGATCATGAACTCCTTATTGCCAAATAGAGACTTATATTGAAGAAAGTGGGGAAAACCACTAAACCACTCAGGTATGACCTAAATCAAATCCCTTATGATTATCCAGTGGAAGTGAGAAATAGATTTAAGGGACTAGATCTGATAGATAGAGTGTCTTGATGAACTATGGACAGAGGTTTGTGACATTGTACAGGAGACAGGACTCAAGACCATCCCAAAGAAAAAGAAATGCAAAAAAGCAAAATGGCTGTATGAGGAGGCCTTACAAATGGCTATGAAAAGAAAACAAGTGAAAAGCAAAGGAGAAAAAGAAAGATATACACATTTGAATGCAGAGTTCCAGAGAATAACAAGGAGAGATAAGAAAGCCTTCCTCGGCGATAAATGCAAAGAAATAGAAGAAAACAATAGAATGGGAAAGACTAGAGATCTCTTCAAGAAAATTATAGATACCAAGGGAACATTTCATGCAAAGATGGGCTCCATAAAGTGAAGAAATGGTAGGGACATAACAGAAGCAGAAGATATTAAGAAGAGGTGACAAGAATACACAGAACTGTTCAAAAAAGGTCTTTACAACCCAGTTAATCACGATGATGTGATCATTCACCTAGAGCTAGACATCCTGGAATGTGAAGTCAAGTGGGCCTTAGGAAGCATCACTACAAACAAAGCTAGTGGAAGTGATGGAATTCCAGTTGAGCTATTTCAAATCCTAAAAGATGATGCTGTGAAGGTGCTGCACTCAATATGTCAGCAAATTTGGAAAACTGAGCAGTGGCCACAGGACTGAAAGAGGTCAGTTTTCATTCCAATCCCAAAGAAAGGCAATGCCAAAGAATGCTCAAACTACCACACAATTGCACTCATCTCACACGCTAGTAAAGCAATGCTCAAAATTCTCCAAGGCAGGCTTCAGCAATACATGAACTATAAACTTCTAGGTGTTCAAGCTGGATTTACAACAGGCAGAGGAATCAGAGATCAAATTGCCAAAATCTGTTGGATCATCTAAAAAGGAAAACATCTACTTCTGCTGTATTGATTATGCTAAAGTCTTTGAATTTATGGATCACAACAAATTGTGGATTTTCTTCAAGAAATGGGAATACCAAATCACATGACCTGCCTCTTCAGTAACCTGTATGAAGGTCAGGAAGCAATAGTTAGAACTGGACATGGAACAACAGACTGGTTCCAAATAATAAAAGGAGTACATCAAGGCTGTATATTGTCCCTCTGCTTATTTAAAGATATGCAGAGTACATCATGAGAAACCCTGGGCTGGATGAAGCAGAAGCTGGAATCAAGATTGCTGGAAGAAATACCAACAAACTCAGATATGCAGACGACCCCACCCTTATGGCAGAAAGTGAAGAGGAACTAAAAAGCCTCTTGATGAAAGTGAAAGAGGAGAGTGAAAAAGTTGGCTTAAAGCTCAACATTCAGAAAACAAAAATCATGGCATCTGGTCCCATCACTTCATGGTAAATAGATGGGAAAACAGTGAAAACTGTGGCTAGTTTTATTTTGGGGGACTTCAAAATCACTGCAGATGGTTCTTGCAGCCATGAAATTAAAAGACACTCTTTGGAAGGAAAGTTATGACCAACCTAGACAGTATATTAAAAAGCAGAAACATTACTTGCCAACAAAAGTCTGTCTAGTCAAGGCTATGGTTTTTCCAGTAGTCATGTATGGATGTGAGTGTTTGGACTATAAAGAAAGCTGAGGAGAAGTATTGATGCTTTTGAACTGTGGTGTTGAAGACTCTTGAGATTCCCTTGGACTGCAAGATTCAACCAGTCAATTCTAATGGAAATCAGTCCTGGGTGTTCATTGGAAGGACTGATATTGAAGCTGAAACTCCAAAGCTTTGGCCACCAGATGGGAAAAGCTGACTCATTTGAAAAGACCCTGATGCTGGGTAAGATTGAGAGCAGGAGGAGAAGGGGATGACAGAGGATGAGATGGATGGATGGCATCACCGACTCAATGTACATGAGCTTGAGTAGGCTCCGGGAGTTGGTGATGGACAGGGAGGCCTGGCACGCTGCAGTTCATGGAGTCACAAAGAGTTGGACAGAACTGAGCGACTGAACTGAACTGAAAACCTGTAACTATTGCACCTGAAATGAACATTGTAGAATTCAAGTGAGAATAAGATTGAATAAGAACGGATTAAGAGTATAAAGTGAATAGGAAATGCTTGGGAAAAACATATTTGTAGTTAACTGAAACAGGGTGAAATAGCATTCCTAAGAAGAAATCAAAGACCTAGATATTAATGTTCAGGTACATTTTGATATTTTGCATTGATGTAAAAGAAAATATAGGAGTTCTAAAATGAGAGTCCATAGTATTATTGTTTCCATAAAATGCAGAATAATTTTTTCTGAACTCTTCTAGTGCATCTCTTAGTTTCATTAACCAGCCTCACTTTTTTGCCACTGAAATATTATTCACAAAATCTAGAAGTCAATGGCTGAATTTATAACAGTCCAGAACTATTATTATTGTTAGGTTTGTTTTTGTGCATTTCAGATCTTTGTTTTAAGAGTTGAGGGATAAATAAAATCTTTTCAGGAAGTTTGTAATCTGTCCTAGAGCAATGATTTCTTTTCCTTAGAGAAAACTTGTGAAATGTATGCAGGTTGTAGTCCAATTGTGTCTTGTGGGATCTTACCAAAGCGGAACTTGTTTCTATCTTCCATTTTCCTTTATTTACCAAAGGATTCTTTACATATGCTGTTGTCATCTTTGTTTATATTTAAGTAGTTGTTGTAAGGTCACTTGAATTAAAAATCACGATGTCAGGTCTGTAATTACCAGGCCCAGTTCTATGGAATAATCAATACCCTAAACATTACTTAGAGCAAAATCTTCTTCCTTTTTCAGCTCCGCTGGGGCTGCTTGACATTTGGCTCAGCTTATTCCATCTTGCAATTAATGGCCCCTCAAGCCATCAAAGAAAAGGTAAACACGACACAGAAATTTGTTTGATATGTGTTAAAATTAAGTAGTTTCATGTTCTTTTTCTTTGTTTTATAAAAAGCTACCATATTCTCTTATGGATGAGAGCATTCTGTTCTATCTCTCTGGGCTTGCAAAGCATGCAAAGTAAAGTCACTCAGTCATGTTGGATGCTTTGCGATGCCATGGATTGTAGCTTGCCAGGCTCCTCTGTCCATGGAATTCTCCAGGCAAGAATATTTGAGTGGGTAGCCATTGCCTTCTCCAGAGGATCTTCCTGATCAAGAAATCGAACTGGGGTCTCCTGCATTGTAGGCAGATTCTTTATTGCTAGACTTACCATTGGTGAATCTTGTCACAAGAAAAATACATTTTCTTCAGCTGGCTACTCCAACTTCCAACTAGTCATCTGATTTTCCAACAATTCTCCCCACACAGCTTTTGTATTAGGGTTTCTACCCACGTAGGCAAGAGTTTTCTTGGGTCAAAAGTTTTAAGCTGAAATCAGGTACACTCTCCTAATCCAGACTCTATCTCTGACCTTAAATTTTTCACCACTTTGATCTGTTGCCATGAATCAATATTACAGCCTCTCATTAATAGATTGCTCAGGCTTACATACATCCATCAGCACAGCAAACACCTGTAAATGCTCTCCAAGTGACTCAAAATGAGTTTCCTTCCTGAAAAATGATAACTCAAATTATTCCTTATCACCACTCTCAAATTGGGTAATTTGTTTACTTATTTAATTTTAATTTTATATTTTTTCCACTATAATCTTACAAACATGATAAATATGTTATAATCACATTAGAAAATTACATGATGATAAGACATGTACATGCTTAGAGTCATTGTTACTTATAGATGTGTTCTAAAATATTCTTAAGTTCCCTTCAGTTCAGTCAGTTCAGTTCAGTTGCTCAGTTGTGTCCGACTTCGCGATCCCATGAATTGCAGCACGCCAGGCCTCCCTGTCCACCACCAACTCCTGGGGTTTGCTCAAACTCATGTCCTTCGAGTTGGTGATGCCATCCAGCCATCTCATGCTCTGTCGTCCCCTTCTCCTCCTGCCTCCAATCCCTCCCAGCCTCAGAGTCTTTTCCAATGAGTCAACTCTTCGCGTGAGGTGGCCAAAGTACTGGAGTTTCAGCTTTAGCATCAGTCCTTCCAATGAACACCCAGGACTGATCTCCTTTAGAATGGACTTGTTGGATATCATTGCAGTCCAAGGGACTCTCAAGAATCTTCAACACCACAGTTCAAAAGCATCAATTCTTCAGCGCTCAGCTTTCTTCACAATCTGACTCTCACATCCATACATGATTAGTGGAAAAACCATAGCCTTGACTAGACGGACCTTTGTTGGCAAAGTAATGTCTCTGGTTTTTAATATTCTGTGTAGGTTGTCATAACTTTCCTTCCAAGGAGTAAGCATCTTTTAATTTCATGGCTGCAGTCACCATCTGCAGTGCTTTTGGAGCCCCCAAAAATAATGAATCAAAGCCTTATTTATTTTTTGGTTCCCAATAGTGCCTAGCAATGTGACTTTTATGTTGATAACTTTCAGCAACAATATTGAGGAATAAATAAAATCCTTTGTTATATTTTAAATAATTTATTTTGTGAGAAAATTGTGTCCATTGCTTAATTTCTACTACCGAGTAAAGAAACTATCTTATTTCATACCAAAAATATTCAACTGGTAACTGAAGGGGAGTTTCAAAATTGTCAAACAGTTTTGAAATTCTGATATGCAAATAGGTATGTAATAATGATTAAAATAATATGTTTATGCCAAATATTTTTAAATGGAGTACAAGTGCAGTTCTTTACTCACTATGGACTTGTCAATTTACTTGTTTCTTTTCTTTTTTTTTTTTTTATGGTACTTAAGTTTCTGAGTAATCTAAGCATTAGTTCTCCATTTGTAGTGTGTAAATAGTATTAATGACTCCATCATAGTATTTTTTGCCAGAATTTAGTGAAATGCACATATAAATAGTTTTTATATTATTTGTTGCATTGCAAATGATCTATAACATGTTGGCCTGTATTATTAACATTAATCTATTTGTTAATAAGATTTGAAGGTAACTGGTACAATCTTACTCTATTTATTTATTATCATAATATTATTGATTGGGTTGCTTTCTGTTGCTAGAATGAAAAGTGAAAGTCATTCAGTCATGTTCGAGTCTTTGTGACTCCATGGAGTATACAGCCTGTGGAATTCTCTGGGCCAGAATACTGGAGGGGGTAGCCATTCCTTTCTCCAGGGTATCTTCCCAACCCAGGGATTGAACACAGATCTCCCACATTGCAGGCAGATTCTTTTCCAGCTGAATCAGAGAAAACTGCAACTCAAATTTTTTTCCACCGTGAAAAAAATCTATTGTCTCACACAACAATATAGGGATCTGTTTATCTTCAAGTATTGCTACAATCTAGGTCTCAAGTAATATCTTCAGTACTAAAATGATCTCCCGTCACTTCTTTGCTCCACTTCTTCAGTATTTGGTGAATTCTTGATACAAACATGGGCACTGGGCACTTTGAGTCAACTCTTCACATTCTTCTTCACACTAAGGTTTAAAGGGAACAGAACAAGGACCCCTTTTCCAGCTTTCACAGGGGGGAAAAAATGCATTGCAACATGTTTTGAGTGGCCCCCACTGAATCAAGGGACTATTTTTTTAAAAAAAATCAATTTGTAAGGTTGGGGGGATTTTACAAACCAACTGAAACACAGCAGGACCATGATTTTTTTTTTCCCCCTGAAGTTGAAGTTTAGGGTCTTACTTAAACTTTCAGCTACAAGGACAGGTTAAATAAATGTCAAAATAAATTTTAAACAGAAATACTCAAAATGCATTCTGAGTACCTCATCACATTGCACCTACACACAAAGTATTTAAATATTTCAAATGGCTAAGCATATCTAATATGTAAAATGAAGAAAATTGGTTATCATAACATTATTTTACTTTAAAATATTAAAACATTAATTAAAAAACCAAATTGTGCATACTGTTGTTCAGTCGCTAAGTCATTTCCAGCTCCTTGTGACCCCCATGGAGTGTGGCAAGACAGGCTCCTCAATCCTTCACTATCTCCTGGAGTTTGCTCAAACTTATGTCCATTGTGTCATTGATGCTGTTTAACCATCTCATCCTCTGCCGTCCCCTTTTTTTTTTTGCCTTCAGTTTTTCCCAGCATCAGTAGAGTCTTCCATTCAAGTGGCCAAAGAATTAGAGATTAAACTTCAGCATCAGTCCTTCCAATGAATATCCAGTGTTGATTTCTTTTAAAAAAAAAATTTTTTTTTATTGATAATTGCTTTACAGAATTTTTTTGTTTTCGGTCAAACCTTAACATGAATCAGCCATAGGTATACATATATCCCCTCCCTTCTGAATCTCCCTCCCCATTCCACCTCTCTAGGTTGATACAGAGCCCCTGTTTGAGTTTTGTGAGCCATACAGAAAATTCCTGTAGGCTATCTATTTTACATATGGTAATATAAGTTTCTATGTTACTCTTTCCATACATCTCACCCTCTCCTCCACTCTCCCCATGTCCATAAATCTATTTTCTATGTCTGAATAATTTATTTACAGGACAGCAATGGAGATTCAGGGTTGATTTCTTTAGGGTTGATTGGTTGGATGTCCTGGTAGTCAAAGAGACTTTCAAAAGTCTTACCTAGCATCACAATTTGAAAGCATCAATTCTTTGGCTTCAGCCTTCTTTATTGTCCAACTCTCATATCTGCACATGACTATTTGGAAACCATAGCTTTGTCTATGTGGACCTTTGGTTGGTAAAGTAATATCCCTAATTTTTAATACACTGTCTAGGTTTGTCATAGCTTTCCTTCCAAGGAGCTAGCATCTTTTAATTTCATGGTGCAGTCAATGTCCATAGAGATTTTGGAGCCCAAGAAATAAAATCTCTCACTGCCTCCACTTTTCCTCTTCTATTTGCCATGAGGCAATAGGACCAGATGCTATGATCTTAGTTTTTTGAATGTTGAGTTTTAAGCCAGCTTTTTCACTCTTATATTTCACCCTCAAAAGGAGGTTCTTTATTTTTGCTTCTACCACTAGAGTGGCATCTGAATTTCTGAGGTTGATATTTCTCCCATAATCTTGATTATGATTTATCCAGCCCAGCATTTCACATGATGTACTCTGCATGTAAGTTAAATAAGCAGGGTGACAATATACAGCCTTGTAGAACTGCTTTCTTAATTTTGAACCAGTCAGTTGTTCAACGTCCAATTGTTATTGTTGCTTATTGATCCACATACAGATTTCTCAGGTGATCTAGTACTCCCAACTCTTTAAGAATTTTCAGTTTGTTGTGATCCACACAGTCACAGACTTTAGTGTAGTCAATGAAGCGAAGTAGATATTTTACCAGAACTCCCTGTTCTCCATGATCCAATGACTGTTGACAATTTGATCTCTGGTTCCTCTGCCTTTTCTAAATCCACCTTGAACATCTGGAAGTTCTCTGTTCACATATAGCTGAAGGCTATCTTGAAGTGTTTTTAGCAGAACATGCTAGCATGTGAAATGTGTGCAACTGTCCAGTAGTTTGAATATTCTTTGGAATTGACCTTCTTTGGGATTGGAGTGAAAACTGACCATTTCCAGTCCTGTGGCCACTCTAAGTTTTACAAATTTGCTGACATATTGAGTGCAACACTTTAACAGCATCATCTTTTAGGATTTGAAATAGCTCAAGTGGAACACCATCACCTCCATTAGCTTTTGTTTTGAAATTCTTACTATAATGCACCTGATTTCACACTCCAGGATGTCTAGCTCCAGGTGATTTTTCCACACCATGGTGTTTATCCAGGTCATTAAGACATTTTTTTGTATAGTTCCTCTGTGTATTCTTGCCACATCTTCTTAATATCTTCTGCTTCTGTTAGGTCCTTACTGTTTCTGTCCTTTATTTTGCCCATTTTTTGCATGAAAAGTCCCCTTGGTATCTCCAATTTTCTTTCTTTTATTTGGTAAATTAATTTATTTATTTTAATTGAAGCTAATTACAATTCTGTAGTGGGTTTTGTCATACAGTGACATGAATCAGCCATGGGTGTACCTGTGTTGCTCATCCTGAAACCCCCTCCCACATCTCTCCCCATTCCATCCCTCAGAGTCGTCCCAGTGCACCAGCCCTGAGTGCCCTGTCTCATGCACTGAACCTGGACTGGCGATCTATTTCACATATGGTAATATATATGCTTCAATGTTATCTGTCAAATTACCCACCCTCTCCTTCTCCCACAGAGTTCAAAATTTTGTTCTTTACATCTGTGTCACTTTTGCTGTCTTGCATATAGGGTCATCGTTACCATCTTTCTAAATTCCATATATATGTGTTTACATACTGTATTAGTGTTTTCTTTCTGATGTACTTCACTCTGTATAATAGGCTCCAGTTTCATGCACCTTATTAGAACTGATTCAGATTTATTCTTTTTAATAGCTGAGTAATAATCCATTGTGTATATGTACCACAGTTTTCTTATCCATTTACCTTCTCTAGTCTTTCTTATTCTATTGTTCTCCTCTATTTCTCAGCATTGTTCATTTAAGAAGGCCTTCTAATCTCTCCTTGCTATTCTCTGGAACTCTGCATTCAGTTGGGTATCTTTCCTTTTCTCCCTTGCCTATCTCTTCTTTCCTTGGCTATTTGCAAAGCTTCCTCAGACAACCGTTTTGCCTTCTTGTATTTCTTTTTCTTTGGGATTCTTTTGGTCACTGCCTTCTGTTATGATACCATGTTTGAAAGAAAGCAAGACATACAGTGACTAAAGAATTCCATGTATGGTGCAGAGTGGAATATGGTTATTCCATGAGGTGGTGAGTAACCTAAGAAAGCACATATTATAATCAAAATGTAAAGTTTGGATTTTATTTTGGCAATGGGAAATATCAAACAGAAATTTATCATGAGATTTCTCTGATGTACATATGACATATATTTTTCTTATTCACTGAGAGAAGCAAGTAATGGGAATGGATATTTTGTAGACTGTTTTAATTCTTGGACACATGAACTCATATTAGATATAATCAAGCTTGAATCATTGCTCATTGATTAAAATATATGGAGAGAACATTTTTAAGGGTTTACAAATTAGTGAAAAAATAAGTGGAAAGGTTTGCTTAGGTAGTCAAGATCACTGAATTAAGATAGCTTCATCGACATTCTTAAAGTTATGACCCAGCAATCCCACTGCTGGGCATACACACAGAGGAAACCAGAATTGAAAGAGACACATGTACTCCAATGTTCATCGCAGCACTGTTTATAATAACCAGGACATGGAAACAACCTAGATGTCCATCAGCAGATGAATGGATAAGAAAGCTGTGGTACATATACACAATGGAGTATTACTCAGCTGTTAAAAAGAATACATTTGAATCAGTTCTGATGAGATGGATGAAACTGGAGCCGATTATACAGAGTGAAGTAAGCCAGAAAGAAAAACACCAATACAGCATACTAACACATATATATGGAATTTAGAAAGATGGCAATGATGACCCTGTATGCAGGACAGCAAAAAAGACACAGATGTGTATAGCAGACTTTTGGACTCAGAGGGAGAGGGAGAGGGTGAGATGATTTGGGAGAATGACATTGAAACATGTATAATATCATGTAAGAATCAAATTGCCAGTCTATGTCCGATGCAGGATATGGCACGCTTGGGACTGGTACGCGGGGATGACCCAGAGAGATGTTGTGGGGAGGGGGGTGGGAGGGGGGTTCATGTTTGGGAACACATGTACACCCGTGGTGGATTCATGTCAATCTATGCCAAAACCAATACAGAATTGTAAAGTAAAAAAAATAAATTATATAAAGATTAAAAAAAAACAAAACCTGAAAAATTTATTGCAGTACATAAAGAAACTTTGATTATAGAAAAATTAGAGTAACTGATAAGGAAGATACTTTGTGAGTGATATAAAAGCTTTTTAAGCATAGTTTTAGTCCTAATGAATTTTTAATCTTTAATCCGACTTAAGAATCTAACATTCTGTAAAAATGCAACTCCAAGTTCATAATTTATAAAACAATATTGAAATTGAAATTTTTATATATAAATTACAGCTAATTCCACGGTGGACTGCCTAAAACAATATATTTAAGCACCACCATATTCAGAATTATGAATTACCAAGGAGCCTATCAACAGTGGCTGAAGTTCATCTTTAAGCACCAAAATAGAGTCGTATAAAGAAATGAAGAAAGAAGATTTCTCTGGAGATGATTTATATTATTAAGAGTCTGTGGCCTCCTTAACACCTGTCATTTCATGATGGGGATGTATCTCCTTCAAATCAAACCAAGGGGAAGTATATTAATCTAAGATACGTCTTGGAAAGCTTTGTATTTGACCCCAAGTTTTAAAGGGGCTTCCCTAGTGAGAAATGGCAACTCACTGCAGTACTCTTGCTTGGAAAATCCCATGGTTGGAGGAGCCTGGTAGGCTACAGTTCACAGGGTCGCAAAAAGTCGAACACGACTGAGTGACTTCACTTTCTTTCCCTTTCCCTTGTGGCTCAGACAGTAAAGTATCTGCCTACAATGTGGGAGACTCAAGATCGACCCCTGTGTTGGGAAGATCCCCTGGAGAAGGGAATGGCAACTCACTCCAGTTTTCTTGCTTGGAAAATTCCATGGACAGAGGAGCTTGGTGGACTATAGTCCACAGCATTGAAAGAGTCAGACATGACTGAGCTACTAACGCTTTATAAACTAGTATTAATAAAGGGCCAAAAATGATTAAAAGTGAGACTCTCTTAGCTGCCTAGCCTGACATTTGGAGAACTGTATTTCTGTTGAAAATTGGGTGAAGATGCAACTCTCTTAAGTTCATTTTCTTCTTAGAAATTCAAGCTCTCCAGAAGGGCTTCCCATCAGGAGGTGACTGGCAATCAACTATCAGACACAAAAGCTGAAGGGGATGTTTAAATAAGTCAACTCAAGGGCAGAATTAACTACATCAAAAAAACTATATCTAGAAGAGCCAGAGGGAGTCACTCAGGAGAGTTCATGAAATTACTCTAAAGGGAAAATAATTAATGTTGTCTGCCTCACCAAGAAAGCAATCATGCAGGGTTACATACAAATTGCTAGACTGTACAGCAATTAAGTACTTTCCTACCATTTACCTTCTCTTTTCCCAATCCCAGAGGAGCCAGAATCAGACTGAAGTTATGGTAAAGGAGAAGCATGTCCCTGCTAGGAAAATAAAGAAGTTGCCTCACACCTCTGTCTACTACTGCCAGTTTTGTAGCCCAAAGCAGGTCACACCAGGGGGACAAAGAAAACTGTGCACTAGATCAGTACATGGTACTGAGTATCACCATGTTAAAAAAAAAAAGTGAACTGAACATTTAACTTACGGAAATGAGACTATTTTTGGCAACCAAAATATCATAGAAAAAATTGTAGGTCCTCTCGGTAACAGGAGGAAAAAATGGCCCTCAGAGTGGCTTTGAAGTGACAATGAGACAAGATTTGAATTGATTTTTCTAATTTCCCCATTGTGTCTCATTTATTACTCTCTCTCTCTCCCCATTTGTATATATATATTTGTGTTCTCATTCACTAGTATATTTTCATAGTCCATGCCAACATATGCCTTAGCACCATCCTTATTGAAGTAAATTCAAATAAGTAAATTGTCATGAATTAAACAACTACACCAAAATATTGAATATGTGAGGTAGGCAGAATGATTCAGCCTTGATCTTGACAATACTAGGTTGATGTTACTGGTGATGCCAAGGCTAAAGTGGTCCTTGAGGCAATATGCAGGATAAATTAAATTCACAGAACAAGTTGGAGGAACACTGAGAGGTTCTTAAACCTATCAATGTAATAAATACATTAAAATTAGAATGTAGAGAAATATTTTAGAAATAATAAAATATCATGAGACGGGATGTAGAAGAAATAGAAAATGAAAGATGGCTCAAATCTTTAAGTCTAAGAAAAATTTTTTTCATTTATTTATTTTACTTTACAATATTGTATTGGTTTTGCCATACAATGACATGAATCCGCCATGGGTGTACATGTGTTCCCCATCCTGAAACTCCCTTCCACCTCCCTCCCCATCCCATCCCTCTAGGTCATCCCAGTGCACCAGCCCTGAACACCCTGTATCATGCACCAAACTTGGACTTAAGCCTAAGAAATTTGAGCAAAGTATGTTTATAATAACAGAAGAACTGATCAAAGGAGTTCAAATAATGAGATAAATAAAAATTCCAATTTAAATTTAAGACCCTTGTTGTGTATTCCTTTTAAAATGTTTACTATTTTTAATTCTGCCCAATGACTATATTATGTTAAGCATATAGAAAAATATGTCTTGAAATTGTTAGAGAAAGAACAGTAGGCTCTTAACTTTTTATGTAATTTTCTTGTCTTTGTTGAACTCTGCTGAGTATTTGCTTTGGTGCTTGTAGTCAATGAACATTTTGCATATAACATCTGGATTCAAGTTGCATTATCAAATTCTTAACCTATCATGGGATATCAGAGCAGATATTTTAAAGTACATTTTATTTAGTGATAACTTTTTATAATAAACTGTATGTATTTGAAAAATTTAGAATCTAATGAATTTCAACTTAAATATATCAAATCACAGAATCACAATTACAATCAAGGTACAGAACGTTTCCATCACTTCCCACAGTGCCCTTGTTCCTCTTTATAGTCTCGACTCTCCCTCTCCTGTTAGCTCCACACAATCAATCACTTATGTAATTTTTACTGATATTAGTTTGTATTTTCTTAAACTCTATAAAAATAGAGTCATGAGTTATACAGCCATGAGTTATATGAGTTTTTTTTTTCTGACATCTTTTGCTCCAGATGATATTTAATACATGTTGTTGCATGGATTAACAGTTGTTGTGTTATTTTTTGTTCTTTTTAAGCTACTAAGTGGTGTTTCACTGTGGGGTTCCACAGTAGCTCAGTGGTAAAGAATCCCTTTGCAATGCAGGAACCACAGGAGATGCAGGTTCGATCCTTGGATCAAGAAGATCCTCTGGAGGAGGAAATGGCAACCCATTCCAGTATTCTTGCCTGGAGAATACCAAGGGCAGAGTATTCTGGTGGGTTATAGTCCCTGGGGTTGCAGAGTTGGACAAGACTGAGTACACATATGTGATGCTCTCACCTATTTTGGCTGAATGCACAGGAAAGGAATAATTGTGGTGCATCTTAGGTAAATTTTTAATTTTATAAGAATATGCCAAATATTTTCCCAAAATAGTTGTATTGTTTTACATATTCAATAGCACTGTATGTGAGTGCATTTTTCTACATTTTTGCTATTTTGTCTTCTTAATTTTCATTTGTTTGATAAGTAATTATGTTGAGTACTTTTTTACATGGTTATTGTCCACTTACTTATATTTTCCTGTAAAGCATCTGTTCAAAATTTTGCCAATTATTAAATTTTATTTGTATTATTATTAAGTTTTAAGAGTCTCTTTTGTACTGTATATAATTCCTTATCAGATAGATGAATTGTAAATAATTTTTACCATTCTGGGGCTTATATGTTACTTTCTCAACATTTCTTTTGAAGATAAAAGTGTTTTTAAATTTCATGAATGAAAATTTTCAGGTTTTTCTTTCATTTTTAAATAACATATGCTCCCTATAAAGCAAAGTTTTACCTATGGTGATATCAAGAAGTTGTACTATGCTATCTTATATGGGTTTTATGTTTTTAACTTTTACATTTATATCTATGATTCATTTGGTTTAACTTTGTGATTGTTGTGAAGTAATGGTAAACATTTTAAAAACATAGATATCAATTTTTTCAGCATCATTTATTGAAAAATTTTTACTGAAAAACTCAGAAATTGAAATACATGGAGACTTCAGAGCTCTTATTATTTCTCAATTCTTTCTCCACTGCAAAGAAAATAACATACTTAGTCAGCCCACTAAGCTAATTTTTCTTACCTTCTCTGGTGAGAGTTTTTCGAACAGTTGGTCACAGTGGGCTGACCTTCCAAAGAGCATGCTATTTTCCACCGTGGAATTTCCATCTGTAAGCTGAGAAAAAGGTTTTGGTCAATAGCGAGCAGTTCATAGACTATTGAGTATTGGTTCCAAAGTCAGCCCTAGAGGAAAACGTGTTACCTGCACTTGAATGCAGTTAGTACCTCGTTGTGTTTTTTCAGTAGCATGTTTCTGCATGAACCATTCTCATTTTACTATGGAGCTCCTCTGGGCACTTCCTTCCTTATTAGAGTATTTATTCATCATTATGATGATATAGATATTTCAGGTTTCAAGATTATTTTATCATATATATCATAGGGAGAGTTCCAAATAATAATACCCAATAATAAGTCCCAACAATTGTTTCTCAAACTATGTGTACTATAGTGGCATATCTGTATTTTTTATGGTTTGATATTCCCAATGTAACATTAGGCTTTCATTGTAAAATCCAGTCTGTATAACTGTGAGCTGTATATACTTCCAAAATTAGATTTGAGTGAGGATCATATGGACAAAAAATATATTGATTTAGTCACTGCTTTTTCCAGTTCAGATGTATTGTGCTATAGTTCAACCACATTCAAATATATTTTTTGGCATCAATGGGGGTGGAGGATTGGGAGAGTGGGGTCTATTATGAATAGGAGCCAGCAGTATGCTCAGATGTAGGATGTAAATTCTCTAAAATACAAATAACATGACCAGGCTCTGCACCTCTTGCTTAGTTCCAGGGGTTGGCAATGATAGCACTTTACTTTGAGTTGCCTACAAAAAGCATGCTTGACTTCTGCCTAGGTTGTTTTTTAAAATGTCCCCATTTGGACATGGTTTTGGACTTCTGTTGGATTTATTAACCTGCCTCTGATGGTCTTGTGTGTCACTACCATGTTTCAGTCATTCTTAGCTAGCTTTTCAGTTTCTGATATTATCATGATATCATAATTGTAGTGTATTATTACAATCAGAGCTTGCATAGAAGTTAAATCCAAATCTCTCTTAACTAAATTGTCATAGTAAGCTTATGAAATCAAATAACCCTCTGGCAATACAATAAATGTGGATTGAATTTTTTTCATATGAAAGCAAACCTGTTGACTCTCTTCCTAAATTGGTAGTGAGATAAAAACAGTTACAAGATCTCTGATTACCAGTCTTTTCTGTGATGGCTTAGTCACTAAATTGTGTCCAACTCTTGCAACCCTGTGGGCTGTAACCTGCCAGGCTCCTCTGTCCATGGGATTCTCCAGGAAAGTATACTGGAGTTGGTTGACATTTCCTTCTCCAGGGGATCTTTATGACCCAGGAATCAAACCCTGGTCTCCAGTCTTTTCTAGCTTGCTGTAATTTTTGCACAATTGAAACTGCATCCATGACTGCTGGTATTATAGATGGTATGTGCTCAAGAGCTGAGCTTGGTTGGGAGAGAAAGTAGAGCTCTGTGGACATATGTTACAGTAACCAATTATTATTTTATTTTTTCACAGTAACCAATTAAGGCAACATGCCCAAAGTAATAAACTTTTAATAATTGATCGTGATGGTATTACCAAGATTCTAAAACCCTAAAAGGCACCAATTCTCTCTCTTCCATTTTCACTCAGAACAGCACACCATTTGAGGGTCAAGTGGATCAGCACTGATACACAGTTCATTTCAGTGTTGAAAGAGTCCTGAACTAAAGTCCTTGAGAGTCTTACAGAGTCTAGAGTGAGGAAAGGGGAGGGGCAAGAGTGGAAAAGCACTGGGTAGTGAGTCAGGGTGGGAAAAGTGTCTTCAATTTTTCCCCACCTTTCCCTCCATAAGAAGGTCTCAGTAGGGGCTCCTAAAGAAGCCCTCTTCCCAAGACCTTAGAAAAACAGATCTAGGAATGACGTTATTGTCAGGGCTAGGGATATAAATAAGGGAAGGTCATGACTGGCCAAGGAGGCCTGAGTCTGTGACTGCAACTCCCTTCAGAGACTGGGATGCACTGGCTGTGCACTGTTTGGTATGGAGAGGGAAGGTTTCCTCCAGGAGGCCTGCCAGGTAAACCCTTTGTACTTGCATATGGTCAAGCCTGAAAAATAACATATAGGCATTTAAGCAGGAGTGGGACTCCTCTAGTGTCTATAGTCTACTGTTAGATATCTATGAGCTGTCCAACTTTTTCATGTGCCACTGGGGTGACTGTACAGAGAATTCATTGGTAACTATCATTCCAACTGCTAAAGTGAAGTTGCTCAGTCGTGTCCAACTCTTTGCAACCCCGTGGACTATAGCCCTCCAGGGTCCTCCGTCCATGGAATTCTTCAGGCAAGAATACTGGAGTGGGTTGCCATTTCCTTCTCCAAGGGATCTTCCCTACCCAGGGATCGAACCCAGGTTTCCCACATTGCAGGCAGACGCTTTAACCTCTGAGCCACCAGGGAAGCTACTAACACATCATTAATTAAAATGGCAGTCTGCTTTCTTAAAGGTGTTATCTATTGTTTCAATTTAACAACCTGAATGAGTATGTTCATTTTTATAGGCTCATATTTAGCATGTGCAATTAATATGATGCTTGTGGAAGGGCAATGCATGCTTTCTCTTTACACTTGTTTGGGGATGTATACCTCAAGCAGGCATAATACCCATTTCAATATTATATTCAGTTAAAGGAGATGCAACCACTTCACATAAAGTCTGTTCAAACATCCAGTTTTCATCTAAATTTCCTCCCTAATCCCAGCAACTGTCACATCCCATGAGTGAGTGAGTGAGTGATTGAGTGAAGTTGCTCAGTCGTGTCCAACTCTTTGTGACCCCATGGACTGTAGCCTACCAGGCTCCTCCATCCATGGGATTTTCCAGGCAAGAATATTAGAATGGGTTGCTATTTCCTTCTCACATCCCATATGCACCCAATTTAAATATAATCCCTGTTAGGTCTTCAACAACAGGTTTTGGGATCAGTATATTGGACTCCTGTTGCAATATTACATGGAACATCACTATTAGTCTGTTCAGGCTGCATTAACAGAATACCACAGCATGGAAGACTTACAAACATCAGATATTTATTTTTCATAGTCTGAGAGGTAGCTCAGGGTATAAATTTGGTTAGATTCTGATGAAGGCCATCTTTCAAGTTGCAAACTGCTAGCATCTTGCTGTGTTCTCACAGGATAGTAGGGCCAGGGCTCTCTCCAGGACCTCTTTTATAAGGGCACTAATCCCATTCATCTGCTGGATCATGGAAAAAGCAAGAGAGTTCCAGAAAAGCATCTATTTCTGCTTTATTGACTATGCAAAAGTCTTTGACTGTGTGGATCACAATAAACTGTGGAAAATTCTGAAAGAGATGGGAATACCAGACCACCTGACCTGCCTCTTGAGAAATTTGTATGCAGGTCAGGAAGCAACAGTTAGAACTGGACATGGAACAACAGACTGGTTCCAAATAAGAAAAGGAGTACGTCAAGGATGTATATTGTCACCCTGCTTATTTAACGTCTATGCAGAGTACATCATGAGAAACGCTGGACTGGAAGAAGCACAAGCTGGGCTCAAGATTGCCGGGAGAAATATCAATAACCTCAGATATGCAGATGATACCACCCTTATGGCAGAAAGTGAAGAGGAACTAAAAAGCCTTTTGATGAAAGTAAAAGTGGAGAGTGAAAAAGTTCGCTTAAAGCTCACCATTCAGAAAACAAAGATCATGGCATGTGGTCCCATTACTTCATGGGAAATAGATGGAGAAACAGTGGAAACAGTGTCAAACTTTAGTTTTTTGGGCTCCAAAATCACTGCAGATGGTGACTGCGGCCATGAAATGAAAAGACGCTTACTCCTTGGAAGAAAAGTTATGACCAACCTAGATAGCATATTCAAAAGCAGAGACATTGCTTTGCCGACTAACGTCTGTCTAGTCAAGGCTATGGTTTTTCCAGTAGTCATGTATGGATGTGAGAGTTGGACTGTGAAGAAGGCTGAGTGTCGAAGAATTGATGCTTTTGAACTGTGGTGTTGGAGAAGACTCTTGAGAGTCCCTTGAACTGCAAGGAGATCTAAGCAGTCCATTCTGAAGGAGATCAACCCTGGGATTTCTTTGGAAGGAATGATGCTAAAACTGAAACTCCAGTACTTTGGCCACCTCATGCGAAGAGTTGACTCATTGGAAAAGACTTTGATGTTGGGAGGGATTGGGGGCAGGAGGAGAAAGGGACGACCGAGGATGAGATGGCTGGATGGCATCACTGACTCTATAGGCGTGAGTCTGAGTGAACTCTGGGAGTTGGTGATGGACAGGGAGGCCTGGCGTGCTGCGATTCACGGGGTCGCAAAGAGTCGGACACGACTAAGCGACTAAACTGAATCCCATTCATAAGAGCTCTGTCCTTGTGATTCAATCACATCCTCACACCTCCTAATATTATCACATCGTGGCTTAGGTTTTCAACATATGATTTTGGGAGAAGCAAATAAACTACAGAAATAATCATTCAACATCTAACTCAGATTCATTCTCCTCTGTGTACATTTTTGTCAAATCCTTCAGATTATAGTAAGTCATCGTTACTTAGTGTATTGAAAAAAATATATTTTCACATCTGTATCCTAATATTCATTAATATAATTAGCTCACACATCTTCCAAAGCATGTATGATGACTGTATAGCTTTGCTATCCTGGTACATAACCTAGTGCATGGCACATGGGAATTTGTTAAATGAAAAACTTGAGTATATTAATGAAAGCATAAATGATAGAAACAATGAATGATTGAATAAATAGTTGTCTGACTTTGAATATAGCTAACATTAAAATAATAAAAACATTTCCATTAGTTTTGCTTAACTCTACTTGACTGTGTGAGCTTGACTAATTTTGTGTCTTCAATTCCTGACTAACATTAGGGTCTTAGAATTTAGAAATAAATTCTAAATGTACTTTCCTGGTGGCTCAGACAGTAAAGCATCTGCCTACAATGCAGGAGACCCAGGTTCAATCCGTGGGTCAGGAAGATCTCGTGGAGAAGGAAATGGCAACCTACTCAAGTATTTTTGCCTGAAAATTCCCATGGACGGAGGAGCCTGGTAGGGCTACAGTCCACAGGATTGCAAAGAGCTGGACACGACTGAGTGACTTCACTTTCACTTTCCTTATCAAATTGTTTTCTAGTTAAGAAAAAGCATACAGAGGTAATTATAATTTACCCTTGTCTGCATAGTTAAGTGTAAAAACTGAATCCTTACTTTATGTCAATGTACTTTATTTTGTAACATTTTACTTCAGCTCTCATATTTTATTGATGAGGAAACCACAACATAGAGAAGTTCAATAATTTGCCCTAGATCACAAAGGTATTAGTGGTAAAGCAAAACTAATTAGTGCTAGAAATTAGAATATGTTCTCTAAATACAAACCAGTATCTTTTACAGAAATACCTTGTTTTATTATATTATCTTTTGCTTTGTTGACCTTTGTGTGCTAACTTTGTGTCTCTGTGTCATATTTAGGTAATTCTTGAAATAATTTCAAACTTTTTCACTCTTATTTGTCATGGTCATCTGTGATCTATAAGGTTACTACTGCAAATCACTGAAGGCTCAGATGATGGCTAGTGTTTTTTAGAAATAAAGTTTTTTTTTTTTAATTTATTTTAGGTACTTGCATTTTTTTATACATGATATTATTACACACTTAACAGACTACAGTATAGTGTAAACATAAATTTTTTTTTAAGTACCAGGACACCAAAAACCTCATGTGAGTCACTTTATTGAGAGATCCCTTTTATTAAGATGGTCTGGAAGTGAACCTTTAATATCTCAGCAGTACCCTGCACTCTGATAAACTGTATCACCTTAGGGGGGATTAATAATTTGTCTCAAAACATAAATCAAATAAGTTCATGAAAACTTGCTAACTGAATATTATCTTAGATCTCATGCATTTAGAAAATTATAATACTGTTCTATTTCTCCAATAACTTTTATTTCACTGATATTGGAAGCACTAGTAAGTCCTATGATTTTTCTTGAGAATATAGTGCTTATATGGTTTATGAGAATAAATGTGTACATTTTCCTCAGAATATAAACAAAAAGGTAAGTGATAAGTTTGTTCCCTAGTTTAAATTTAAATTTTTACCTATATAAACTCAGGAGAACTCATTTTATTTTTATAGTAGAAATGTTATACACAGTGCTTTAAATCCTTCACTTTTTATTTACCTAGCTAACGATTTTAATGAATTTTATGTATGTATTTACAATTATTTGCTAAATATCTTTGATAAATTTACCCAAGCTTACATAAGTTGTATGCTCTGATTCATCCATTTCCCTGTGACTTCACTTTATTGTTCAGCATATAATATATAGAACAAAACCTCCAGTTTTTGCTCTCCTATTTGGTTTTTATGCTACAAATTATTTTTCATGACATATAAAATGTCTTGTAACCTTTGAAAGTTTTACTTGTGTTGAAAATTTATCATTATTCTCCCCGAAGGTATTTTATGCTTACCCTATCAGATTGTTTTAACTGTTCCTCTGTGCACATTCTATCCTATTAAACATAACTCATGGCCTTCTCTACACAATGATGACAAAATAATTTTTAAGTCCATGCACAATAGAGCATATTTTACCTATCATTTTGATTTTAAATAATTTCTAAATTTTGAGAAGCTATTTTCAAGAAAATATTTCCACAAAGCAACCTTTAAAAAATATGAAACAAATTTATAAAACCAGAACTAGCTACACAGTCTTATCATTCCAACCAGAAAAACGGTTTTAATTTAGAGTATATTCTTTTCTGGTTTTTCTCCATAGCCATAATTACATTTTATATAATTATCAAACTATATGTATTCTGAAGAAAATAAAGTATTAAATAGCTTGGAAACCAATTTTCATGTGATGGTTATACAAAAAGTTTTTCATTTATCAATTCAGCAGATTTTAATATAAAAGGAAAAGCTCTGTAACTACCATGACCAGCACTGGTAATGCCTATAAGAAGCAAAGTGGAATTGAAAATAACATGATAAAGCCAATAACTTTCTTGACATAATTGTGGTCGTGACTATTCTTGACATAAAATATTATGTACTATTACCAAAAATGAATACATATAATAACCAGACATCTGTGCCTATTTAAAGTTAATATTAAATTGACATTAATAAAATTTAAAATTCAGTTATCAACTATACAAACTATGTTTTAAGTGTTCAATAGTTTAATGTAGTTCAGTTAAGTTCAGTCGCTCAGTCGTGTCTGACTCTTAGCGACCCCGTGAATCGCAGCACGCCAGGCCTCCCTGTCCATCACCATCTCCCGGAGTTCACTCACACTAACGTCCATCGAGTCAGTGATGCCATCCAGCCATCTCATCCTCGGTTGTCCCTTTCTCCTCCTGCCCCCAATCCCTCCCAGCATCAAAGTCTTTTCCAATGAGTCAACTCTTTGCATGAGGTGGCCAAAATACTGGAGTTTCAGCTTCAGCATCATTCCTTCCAAAGAAATCCCAGGGTTGATCTCCTTCAGAATGGACTGGTTAGATCTCCTTGCAGTCCAAGGGACTCTCAAGAGTCTTCTCCAACACCACAGTTCAAAAGCATCAGTTAGTGACTATCATATTGGAGGGCACAGATTATGTAACACTTCCAGCAAAAACTCTACTGGACAGAGCTGCTGCTTAATATAAGATCTTGTGCAGACCTCTACATGTTTGAATAATTACTTATTTTAAGCAATTTTTGTGAATATAAAGATTCTGAATATAGCTCTTTTTACCCTTTTAATTCCCCAGGTAAGTCCCCCCGCCCCCCGCCACACACACACACAAATGACTTGAATACAGTGATCTCCCTACTCTTTTAAGAACATGCCAATTCTACTTCAAAATCAATGAATGTGTCATTTGCACTGTGTTTGACTACTTCAGAGTAACTTGTACGTTAAACAGAAAACTATTCACATTAAAAAGACAACAGCAAAAACGTGCCATGAGAAAATACCATCAGCAAATTGTTGAATTACTGAGAGAAAATTATTTTTCCTATCTCTTGATTTCCAAAAGGAAAGTTTTTTCCCTTAGTTCACATTCTTCCACTTTTTAAACTGCTTTATTCATTACACTTCTGCCGAATAGACTGATTAAGTTGGAAAGGGAGATATGACTCTTTCTTGCTCTAATTCTTCTTGGGAATTGTATCTAGAAGGGAGCAGAACTAGTGTTTTTTTTAGAACTAGTCATTTCCCTTTCCCTTGATGCTATCTTTCTTTTGGTTTGTACATATCTTTTTCTCATTAGTTAATCCCAAGCATTGGTTGCAGAGTTAGCCAATCAATATTTAGCCTCTAAATATTATTTTTTTCTTGGTCTATCCTAAAAGCAATATTCCTTTAGATGATAAAAAAAGTCTTCTAAACAATATCCTATAACTTTTTGAAGAAAAAAAAAAAAAGACAGAAAGAAGTATATTCTAATATGTGTGTAGAAATTCAAAGGATCTAGAACAGCTAAATAATTTTGGAAAAGAATAAATTTGAAAGACTTAAGCTGCATGCTTTCGAATTGCTGTTTAGGATTGATGACTATAAAAATACAGATCAGTGAGAAGGAAGATAAAAATACAGATCAGTGGGGAGAAAGACCAGAAATAGACCCACATATATGCATTCAACTAATTTTTTGGAAAAAAAAAAAAGGTACTGAGTTTATTCAATGATGAAAGGATAGATTTTTCAATAAATGAAAAAGGAAAGACAAAACCAAGAAAAAAAAAAACAACTTAGACCAGTATTTATCAAAGACCTTTTTATTATTATCTTCTTCCTAATTATAAATAGCTTGTTTAGTCTTCAAACTTTGAGAAATTGAGTATTATCTTTTTCTAACCCTGTAACTTGAAGCTCCAGTACTTAGGCCAACTGTGATGCAAACAACCAACTCATTGGAAAATACGTTGGTGCTAGGAAGTATTGAAGGCAGAAGGACAAAGGGTGCCAGAGAATGAGATGGTTGGATGGTATCACTGATTCAATGGACATTAACTTCAGAAAACTGCAGAGATGGTGTAGGACAGGGAGGCCTGGTGTGCTTCAGTCTATGGGGTTGTGAAGAGTCAGACACAACTCAGTGGCTTGATTTGGTGGCTGAAATACAACAACCCTGCAACTAAACAGGAGATTGATAAAATTGTATTTTGCTGTTGTTCAGTCACTCTGTTGTGTTCAACTCTTTGCAGCCCCATGGACTCAGCATGCCAGACTTCCCTGTCCTTCACCATCTCTCAGAGATTGCTGAAACCCATGTCCATTGAGTCAGTGATGCCATCCAACCATCTCCTCCTCTGTTGTCCCCTTCTCCTCCTGCCTTCAATCTTTACCAGTATCAGGGTCTTCTAATGAGTCAGCTCTTTGCATCAGGTGGCAAAAATATTGGAACTTCAGCTTGAGCATCAGTCCTTCTAGATCATTTCTCATATAGGAAAACTGTTTGATTCTATTAAAATGCCCCCTGAAAAAAATCTGAAATTAAAATAATCTGAGAATAAATACTCCAACCAGTAATGCTGAAAAGCTGAAGTTTAATGGTTCTATGAAGACTTACAAGACCTTCTAGAATTAACACCTCAAAAAAGATGTCAGTTTCATTATGGCTCAGATGGTAAAGCATCTGTCTACAATGCAGTGGACCCGGGTTCGATCCCTGGGTCGGGAAGATCCGCTGGAGAAGGAAATGGCAATCCACTACAGTACTATTGCCTGGAAAATCCCGTGGACAGAGGAGCCTGGTAGGCTACAGTCCACGGGGTCGCAAAGAGTCGGACACAACTGAGCAACATTCCTTCCTTCCTTCATTATAGAAAACCGGAATGCAAAAGTAGAAAGTCAAGTGATACCTGTAGTAACAAGCAAATTTGGCCTTGGAGTACAAAATGAAGCAGGGCAAAGGCTAACAGAGTTTTGCCGAGAATGTACTGGTCATAGCAAACACCCTCTTCCAACAACACAAGAGAAGACTCTACACATGGACATCACCAGATGGTCAATACCGAAATCAGATTGCTTATATTTTTTGCAGCCAAAGATGGAGAAGCTCTATACAGTCAACAAAAACAAGACCGGGAGCTGACTGTGGCTCAGATCATGAACCCCTTATTACCAAATTCAGACTTAAATTGAAGAAAGTAGGGAAAACCACTAGACCACTCAGGCATGAACTAAATTGAATCCCTTCTGATTATAATGTGGAAGTGACAAATATATTAAAGAGATTAGATCTGATAGACAGAGTGTCTGATAAACTAACCATGGAGGTTCATGACATTGTGCAGGAGACAATGATAAAAACCATTCTCAAGAAAAACAAATGGAAACAGTTGAAATGGTTGTCTGAGGAGGCCTTACAAATAGCTGAGAAAAGAAGAGAAACAAAAGGCAAAGGAGAAAAGGAAAGATATACCCATTTGAATTCAGAGTTCCAAAGAATAGCAAGGAGAGATAAGAAAAACTTCCTCAGTGATCAGTGTAAAGAAATAGAGGAAAACAACAGAATAGGAAAGACTAGAGATCTCTTCAAGAAAATTAGAGATACCAAGGGAACTTTCCATACAAAGATGGGCTTGATAAAGGACAGAAATGGTAGCGACCTAACAGAAGCAGAAGATATTAAGAAGTGGCAAGATTACATAGAAGAACTATACAAAAAAGATCTTCATGACCCAGTTAACCACAATGGTCACTCACCTAGAGCCAGACATCCTGGAATGTGAAATCGAGTGGGCCTTAGGAAACACCACAACAAACATAGCTAGTGGAGGTGATGAAATTCCAGTTGAACTATTTCAATCCTAAAAGATGATGCTGTGAAAGTGCTGCACTTAATATGCCAGCAAATTTGGAATACTTAGTAGTGGGCACAGAACTGGAAAAGGTCAGTTTTCATCCCAATCCCTCAGAAAGGCAATGTGAAAGAATATTCAAACTACCACACATTTGCACTGATCTTACGTGCTAGCAAAGTACTGCTGAGAATTCTCAGCCAGGCTTCAACAGCACGTGATCCATGACCTTACAGATGTTCAAGATGAATTTAGAAACGGCAGAGGAACCAGAGATCAAATTGCTAACATCCGTTGGATCATCAAAAAAGCAAGAGGGGATCTACTTTTGCTTTATTGACTACACTAGAAATTTTTGACTGTGTGGATCACAATAAACTATGGAAAATTCTAAAAGAGATGGGAATATCAGAGCACCTTACCTTTCTCCTGAGAAATCAGTATGCAGATCAAGAAGCAACAGTTAGAACTGGACATGGAACAATGGACTGGTTCCAAATCGGGAAAGGAGTACATCAAGGCTGTATATTGTCACCCTGCTTATTTAACCTGTTTGCAGAGTACATCATATTGGGCTGGATGAAGCACAAGCTGGAATCAAGAATGCCAGGAGAAATATCAATAACCTCAGATATGCAGATGCACCATTCTTATGGCAGAAAGTGAAGAAGAACTAAAGACCCTTTTGATGAAAGTGAAAGAAGAGAGTGAAAAAGTTGGCTTAAAACTCAAAATAGAACTGCCTTATGACCCAGCAACCCCACCGCTGGACATACACACCGAGGAAACCAGAATTGAAAGAGACACGTGTACTCTAATGTTCATCGCAGCACTGTTTATAATAGTCAGGACATGGAAGCAACCTAGATGTCCATCAGCAGATAAATGGATAAGAAAGCTGGGGTACATATACACAATAGAGTATTACTCAGCCATTAAAAAGAATACATTTGAATCAGTTCTAATGAGGTGGATGAAACTGGAGCCTATTATACAGAGTGAAGTAAGCCAGAAAGAAAAACACCAATACAGTATACTAACACATATATATGTAATTTAGAAAGATGGTAACGATAACCGTGTATGCGAGACAACAAAAGAGACACAGATATATAGAACAGACTTTTGGACTCTGTGGGAGAGGGATAGGGTGGGATGATTTGGGAGAATGGCATTGAAACATGTATAATATCATGTAAGAAATGAATCCCCAGTCTAGGTTCAATGCAGGATACAGAATGCTTGGGGCTGGTGCACTGGAATGACCCAGAGAGATGATATGGGGAGGGAGGTGGGAGGGGGGTTCAGGATTGAGAACTCATGTACACCCGTGGTGGATTCATGTTGATGTATGGAAAAACCAATACAATATTGTAAAGTAAAATAAAGTTAAAAAAAAAAAAACTCTCTTCCCTTTTGATCCTTCCTTTTCTCCTCCCGGTCACCTCAATCGCCCACCTCCCTCTTCTCTATATAACTCCTGGCTGTGAAGCGTGGTTTTGCTAGTAATCTCGGGCTTTTGTATTCTGTGCTGTATGGACAGAGAAGCCTCGATGCTACTGTAACAGGGAGACCAAAACCCAGAGGCGGGAGGCTCAATTCCAAAACTTTGGACCATCATAGAAATCCTGACACCATAGGAACATTTATAGACTAAAGCCAACCCAAAAGCCTCCATACCTACACTGAGACCAAGCTCCACCAAAGGACCAATAATCTCCAGTACAAGACACCACACACTCATCCTCCAAAAAAACAGGAATGCAACCCTGAACATTAAAAAACAGGTTGCACAACACCATACCAAACCCATAGACACCCCCAAACTCGCTACTGGACATTGCATTGCTCTCCAGAGAGATAAGATCCATCTCCATCCACCAGAACACAGACACAAGTTCCCCCAACCAGGAAAACTTGACAAGCCACTGGTCCAAGCCCACCCATGAGGAGCAGACTTCATAATTAAGAGGAACTAAAGCCCTCCAGCTTGCAGAAAAGAGACTCCAGCCAATTAAACAGCCAATTAAACAAAATGAAAATGCAGGGAAATATCCAGCAGGTGAAGGAACATAATAAAAACTCATCAAACCAAACCAAAGAGAGGGATATAGGGAGTCTACCTGAAAAAGAATTCTGAATAATGATAATAAAGATGACCAAAAATCTTGAAAACAAAATGGAGTTACAAATAAATAAACCAGAGACACAGATTGATATGATACATTAAATATTTTAACAAGGATCTAGAAGAAATAAAGAATAGTTAATCAGTAATGAACCATGCAATGAGATTAGAATAGAAGACTTTGGTCTAAGGCAATCAAATACTATTATTTCATGAAGATTGTTAGAATTCTAGACTCAAAGCTTTCTAGTGCAGCTCCTTGGTATATAACTACTGAAAGGAAATTGTGTGTATGCTCAGTTGCTCAGTTGTGCCCAACTCTTTGTGAACCCATAGACTGTAGCTTGCCATTCTCCTCTGTCCTTGAGATTTTCCTAGCAAGAATACTAGAGTGGGGTGCCATTTCCTCCTCCAGGGGAACTTACTGACCCAGGGATCAAATTCATGTCTCCCATATTTCCTGCATTGTTAGGCTGATTCTTTATCACTCTGCCACCTGGGAAACCCATAAGGAAATTAGCAGCTTATTACTGAGTATGGGAAAAGGATGCTATCAAGGGAAAGCATAAAAAATTTTAAGTAATGTTGAAAAAAGTTGAGGAAAGTGATGTTTGGTAGAGCTTATTGATAAAATGGAAATAGCATATTCAAGAATATTTGACAGGTGGGATTTTAGAAACAGTATGTCACATATATGGGCTTTCCTGATGAGTTAGTGGTAAAAAATCTGCCTGCAATACAGGAGACCAAGGTTCTATTTCTGGTTCAGAAGATTCCCTGGAAAAGAGAGAGGCTACCCCTCCAGTATTCTTGCCCAGAGAATCCCATGGACAGAGGAGCCTGGTGGGCTACTGTCCATGGGGTCGCAAAGAGTAGGACATAAATGAGTGACTAACACATGCATACACACTCACACATGCACACACACAGAGATCACATATATGCCCAGGCTGCCTCACTGTATGTGAGGTCACACATAGAGTGCTCCAGTGGTCTGCCCACCTTCTTTGCAGAATGTGTAGTCTGAATCCTACAAATTTCTCCCAATATAGTCAAAGCATTCTACTCACGCCATTGATGGTGGTTCCTAAAATAAAAGTGGTGAATAGTGATGAAAACTGCAAGTGAGAAAACTCTGGTGGAAAAAATGAGAGCAAATCTACACAATGGGTAGAGTTAAAACTTGTGAGTATACTTAGGAATTAGGCCCCTGCTTAAGGAACATATTCAGTATTGACATTCCATTGGACAGAATCTAATGACCTTATGATATGTTCTATAAAATGTGTCCTAGATTATTATTTTAAAAAAATCATGTAGGATAATCAGTTAAGGAAATCGCTGTGGAAATTTAGAGAAGGGGGTAAGTATGCTGTTGTCATTCAGTTGATAACTCATGTATGACTGTGTCTTCATGGACTGCAGCATGCCAGGCTCCTCTGTCCTCCACTATCTCCTGGACTTTGCTCAAATTGACAAGTATATGCCTACAATAAAGATTAAGTTTCTGTCTTAGAAGGAGGTTAATTAAAGTGCTTTATAACCGATCTTTAAAATTAACCAAATTGGTCCTTAAAATGACAAACCTGGGCATGCTCCATCCATGTACAGAGAGACCAAATGGAAATCCATTCTTATTTGTAACTGGAGAAACCACTAATATGGTAAGGAACTGTACTCAATATCCACAAAAGGGAAATACTTGAAGATGGCTTCAGCAGGGTTCTTTTGAATAGTAGTTAACAAACAGATGACTTAGAAGTCCTTACCTAAGAATGTTCTAGCAAGTCTCTCTAGGTTATTCTCTTTAAATTGCTCATGGTGAATTAACCTGAATTTATGGAATGCAGCTAGCTGGAGAATGGAGTTATACGCATAGCTTCTCTTTCTCTGTATGCCTAATGAAGTATAAAAACTAGGAAAATCCAAACCAAATGACTTTCTCTTAGCAAATGTGTTGAACACATAGCACTCTTTCATTTCTCTGAAAATAAAGCATATTTTAATGTAGTAAAATATATATTTATTTTATCTCCTTTTTTTATTTTTTGAAAGATACATCTTATTGCTTGAATGTCTTCTAGAGATGTACGCTCCTATATCTGCACTTGAGTTTTGCTTGTATCTTTTGCTAATAATTAGTAACATTTATTTTTGGGTAGCATATATAATTGTGTGTCTGCTTTTTACATCAATTCTTAGTGGTACTATTGCATACTTTCTACTTGAAGCATCTGAAACTTCAAAATTAAGGCATTGCATATTTCCTTCTACCTTATTCAAAACGCACATGTTTTAAAGTCTATAGTTCATTTTGAGTTATTTTATGTGAAAGGCATAATCTGTGAAGTCTCGAGTTTAGAATTTTGAAAACTATCTGTTGAAAAAAAATCCTTTCTGCATTAAATTACATTTGTGCCTTGGTCAAGAAGAGGTGGCTAACATACTTTAAAATAATGTTTGATAGATTTAATTTGTGAAATCAACTGGGTTTGGAATTTTCATGGAAAGAACTTTGAGAAACATTTCTATTATTTTTTAAATATGTAACTATTTTTACTTTTTCAAGTCAGTTTGGCAATTTGTTCTTGTCAAGGAATTTGCTATTTCAACATTATTCATAAGTTTAACATAAAGTTATTTATAATATCCTTCATTATTATTTTAAAATCTGTGATATTTGTACAGTTTTATTTTTTTAATTTTTAAATCTTCCCTTTTTTATGATCAGTCTAGCTAGGAATTTGTCTAAAATTGATGTTTGGCTTTCCTGTTTTGCTCTACTTGTATTTTTCTTTATTGATATATTCTCTTATTCTTTATTTTTCCCATTAAATGAATAGTAGAACTTAATTTATTAGTTAGGAGATTTCATCATTTACTTACACCATTCTTTTATTAAGTTCATAAAACTGTATGTTTCATTTTAAAACTTTTAAAATTACTACTCAAAGCTTTTGATATATTTTTTTTAAACTTATAATTCAGCTCTCTGCCATACGGCCATCATGCTCCATTATGGACATACACCATGTGCAATACATCAAGCTGCCCAGAGTCACCAAGTTACTGGACAGGACCAGTTCACAGGGACAATGTATGAAGATGCATGCAGAACTGATGGATGATATAAGGTGCTCCATCACCTGCAAATGAAAGGGATATGCACAAAGGTGACAGAAATATCTGAACATTTTCTAACCATCTTAAAGTTATTGGGTTCCAATCTGATACAGTTACACTTGGAGCCTTTCAGGTCGCAGTTCATGGGGTCGCAAAAGTGTTGGATATGACTTAGCAACTAAACGACAACAACAAACAGTATGTTTATACCATCTTAGCAGGGCACTAAATCCTATATCCTAGATGAGTGCTCCAACAAACCAACAACAACATACTGTTGAAAGGCACATTTTGATGGCATTTCTTTATGCCATGCAGCTTCCATCATAGCTCAGTCGTTAAAGCTATAGTCTATGGGGTTGCAAGAGTTGGACATGATTTAGCAAATAAACCACCACTACATGCCACATGTCAGCTGGTTATTTTTCCAAAGATGTTTCACAGATAACACATTTGGAAGCTAGAAATAGTATCTTCTTCCAGGGTCAGAAGGTATATTTGTTTCCCGATAAGAATAGTAAAGGTAACATCACTTTCTTGAAGAAGGATGGACATATGTGCTAAAAGTCCTTTTATAAAATGGAGAGTTATCTAAGCTCACTGGTCCTCAGCTATAACACATACACATACTGACCATACGTATCAGTATATATCTACCTGCTTTGTATTGTCCACTCCCACAGATTTGAGTGCAAGGAGTACAAGTACAAACATGATTCTCATCCTGCCTCATGTGCAGTGAGGTTCCTTTGAAGTCCACAGATTCTTTCATTTCCTTATAGGGCAAATTTTTGTAAGTATGGCAAACCAAACTGGAAGTTGTAGTAGTCACTACTTCTTTGAGACTTCTTGACTAATTGACACAGAATTAATTCTGTGTGTTTACAATCTTACCTTAGTGGAAAAACTACGTGGATTGAAAATAATGCACGTTTACTGTTGTTGGCTATCAGTTCAGTTCAGTTGTGCAGTCGTGTCCAACTGTTTGTGAACCCATGAATCACAGCACACCAGGCCTCCCTGTCCATCACCAACTCTCGGAGTTCACTCAACCTCACATCCATCGAGTCAATGATGTCAACCAGCCACCTCATCCTCTATCATCCCCTTCTCCTCCTGCCCCCAATTCCTCCGAGCATCAGGGTCTTTTCCAATGAGTCAACTCTCTGCATGAGGTGGCCAAAGTACTGGAGTTTCAGCTTCATCATCAGTCCTTCCAATGAACACCCAGGACTGATATCCTTTAGAATGGACTGGTTGAATCTCCTTGCAGTCCAAGGGACTCTCAACAGTCTTCTCCAACACCACAGTTCAAAAGCATCAATTCTTTGGCGCTCAGCTTTCTTCACAGTCTAACTCTCACATCCATACATGACCACTGGAAAAAACAAAGACTTGAGTAGACGGATCTTTGTTGGCAATATAATGTCTCAGCTTTTCAATATACTATCTAGGTTGGTCATAACGTTCTTTCCCAGGAGTAAGCATCTTTTAATTTCATGGCTGCAGTCACCATCTGCACTGATTTTGGAGCCCCAGAAAATAAAGTCTGACACTGTTTCCACATTTTCCCCCATCTATTTCCCATGAAGTGATGGGACCAGATGACATGATCTTAGTTTTCTGAATGGTGAGCTTTAAGCCAACTTTTTCACTCTCCTCTTTAACTTTCATCAAGAGGCTTTGTATTTCCTCTTCACTTTCTGCCATAAGGGTGGTGTCATCTGCATATCTGAGGTTATTGATAGTTCTCCCGGGAATCTTGATTCCAGCTTGTGCTTCTTCCAGTCTAGCATGTCTCATGATGTACTCTGCATATTAGTTAAATAAGAAGGGCAACAATATACAGCCTTGACGTACTCCTTTTCCTATTTGGAAACAGTCTGTTGTTCCATGTCGAGTTCTAACTGTTGCTCCCTGAACCTGCATATAGATTTCTCAAGAGGCAGGTCAGGTGGTCTGGTATTCCCATCTCTTTCAGAATTTTCCACAGTTTATTGTGATCCACACAGTCAAAGGCTTTGACATAGTCAGTAAAGCAGAAATAGATGTTTTTCTGAAACTCTCTTGCTTTTTTGATGATCCAGTGGATGTTGGCAATTTGATCTCTGGTTCCTCTGCCTTTTCTAAAACCAGCCTGAACATCTGGAATTTCACAGTTCACATATTGCTGAAGCCTGGCTTGGAGAATTTTGAGCATTACTTTACTTGCATGTGAGATGAGTGCAATTGTGTGATAGTTTGAGCATTCTTTGGCATTGCCTTTCTTTGGGATTAGAATGAAAACTGACCTTTTCCAGTCCTGTGGCCACTGTTGAGTTTTCCAAATTTGCTGGCATATTGAGTGCAGCACTTTCATAGCATCATATTTCAAGATTTGAAATAGCTCAACTGGAATTGGCTATAGTGTTATATAAATATCATTTAGGAACATATTT
Source organism: Oryx dammah (assembly GCF_014754425.2). Taxonomy (NCBI): domain Eukaryota; kingdom Metazoa; phylum Chordata; class Mammalia; order Artiodactyla; family Bovidae; genus Oryx; species Oryx dammah. The sequence continues at coordinate 79,409,549 of NW_024070187.1, read as the reverse complement.
CATTCTACTTTTCTATCAATTCCTGGGAAAGAGCTGTTAGAACTTTAAGTATAATTCTGATTTGTTTGTTTCTCTTAATTCTATCAGTTTTTGCTCCATTTATTTTGTGCTATGGGTGTAGTTGATGAAGAGTAAAATTAACAGTTTTCATCTTGAAGGTAGAGGCATGGTTGATTTATATATGAATTAAAAAATTCTCCAACTTATAGTATAACTCATTAATACCAGAATTCAGTATTCAGTTTTTTTGCATGCTTAGTTTGTGTGTTTCTCCCTTGTACAACTACATTTTTAGTAGACTCAGCCATTATAGTTCAAATTCTTTCCTTAATAGAAAATTCAATAAGCTGAATTTAATGTCAACAAATTACTGATGGCAATTTAATGTCAATAAATTATTATTATATGGCACGAGTGTTGGAGAAAACAAATGTGAAACGTTTTGGTGTCAATTACACCAGGTAATTTGGTGCCAGATTCACAGGACAAAAGTATTTTCCTATGTTACTTAAAAAAAAAAATCCCATAAAATAACAAATGAACATAATTTTTTCTTTATTTAGAATTAATTTTAGAAAGCATGTTTCTCCCCAAGAGTTGAAGTTGTTTTCTTTAGTTATATATGTGGATTTTACAGTTATAATGAGCTAAAATTTCAACACAACTATTCTAAAACATCATTGATGATACCTATTACTGTTACAGGTCTGTATGGCAATTAAAATAAGTAATAAAGAGGTCATGTAAAGCAATGTATTATTCTTAAAGTCAAAACTACCTTTGGTATTTACACTATCTTTTTTATTTATTTAAAGACTTCTAATTTAAAAACTTTTATTCAGTTTCAGTATCCATAATTAATATGTTTTGGGGATAACAGTACTATTTATTTATATTCCTCTTCAAACTCTCTTGAAATTCTATGCTTAAATTCAAAAGTATGATGTCTTGCTTTTAAAGTATTGAAGATATCTTTATTTCATCTTGTATTTTCCTAATCCACTTAAATTTAAATTTTCCTTAGCTATATACATATAAATTCCTTGTTACTAAATTTGAAGCAGTCATTGAGTCAACAGAAAATCCTTTTCATAACACTGCTGAAATTCATTTTTATTGGGAAACTTGAGGTGGGATTGTGGCTGTGAGTTCAGTGCTGCAAGCTCATTTATCATGACATTTAACAACTAATCATTAGATGCCTACTATGAACTAGACTTAGTAGTCATTAAAAACATATTTTTTTTTCTACTATAGTCAACTATTTACCCAAAAAATAATTGGCAAGAACTTACCATGTGTTGGTACTGTTCTCAGAACTGGGTTTATAAGAGTGAATAAGCTAGATGAAATGTCTGTTCTTATAAAGCATAAATTCTAGTGGAATAGAGATAGCTAGACTGATAGATCGATATAGGTAGATAGATAAGCAAGATAGATAAATAGATGCATATAGATACTGATGAGATCTATGAAGAAAACTTAAGGCAGAGTATTGGAAAGTGACTGCATATTTATTTATATGATGTCATCAAGGATGGCTTTTCAAAGAAGATTCAGATATTTTTCTATGACCATAAAGTTATAGAAATCTTTGAAGAAGTACATGGAGATAAACAGGCCAAAGGTAAAAAGCTCTGAGACAAATACAAGAAGGTAACAAGGACTAGACCCTTGTGAATGAGGTAGAAATTGATATCCAACATCAGTTCAGTTCCGTAGCTCAGTTGTGTCCAACTCTTTGTGACCCCATGGACTGTAGCATGCCAGGCTCCTCTGTCCATCACCAACTCTCAGAGCCTGCTCAAACTCATGTCCATTGAGTCAGTGATGCCATCCAACCATCTTATCCTTTGTCATCCCTGCCTTTGTCAGCAAAGTAATGTCTCTGCTTTTTAATATGCCGTCTAGGTTTTTAATATGCTGTCTAATCAACATCAGGAACTCTCATTTTTTGTCCTGTAATCAAATTTTTTCAAATTCCAATGCAATTCTTCCTCAAATTTAGAGCTACAGGACCCCTAGAATTCTTTCCCCAGTGGCTCGCTGTTTTCTTATTAACTGGGACTGTTTTCAATGTATTCTCACATCTGTGAGGGGAATTATTAACAAGAACAACTGAAAGTGTTGACTATGTGCTTTAAACGTAGCCAAACTGCTCTACATGGTCAAACACCAGCGATACCCTTGTTTAACCTCATTCATAATGGTTGCAAGAATGTAAACATTCTATAGCTTTTGCCTCACTGTCTTTTATTTTTCTCCTAATATCATGTTGATTTTAAGTTTCCTGATTATATTGACATTATATTCTATTGCTAATAACCTAACACAGAACATTTCCCATTATACGTAGCTTTGGGCTTCCCAGGTGGCACAGTGGTAAACAATCCGTCTGGCAATGCAGGAGCTGAAGGAAACACAGTTTCCACCCCTGGATTGGGAAGATCTGGAGGAGGAAATGGCAATCATCTCTAGTGTTCTTGCCTGGAGAATCCCTTGGACAGAGAGACCTGGTGGACTAGAGTCCATGGCATTGCAAAGAGTTGGACATGACTGAGTGACTGAGCACACACATAATTACACCTTTATAATTCACACAAATTCCATGGCTCTAAATTAAGTGGGCCTCTTGGTTTAGGACAAACCAAGTTGGTCTACCAAGTAAGACAGAATTTCACAAACCCTAGCATCGAATCAGAGAAATAAAATCTCATGAAAGCTCTTCTACACTATCATTTTTATTTCATTCTTTTCAACACATGTTTATTGATCTTCCATTCTGTGACAAAGAACATTGGTCAATTAATTATTTAGGTTTCAGCAGTTGCTAAAATTTATCATGAACTTATTGTTAAGACTGACACAAAATTCCTATACAATATTATTTTAAATGTGTTAATAAAATCTAGAGGCCATATTGATTTAATACCCAAATCATCCTTTTTTAAAAAGTATTAACAAATCCTTTATATATCAGTTTTAAATTTCCTTTCTCTCCTGAATTAATAATATGTACTCCATTTTCTACAACTAGTAATGCAAAAACTACTATTAGTTGAAATTTTAATATTTGAATATTTTTTGTTTCTAGTGACTGCTAGTTTTTTAGCTATACAGATCTTTCCAATTGTTATCCTACAAGTTATTATTAATATACAGTTGATAAACACATCATGTAATACAAGTCATGACAAAATTTACTAAACCTAAAATGGCAACTTAGTAATAATCATAAAACCATTTCTTTCTTTTCAAGTTATCTTTTCTAGGAAGCCTACAATTAGATAAATAAAACACACACTTAAGAAACTAAAATTAGATGACAGATGATCATATAAAATTGAAAAATGTATTTTAGCATGTTATTATGAACTATAAAAATTCTATAGATTTTTTGTCCAATATAAAATGCCCTAGTACTTAAGAAAATAATGGACATCTAGCTATTGCTATTCACATAAGAGTGACTTTACCTCATGCTTGAAAATTAAGCTTTGAGTTATATATGAGACAAAATTTGGTAGCATATCAATCTCTGAAAGGGATCCATTTGCAAAAATTAGATGAAGTCACTTTCCTAAAGTTCAAGGAATTATTTTTGAATTTGGTAGCACTTGCATTATTCCTATAGACAAAAACTATATTCTGTTGCTAAATGAGCAATTTAAATCAAATTATGAAAATTACCTACAAAAAGAAAGATAAATATTAGATCACTGGTAAATGTGGGGACTGCAAAATTTAAATCAACAGTACTTTAAACCTCATTATTTACAGGGAATCACTAAACTTTTCCATTTAAGTAAGCAAAACCTAATAAGCACATGTTAAGAATGAATGGTTATACAGTGGAAGTGAGAAATAGATTTAAGGGACTAGATCTGATAGATAGAGTGCCTGATGAACTATGAACTGAGGTTAATGACACTATACAGGAGACAGGGATCAAGACCATCCCCAGGGAAAAGAAATGCAAAAAAGTAAAACTTCTGGCTGGAGAGGCCTTACAAATAGCTGTGAAAAGAAGAGAAGTGAAAAGCAAAGGAGAAAAGGAAAGATATAAGCATTTGAATGCAGAGTTCCAAAGAATAGCAAGAAGAGATAACAAAGCCTTCTTCAGCAATCAATGCAAAGAAATAAAGGAAAACAACAAAATTGGAAAGACTAGAGATCTCTTCAAGAAAATAAGAGATACCAAGGGAACATTACATGCAAAGATGGGCTTGATAAAAGACAGAAATGATTTGGACCTAACAGAAGCAGAAGATATTAAGAAGAGGTGATAAGAATACACAGAACTGTACAAAAAGAAAAAAGATCTTCACAACCAAGATAGTCACGATGGTGTGATCACTCATCTAGAGCCAGACATCCTGGAATGTGAAGTCAAGTGGGCCTTGGAAAGCATCACTATGAACAAAGCTAGTGATGGAATTCCAGTTGAGCTATTTCAAATCCTGAAAGATGATGCTGTGAAAGTACTGCACTCAATATGCCAGCAAATTTAGAAAACTCAGGTGGCTACAGGACTGGAAAAGGTCAGTTTTCATTCTAATCCCAAAGAAAGGCAATGCCAAAGAATGCTCAAACTATCACACAATTGCACTCATCTCACACGCCAGTAAAATAATGCTCAAAATTCTCCAAGCCAGGATTCAGCAATATGTGAACTGTGAACTTCCAGATGTTCAAGCTGGTTTTAGAAAAGGCAGAGGAACCAGAGATCAAATTGCCAACATCCGCTGGATCACTGAAAAAGCAAGAGAGTTCCAGAAAAACATCTATTTCTGCTTTATTGACTATGCCAAAGCCTTTGACTGTGTGGATCACAATAAACTGTGAAGAATTCTTGAAGAGATGGGAATACCAGACCACCTGACATTCCTCTTCAGAAACCTATATGCTGGTCAGGAAGCAACAATTAGAACTGGACATGGAGCAACAGATTGGTTCCAAATAGGAAAAGGAGTACGTCAAGGCTGTATATTGTCACCCTGCTTATTTAACTTATATGCAGAGTACATCATGAGACATGATGGGTTGGAAGAAGCACAAGCTGGAATCAATATTGCCAGGAGAAATATCAATAGCCTGAGATATGCAGATGACACCACCCTTATGGCAGAAAGTGAAGAGGAACTAAAAAGCCTCTTGATGAAAGTGAAAGAGGAGAGTGAAAAAGTTGGCTTAAAGTTCAACATTCAGAAAACAAAGATCATGGCATCTGGTCCCATCACTTCATGGGAAATAGATGGGGAAACAGTGGAAACAGTGTCAGACTTTATTTTTTGAGACTCCAAAATCACTTCAGATGGTGATTGCATTCATGAAATTAAGAGATGCTTACTCTTTGGAAGGAAAGTTATGACAAACCTAGATAGCATATTAAAAAGCAGAGACATTACTTTGCCAACAAAGGTCCATCTAGTCAAGGCTATGGTTTTTCCAGTAGTCATGTGTGGATGTGAGAATTGGACTGTGAAGAAAGCTGAGTGCTGAAGAACTGATGCTTTTGAACTGCAGTGTTGGAGAAGACTCTTGAGAGTCCCTTTGACTGCAAGGAGATCCAACCAGTCCATCCTAAAGGAGATCAGTCCTGGGTGTTCATTGGAAGGACTGATGCTGAAACTAAAACTCCATTACTTTGGCCACCTCATGTGAAGTATTGACTCATTGGAAATGACTCTGATGCTGGGAGGGATTAGGGGCAGGAAGAGAAGGGGGCGACAGAGGATGAGATGGCTGGATGGCATCACTGACTTGATGGATGTGGGTTTGGGTGAACTCCGGGAGTTGGTGATGGACAGGGAGTCCCGGGAGCCATCATGGGAGATCCCACCCCTGACAAGGTCATGTGGGAGAGACCTCACAAGCAAGGCTGATCAGGACTCGAGGGACCCCCCGGACCTGCTCGAGCATCTACCCCAAAACCAGAATCTGTCTGTCTTACTATTTTGTGCCTTTCATCAACCCTTCTGACATTAACAGGGCGCTATCTGCAACCACCTTTCTCTGGAAAGAATAAACTTAGGGCTCTAGTTTTTAAGTCTCTTAGGCATGAGGGGAATATTTCAATTCAAACCCCCTCTGTTGGCTTTCTAGCTTGCTTGGCAGTTTATCCAGATTCTTGCAGCTATGCTTGTGATTGTTCACAGCCTCCCAACTGTGAGAGACACGGGAAGCCTAAAACATTCTAAAAATATAGAGCCTTTCAAAGAATTTAAAAATATTAGATTAGTTCTGGTGTAGGATTTCACTGTTGAGCCAATGCTTGCTGCCAAGTTCCCATATCCCTTATCCATTGTGCACCTGGGAGTGCATTAGTTAACATAGTTGGAATGTAAGAAAAACAAGTAGTGGCCATGGAATTAACCACATCAGACCTTTGAGCTAATTGGTTCTTTCTTTGTTGTAACTCACTGCACCTTTGCTCCGTGAGAATGTAACTCTGTTTAATACTTTCTGAGGCTGACACAGATTAGAAATATAAAGAAAAAACACTTCAAGGGAAAAGAAGTTTTCTGGTTGAGCAGCCTTTATCAAAAGAGGGTTATAAAATGTCCACAGGCCTCCAAGGCCAGAAGATAATGTACACAAAATTGTTTATGGGAAAGGTATGCAGAAAAAATCCTGGTTTCAATAAAGACAAAACAGATGTAATGTTTGGGCTGACTCTGCATGACTTTGCATCTTTCATTTCCCTCTATGTACAAGTCAAGATATAAAAGTTCCTTTTGAGAATAAAGTTACAGGCCTCGCTCCCTGAAGCTTGGTCATCACATGTCTTTTTTTCTTTCTCTCTCTCCCTTTCTTTTTCAGGCTGATCCCTTGGAGTGCAGAGGCTCTCTGAGTTCACTTTCCTGCCCAGGCTTCTAAGACCCTCTCGAGAAGGTGCTCTGCACCTTCTCCCCATCAAGAGGGCGCCTGTGGCCTATGTGAACAGAGCAAGTCCCGTGCTGGGGCTTTATTGGCTTTCTGCATAAACCAAGGAATATCAACCTCTTTCTCTCCTCTATTTTCTGATCTGCAACATTCTTTCTTTATCTCTCTCTAAATCTCTCTCACCAATGCCATCTCCCCTGAGGGGACTCCTGGATCCTGCTGGGGCTGGACCTGGGTGTTCACTGGAAGGACTGATGCTGAAGCTGAAACTCCAGTACTTTGGCCATCTCATGTGAAGAGCTGACTCATTGGAAAAGACTCTGATGCTGGGAGGGATTGGGGGCAGGAGGAAAAGCGGACAACAGAGGATGAGATGGCTGGATGGCATCACCGACTTGATGGATGTGGGTTTGCGTGAACTCGAGGAGTTGGTGATGGACAGGGAGGCCTGGCGTGCTGCAATTCATGGGGTAACAAAAAGTCAGACACGACTGAGTGACTGAACCGAAATGAAGAATGAAGAAATGGGTTTCCCAGATGGTGTAGTGGTAAAGAAACTGCCTGCTAATGCCAGAGATGTAAGAGACCTAGTTTCAGTCCCTGGGTTGGGAAGATCACCTAGAGTGAAAAGTGTGAGTGTGAAAGTTGCTCAGCTATGTCTGACTCTTTGTGACACTTGGAATTCTCCAGGCCAGAATACTGGAGTGGGTTCTCTTCTCCAGGGGATCTTCCCAACCCAGGGATTGAACCCAGGTCTCCCATATTGCAGGCAGATTCTTTACCAGCTGAGCCACAAGAGAATTCCCTAGAATATTTAATGGCAATCAATTACATCAGTATTCTTGCCTGGAAAGTTCTATGGACAGAGTAGCCTGGAAGTCTATAGTCCATGAGGTGGCAGAAGTCTGACACAAATAAAGCTAGAAGTAGTTGAAAACTGACAAAGAATAAAATGTTTATCTAAAAATTTTAAAAATGATTTGGAACATTCAACAAAGTTAAGCAAATCTTCAGAAAAGTTTTTTCATGAGTCTGAATAGAAGAAATACAAAGCACTAATTCAGGACCTATGTAAGTTATTTTAACCTGAGCTATAGCCCTGATTAGATATAATTAAATATGGAATTTGCATTTTTTTTTCTCCTTTAAATCAAGCATGAATGCTGATGAAAAAGTCTGGAATACAGGTTTATGAGGGAACTTATTTTCTTTGTTATTGAGAATGGTGAAGATGTCTTCAAAGTAAATTTTTATTTTCCAGCATACTTTTTTAACATATTTAGAATATTATGGTTTTAAGATAGAATGAGTAGATAGGCAGATAGATGATAGCTAGATTAAAAAATAGGTGTCAAACCTGTTGGTTGGATGAAATAGAGTATGACTACATTTAATATTTCTTATTGATATAATATATTCAAGACAGTAATTTGGATGAAAGACGTGAGTTGCTTAATAAAAATCTGTCATTTTTCTTTCTAATGAAAGTAAGAAAAAACTAAATTTATGTTTGTCACACTTTTTTTGAAATCAGGTTATATTTTTGTGGGACAGACCTTTAGAATATCTGGTATGCCATATTGTTGGAAATATAAATCCAAATTTTAATCTCATATAATTCTCCTCTGCCATGTAATAGAGAAGATTTTATCTTCACTTTGCATTTAAGCATAGACAAAACCAGAAACTTATTGAGGTTCACATACTAATAGATTGACCAACCAACAAACCTTGGATTGTCAGTGTGCTGCTGTTTGCTTTTCACAAGGGAAATTAATATTAATATATTATGATCCACACTAATGTTTAAAAGCCCAAGCAAAACAACAACAAAAAATATGCCTAACTGACTTAATGTAAGCAAGCATGGCTGAGAAAATAAGTAAAAAGATAAGACAGTTCTCAGCTGTTTTGAAAAAATATGTATAGATGTCAAATGGCATCTGGAAATAGCCATCAAGGGGCAACATTTTCCTCAGGTGTTACCAAGGTGTTCTTTTTCAGCTAGTCCACCATTCTATTAACAAGCTGAATGGTAAGTACAGGTATTTGGGTTACCAAGGTCCACCACTGATAGAATTTTGTTGTCCCTAATATCCTCAGCAGTTAGTCTAGTTTTTACTTCTTTAAGATGTTGGAATCAATCACTTATGCAGTTCTAGTAAACAGATTTGTCAAGCCTATTATTTTGAAAAGTATTTTTTTAAAATCAAAGATCTAGAATGACTGTTTCCAGATTAATGGTAATCCAAATCATTTGTTGCAGAAATTACCTTGGTGTTTCTGATTTTAAACTGCTTTGAAAATCATTCACTCACATGAAACATAATGTTAATTTTTTTTTTGAGAATTAATGACTAAAATAAGTAGTGTTATATCATCTTGCTAAATTTCATTCAGTTGGTCAGTGAAATAGCATAGATTGAATTATTCATCCTTAACTAACTTCTAATTACAGTTCTTTTTTGAGAGTTGACTAAATTTTAATACACATGATGCAAGACAGTTATCATTCCTTTTATTGCTGATAAGAATATTGGTAATTATATGTATAGCTTATGAACTAGGAACTGATAAAACAAAGTGGTGAAAAATAAAACAAAATTTCTATGACCTGTTTTTCCCAGCCAGTGTTAAAGGAAGAATATTTGTTTTGACATAGAGCAAGACTAGAGGATTTCATTGCTGCCTCAGGCCACTAGGAATAATAATGGCTGATACTGGGCCATAGTCTTGGCATATGAATTTCCTCTTTTCTCTGTCTATTTAGCTCCTCCCTTCTTTTTCTTCTTTCCTTTTATTCAGATGACTGTGTAGTTCTCTAGGTGACATCTCTAGATATGGTGGCACTCAGAACTAAATAACTTCCTAATCCCATCAAGTTGAGGGGATTAACTGAATAATCATTTTCAGGACTTAAAACTTTCAGAATATAATTTTTTCAAGGTAGCAGTTAACTATAAGTAAGTTACTATATATTTTGGTGTGAATTTAATTTTAGTCTTTATATTAGTAAATATATATACTTCTGTCTTCTTTAAGAAGAATGAGTATTATAACACATATCTCTTTGACAAATATCTTCTAAAATAAAGTGGGTTTATTTCACATAACAACAAAATTCTAACAATATGTCTTACATGCAAGACCATTTCACATAAAATTTCTATTTGTCTTCTCTGACACTGTTAAACCAGCTTTCATTTTTAGAATAACTTTCAGTGGATTTTATATTTATTCAGTGCACTTATTTTAACACTAATTCTTCCTAGATTCTTTTCCTTTTCTCAAAGTATTGCTGTGAGATGAGTCTTATGTTCTACTCCAATACTTTAATTCCAGCTTCAAGGTCAACTGCCTTCAAGATAATTATGTTTTATGACACGCTTGGGGCTGACGCGCGGGGATGACCCAGAGAGATGTTGTGGGGAGGGGGGTGGGAGGGGGGTTCATGTTTGGGAACGCATGTACACCTGTGGTGGATTCATGTCAATCTATGCCAAAACCAATACAGAATTGTAAAGTAAAAATTAAAAAAAAAAAAAAAGCACTATATAAAACTCAACATACTGCAAATCACTTTTTTTTTTTTTTTCTAATTTGCAAAACCTTTTTAGTCTGAAGTTTCAAAACTACATTGAATGTGAGGGCACTTTTGCTCCATTCTCTTTTATTCAATGTGGATTAAGTCTAGACTCATGAGCCTCCCATATTATCCAGTCACACTCCACAGCAGTCCCTTATACAAGAGTATTTCCTTCCAAACTCCCAATATTGTCATTGCCACAACCCTACCATATCTCTATCAATCAATATGCAATGTCACAGCACTTGTCTTAAGGAGTATCTGCATGAATCCAGATTCTGTCTTTTCTCAAACTTCATAATTTGTGTTTGACCCAACTTCCTATTGCACTAACTTCCAGATTTGAATTTCATTTACTTACACTCCTTTACTCTGGGGTTTTTATATTTGGAAAAAAGTGTACCATGCTGACTGCCCCTATTTTATTAATAAGGACACAAAATTAAATGGTAAATATATGTTTATTATCTTCATTTTTATGTTTCAGGGTAATAAAAGAAGAAATTTTAAAAAAATGAAACTTTGTATTTGTTTAAGCACAAAATATATATTAGGTAATGTGCCAAAATTTGGTGACTATATCTTTTCTTCAAAAATGATAGTGGATAGGAAAAATATTTGCTTCTGTGGGTAACATTGTATGGGTCTGCCAAGTGATGAATCAAAATGCAGGCTTAATTTGGAAACAAGGCTATTGGAAGTGATTTTATACTGTCCAGCCTTATGTAAGCTACCTTGTTTAAGTGGATGTCCCTAGTATAATTTGTGGTGAGATGTTAAAGAAGGAGTAATGTGTGTTTCCATGCTTTCATGGCTGCATGTCCTTGGTATTTGTAGGCCATGTCATGAGTAATATGGTATCTGAAAAGGAATGACTGTCTATCCTTGTGGTAGGTACAAATGGGATAAAATTTTTACCTATTGAAAATAGGTATAAAATCAACAGGTAAAAAAATTTTATTATCTATTTTATTACCTTGGACTGCAAAGAGATAAAACCAGTCAATCCATAAAGGAAATCAGTCCTAAACAGGTTAAAAAAAAAAAAAAGGTAAAAAAATCAATAGGTAAAATTTTTGTATATTCATTGAAATACTGTCACTCATGAGCAATAGTCACTTATTCTATTTCTCCACTTAAGCCCTTGAAAAGATCTTCAAAATGAATATAGAAAATAGAGGGATAACTTAAATAAAGGCCAATAAATCATATCTGGGATACTAACACCATTTTGTTGTTGTTGTTGCATCTAAGGTCAAGATGGCAAATGAAAATATTGAGACAATAAAAAGAATTGATCTTTTTCTATATATATTTTTTACTGTTTATTTATTCAAACTATGCATTCATTTTATAAGTGAATATTCACTGCATGGATCACAACAAACTGTGGAAATTCTTAAGAGATGGGAGTACCATATCACCTTACCTGTTTGCTGAGAAATATGTATGCAGGTCAAAAAGCAACTGTTAGAACCAGACATGGAAAAATGGATTGGTTTCAAATTGGGAAAGGAGTACATCAAGGCTGTATATTGTCACCCTGCTTATTTAACTTATATGCTGAGTACATCACGGGAAATGTCGGGCTGTATGAAGCACAAGCTGGAATCAAGATTACTCGGAGTAATATCAATAATCTCGGATATGCAGATGACACTACCTTTATGGCAGAAAGCAAAGAAGAACTGCAGAGCTTCTTGATTAATGTGAAAGAGGAAAGTGAAAAAGTTGGCTTAAACCTCAACATTCAAAAAACTAAGATCATGTCATCCGGTCCCTTCACTTCATGGCAAATAGATGAGGAAATAATGGCAACAGTGACAGATTTTATTTACTTGGGCTCCAAAATCAGTGTGCATGGTGACTGCAGCCATGAAATTAAAAGATGCTTATTCCTTAGAAGGAAAGCTATGACAAACCTAGATGGTATATAAAAGCAGAGACGTTACTTTGCCAACAAAGTTTCATCTAGTTAAAGCTATGGTTTTTCCAGTAGTCATGTATGGATGAAAGAGTTGGACCATAAAAAAAGTTGAGCAACAAAGAACTGATGCTTTTGAACTGAGGTGTTGGAAAAGACTCTTGAGAGTCCCTTGGACTGCAAGGAGATCCAACCAGTCCATCCTAAAGGAAATCAGTCCTGAATATTCATTGGAAGTACTGATGCTGAAGCTGAAGCTCCAATACTTTGGCCACCTGATGAAAAGAACTGACTCATTGGAAAAGACCCTGATGCTGGGAAAGATTGAAGGCAGGAGGAGAAGGGGACAACAGAGGATGAGATAATTATATGGCACCACTGACACAATGGACATGAGTTTGAGCAAGCTCTGGGAGTTGGTGATGGACAGGGAAGCCTGGTGTGCTGCAGTCTATGGGTGGCAAAGAGTCAAACATGACTGAGTGGTCTGAACAGAAATGATTCATTGACTGTATTTAAGTATAAAGTATTTTGTAGGAATTTGTTACTAAATGGTACCCTATTATGGATTGGATGTATGTATCCATTTAACATTTATATACTGAAGCTCTCAACCCAGTATGATGGTCTTGGAGGTAAGGCCTTTGGGAAGAAAGTATATCATGAGAGTGAAGCCTACATGAGTGGGATTAGTGTCCTTATAAGAAGAGACACTCTAGAGATGATCTCTTTCTCTTGGTCATATGAGGATACAGCAAGAAGGCAGCCATCTGTCAATCAAGCAGAAGACTCTCATCAGATGCCAAATGGCTGAAAGTTTTATCATGGACCCTCTAGCCTCTAGAACTGAGAGAGATAAATGCTTGATTTTTAAGCCACTGGTTCATGATATTTTTTATAGCAGCCCTAGCATGATAAGACACATTCTTTGTCTTTGTGGATGATGTGATTTTTAGACTTCATCAATAATATTTGAATATATGGTTTAATAATACTTATTTTTTAAATTTTTTTAAAATTTAAATTTATTTATTTTAACTGGAGGCTAAGTACAATATTGTACTGGTTCTGCCATACATCAACATGGCTCAGTGGTAATCCACCTGCAATGCAAGAGACATATCCATTATCTCATAGCTTCCCAGGGGGCACTAGTGGTCAAGAACTCACCTGTCAATACAGGAGATGTAAGTTTTATCCCTGGGTCTGGAAGATACCCTGGAGTAGGAAAGGGCAATGCACTTCAGTCTTCCTGGAAAATTCAATGTACAGAGGAACCTAGTGGGCTACAGTCCATGGGATGGCAAAGAGCCAGACAAGACTGAGTGCCTAAAAGCACGCAATACTTCTAAATACAAACTAGTGTGACTGCTTCTATAAAAAGATAAGGAGCTTGGTTCACATTGGAAATTACACATATTGCAAAATATTTTTTGCCAGTGATATTGCTTAAAAGCCCATCATTCCTATCTCCTTTTCAGGACCTTGCTGACTATGACAAAGAGAGCAATTCCACTGTAAGACTGGAACAGATAAGAAATAGCTAAAGTCCTTTGGGCATAAATATTAGCTTTACCATCTTTGGCTTGCTCATTTTAAGTAAAGAATCCTTTACTACTTTTTTAAATTGATAATTTCTTGGATGCATGAAAGAGCTAATAATTAAAATTGTACTTCAGCACAGGGTTCATTAGCTTAAACAAGAGATAAAGGCAAATATGCTTCCTGTAGCTGTTTCATTTTTACCACTACAATAGTTCAATGTAATTCCTGATTTGAGGAGTTAATGTTTAATGCAGTATATTTCTGATAAAAATTCATTGATTTTTATGATGAAATCATGGCAATTAGACATCTATAGGACAAGGATCTGCAAAGATCAGATAAGAGGAAGGCAAACTAAAAAAAAAAAAAAAAGACACAGTAAAAGAGGAACAATGTTAAAAAAGACCAAATTTAAAACACTATAGAAAATTAAAAAATAGTAACAAAGAAAAAAAGTAAATGTGAACAAGAAAAAAAGGAGAAATTGAATAGAAACAAAGACAAAAGAGACAAATAAATTAGCTTGTAGTATTTTTTTTTTTTCCTTTCAACTCTCAAGATTCAGGTTTCTAAAAAGCAAGCTCTAACTACTTGTCTTTTTTAATGACTCAGAGCTTCTACTCTTCATTTTAATTAGGATTAAACACACACACACACATAGAGCAGAGTGCTATATGGTTTAGAAGTTTTCATTATAATTTGTTTCATGGAATGGGGAGAAACACATAAGATATAAGCAGTAAAAATTAATTTATAGACAAAATAGTGAAATAAATCTGATTATATTCACTGATGACTTTGAATACTGCATTAGTATGAGATTTATTTATCATATAAAGATTTTAAATTCCTTCTCTTCCAATTTTAACTAGAGAATTTCTTCTTACATATAAAACAATTGGATGGGGAATCAAATATAATTATTTACCCTTCTCATCAACCTTTAAGTATATATATTTTCTATACATAAACCAATAATTGTTTTCACTGTAAGAAAAGGATGAAAATTGGTATGCACAAGTAAAACTATAAAACCTGTACAATGATTATTTAGCATAAATATGCATTCATTTTTTTAAAGCAGCATTTCTGAAATTTCCAAAGCAGTATAAATTTCTGGCCTGTTGCACTATAAACAATATCTATATCTCAGCAGGCCAAGAACAATTCCTTCTGCCATTAGTTAGAGAGAAAAAACTCACAATTTATAATTCATGAGACATTAGGTAGAATTCCCTCTATATTGGGGGAATTTTAGTTCCAGATTAACCACTGCTCTATACTCTACTAAGAAACTTAAAGTAAAAGATATAAAAAGATCTTAAATGGATCCAAAGTTAAAGCTTAAAAATATTTTGGGGAGTACAAAATATTTAGTATCCATCAAAGTAAAATTTAAAAACATCTGGTATCCCATTAAAAATTACCAGTTATACAAAACAGCAGAAAAATTTGATCCACTATCAACCAATTTAAACCATCCAGAGATAATAGGGATTATATAAATAGTAACAAAGACATTAAAACAATAATTATGACTGTATTCCACAGGCTTAAGAAGCTTAGTACATGTTATATAGAGACAAGGAAAATATAAAAAAGACATAAATAGGACTACGGCAGATGAAAACTACAATGTCTAAGAATACTGAATGGAGTTCACAGCAGATTAGAAATTGCTGAAATATAGATTAGCAAATTTCAGTTTTCATGAGTTTTAACCCCCTCATAGCAAAAGAAACTATACAAAATAAAATAGAAAAAGGCCTCTGACAAAACTGAGTTATATATTAATATAAGATACTTAAAAGATCTCCAAATATTTGAAAACTATAAAACAAAAAACAAAATAACCCAAGTTGAAAACATAAAAAGGAAGTTAGGAAATGAAAACAAAACATCAATTTTAGTGAGAGGCAGTTAGATAGAGATATAACATTAAATACCCATTTCAGAAGGAGAAAAACTTTAAGTCAAAGACGTTAAGTTACATCTAATAAATTGGACAAAAACAGCAAGTGAAATCCATAGTGAGGAAGAGAAAGGAAAGAGTAAAGATCAGAATGGAAATCAACAAAATAGAAAAAAGGATAGAAGAAACAAAGAAACCAAAATAGTTCAGTAACACTGATCAACCTCTAGACAAAGTGATTAGGATAGGAAAAAAAAAAAATAGAGAAGAAAAAACAAATTAGAAAATGAGACATGTTTTATCAAAAGAAATACTAAAAGTATAGTAAAAAAAATATTAGAAACAAATTGATTCCAAGATTCAATAACAAATTAAATAGATCAATTCCAAGAAAGACACACATGACTAAATTCCACTTAACAATAAATAGATATCTTCACTTCTGTTTAAAATAAAATGAGTTTTTAGTATATGTGTGTGTGTGTGTGTGTGTGTGTGTGTGTATATATATATATATATATATATTCCATATATATTCCCACAAAGGGAATTTCAAGTGGCTTTATTTGTAAATTTTGTCAAGTATTTAAAGATAACTTCATGCCAAAAACAAAATCAAAGTTATTGCAAGTCAATAAGAGTACTACTAGCCGATACATCTCCTAAGCATAGATGCAATAACTTTTTAAAAGAATAAATAAACACAGCGATTTTTAAAAAGGAAATTGCTACTGCTGCTGCAGCTAAGTCACTTCAGTCATGTCAGACTCTGTGCCACCCCATAGTTGGCAGCCCACCAGGCTCCTTCATCCCTGGGATCCTCCAGGCAAGAACACTGGAGTGGGGTGCCATTGCCTTCTCCAATGCAAGAAAGTGAAAAGTGAAAGTGAAGTCGCTCAGTTGTGTCCAACTTTTAGCGACCCCATGGACTGCAGCCTATCAGGCTCCTCCACCCATCGGATTTTCCAGGCAAGAATACTGGAGTGGATTGCCATTGCCTTCTCCAAAAAGGAGATTACACCATTACTAAGTGGAATGTATCTGAAGTCTGCTAGGTCAGTTTAATATTTGTAAATCAATATTGAAACACTAAAGTCAATACACACAAACATGATTATTTCGATAGACCATGTCTATCAGGTGAACAGACATGCAATTTGTGTTATACCAACAGTACAGTAATATAGAACAATAAACTAGAATGAACTAGATACATGAAACAACATAAGTGGGTGAATGCTAAACTAATTCTGGGGAATTAAAGTCAGACAAAATATGCATATATACTATAGTTTTATTCACATGACATTCTAGAGAAAAGCATATCAGCTGTTTTCTAGGGATGAATGCATGTGGCAGACAAGTATAAGGCAAGAGGGAGAAGAAATAATTATTACAACAGGGCACAAGGAAACTTTTGGGATATAATAGGTCCATTATCTTCATTGTGGTCATGGTTCATATATGGAAACTTACCAAATTTTTCACTTTAAGTATTTTCAACATTGTTGTTGTTTTAGTCACTAAGGCGTGTCTGACTCTTTGCAGTCCCATGGACTGCAGCCCACCAGTCTCCTTAGTCCATGGAAAATTTTCCAGGCAAGAATATTGGAGTGGGTTGTCATTTCCTACTTCAGGGTTTTTCCAACTCTGGGATCAAACTCATGTCTCCTGAATTGGTAGGTGGATTCTTTACCAATGAGCTACTTGGAAAGCCCATTTTCAATGTATTATATACATCAATTGGGCTTCCCTGATGGGCTCAGCTCATATAGAATCCCCCTGCAAAGTGGGAGACCTGGGTTTGATCTCTGGGTTGGGAAGATCCCCTGGAGAAGCAAATGAGTACCCACTCCAGTATCCTTGCCTGGAGAATTCCATAGACTTTATAGTCCATGGGGTTGCAAAGAGTTGGACACGACTGAGCAGATTTCACTTATACATCAATTACATATCAATAATTCAATTTAAGAAAGTAGATGTTATCTTGTGAACAGTCCCTTGTGAAAAAGCCATCAAGAATGCACAAATGAAACGGCTATTACTTTAGGATGGTGATACTTGAAAGGATGAGCTTCTCAGATAACTCTGCAATAATTATTCTTTTTCAGCTAACAGTAGCAATGGTAAGTTCAAATATTAAAAGATTTATAAAGTATAAATGGACTAGACATGCAAGGCATTTAAATTCCTTTTATTCACCCCATCATCTATTGCTGTTTGTAAGTTATATGTCTTTTACTTCTGTGAATAAAGTTGTTAAGAACAACAAAAAATGTTCTATTGTCTTAAAGATTGTGTTACTATAAATGAGACAGAATAGAAAGAAAATAGATGATGCTAGGGAGATAGATAGATACAAAGATGTATAGATAGATAGCAGTAGATGTGTATGTGTATGTGTCTGGGATTGGGGGTGCTATGGACAAGGGTGCTATGGACTGATGATTTAGACAGAGTGGTCAAGAGAAGATGTCCTCAAGAATGTGAATTACTGGAAAGTCACAGACCAGTGTGCCTGGAAATTCCCTCTTTGTACTTGGAATATCCACACTATACAATGGATCCTTACCTAAATTTTGGGACTAGCTATATTAAATTAAGGTTTTTTTTTGTTTGTTTTGTTTTGTAAATAACAGATGCAGTGTTGTTCTAAGTAATACTCTAAACAGATATACACAGTTAAACAGCAAAACAACAACAACAAAAAAAAAACTCTCACTCTAATAGAGATAGGTAAAATCTCTAGATATCTTTATGTCAGCTCAGGTCAGATTTTTATCCCATATGATTTCAGGTTAGGCCAAGTATTTCACCAAATAAGTTATGGAAAATCTTGTATCCGTAAAGTCTTCTTGAGCAGAGTTTGGAAACAATAGAATTACTTTCTGCCTCTGAATTAGCTGCTTCTGATGGTATAATAGAGAACAGTCACAAAGGGAGAGGAAAGGATGTGTGTAAGGGACAGGGGAATAAAATGTCTGGGAAATTAAGTCTATCTAACACATTAAATAAGTGTGGTAGGAAAGAGATATGGTTCTGGAGCAACAAAACTTAAGTTTTAAACTTGACTTTAATATTAGTAAAGCATGAGATCTTAAACAATTGACCTAAACTATCTAAAATTTAGCTTAACCACTTGAAATATGGCATTAATACAATACTTTTAAGAAAGATTATCAAAACTTAGAAATAAAGCTAAAAGATGAATGGTTATACAGGAGCACAGGCCCACTTGAGGACTAGTTAATTATTTAGAAAACATGCTTTGTTCATTCCCTGCTTACTGTTTATTAAAGGTCTCAAAATTAGTGAATTTATATGTTATTTGTAGACTTTGGGCTGGTAGAGATGTAAATTATTTCTGTCCAATGGAAAATATAACTTCAAAGTTTATGGCTTATTATCTTGTAAGGTATTAACCACATTAACCACTTTTGTAGCTAGCCTATCACTCTCATTCTAATATTATTTTGTTAAAATGCTTATAAATGCCCAGATCTTCAAATGAATTTGGACCATGTTTACCATATTATTAATTTCAGTATGAGTGACTTTACTAAAATATTTTATGTGTATAAAATTTATACTTTATAATGGTCATATTTTTAACATTTTGAAAATCATACTTTAACAATACTAACATGGTAAGGATGGTTTGAGAATTAAGTGAGATGATCTAGGAAAATAGTAGGTACTCAGTATCTTGGTCAGAGAAGGAGATGGCATCCCACTCCAGTACTCTTGCCTGGAAAATCCCATGGACGGAAAAGCCTGGTAGGCTACAATCCATGGGGTCGCGAAGAGTCGGACACGACTGAGGCACCTCAATTTCACTTTTCACTTTCATGCATTGCAGAAGGAAATGACAACCCACTCCAGTGTTCTTGCCTGGAGAATCCCAAGGACAGCGGAGCCTGGTGGGCTGCCGTCTATGGGGTCGCACAGAGTTGGACACAACTGAAGTGGCTTAGCAGCAGCAGCAGCAGCAGTATCTTGGTATGTGTTAGATTGCTTTACTATCATTATTATTATTTTAGAAATTATTATATTATTATCTTTAGAAATTACTTTCTTCATCTGGTATATAGCAATGTAGTAGTTGCTCAGATGCATCTGTGAAGCATGTTATTAAAGTAAGATATAGTTATTTGTAAATCATCTCACATCCCAGCAGAAATGCTATAGATGTTATATACACTTTCCAGGGGAGAAAGTGGTGATCCTCCCTTCAGAGAAAAAGGGAACTCAGGAATTGATTTAATTTTGTCCAGTTAGAAATTTCATATAGCTTCAACCATGAAGAATGTTGTCAAGTTTCATCAATTTCTTGGGAGCATTTCACAACCCCTTTTATATCCAAAAAGCTCAACTCTTAGGCCATGAAGCAGGAAAACATACATTGACTTTTTTTTAATTTTGTAGGCACTTTTCAGGGATTCTCTGGTGGTACTAGTGGTAAAGAACTCGCCTGCCAATGTAGGAGATGTAAGAGAAGCAGATTCCATCCCTTGGTCAGTAAGATCCCCTGGAGAAGAGCATGGCAACCCACTCCAGTATTCTTGCCTGGAGAATCCTGTGGACAGAGGAACACTTTTTTTGTGGCAGTGGGCTATGGTACATAGCCTCACAAAGGGTAGGACACAACTGAAGCAATTTAGCATAGCACAGGAACTTTTTAAGAACATTTTATGATTTCAGCTTTTATTTAATCTGAATAACAACCTTCTGTGGAAACTAATAACATCTTCATTTTATAGATGAAAACACTAAGGCTCAAGGAGTTTGAATTGTTTTCTCAATATCATAAAACCTGTTTGTTACAGAAACTGTATTTTAATTATTTGTCAATGTACACAGCTTTTTATTTTTCCTTTCAATAATATTGTACAATTTTTGGAAGGAACAAAAATACCTAAAGGCTTTCTTTGTATTTTTTAGTAGCAATTTTTGTGTTAAACAATTAGAAATCATGCTTTACTTGAACTCCTATAAATACTCTCCTGCATCAAGAACAAAATCTTTATCTTCTTTGACAGAAGTATCTTTTCATTTCTCTATGCGACCAGTATATCACATCTCAATAAGGTAAGTGCTAACTACAACATGCATGATCTTAATCTGTTTAAGGTATATATTCTTTCCTTTTCTTTTACTGATTCTGACTATATCTCATCAAAAAACCCAATAAATGTTTATAGATTATATGGATAGAACCATGGATTTCCTGATTACACTAAAAGGAATTGTGTGTTAGTTACTCAGTCGTGTCCAACTCGTTGCGATCCCATGGACTGTATCCCACCAGGCTCCTCTGTCCATGGAATTCTCCTGGCAAGAGTACTGGAGTTGGTTGCCATTCCCTTCTCCAGGGAATCTTCCCCACCTATGGACAGACCACCTATGGTCTCCATATTGTTTACCATCTAAGCTACCGGGGAAGCCCATTCAGTTCAGTTCAGTTCAGTCGCTCAGTGTGTCTGACTCTTTGCGACCCCATGAATTGCAGCACACCAGGCCTCCCTGTCCATCACCAACTCCTGGAGTTCACTCAAACTCACATCCACCTAGTCGATGATGCCATCCAGCCATCTCATCCTCTGTCATCCCCTTTTCCTCCTGCCCCCAATCCCTCCCAGCATCAGAATCTTTTCCAATGAGTCAACTCTTCGCATGAGGTGGCCAGAGTACTGGAGTTTCAGCTTTAGCATCATTCCTTCCAAAGAATACCCAGGGCTGATCTCCTTTAGAGTGGACTGGTGGGATATCCTTGCAGTCCAAGGGACTCTCAAGAGTCTTCTCTAGCACCTCAGTTCAAAAGCATCGATTCTTCGGTGCTCAGCTTTCTTCACAGTCCAACTCTCACATCCATACATGACCACTGGAAAAACAATAGCCTTGACTAGACAGACCTTTGTTGGCAAATTAATGTCTCTGTTTTTCAATATGCTATCGAGGTTGGTCATAACTTTCCTTCCAAGGAGTAAGCATGTTTTAATTTCATGGCTACAGTCACCATCTGCAGTGATTTTGGAGCCCCCCAAAATAAATCTGACACTGTTTACACTGTTTCCCCATCTATTTCCTATGAAGTGATGGGATCAGATGCCATGATCTTCATTTTCTGAATGTTGAGCTTTAAGCCAACTTTTTCACTCTCCTCTTTCCCTTTCATCAACAGGCTTTTTATTTCCTCTTCACTTTCTGCCTTAATGGTGGTGTCATCTGCATATCTGAGGTTATTGATATTTCTCCTGGCAATCTTGAATCCAGTTTGTGCTTCTTCCAGTGCAGCATTTCTCATGATGTACTCTTCATATTAGGCATTTAGAAAACAATAAAATTCAAAATGTATTTTTAAATAGCTTTGAAGTATGATTTTTTTTCCTAAGAGAAATGCTTAAAATAGAATCTACATATACGCAGTTTTCCACTCTTTCAGTCATCTAAACTACATGTTTGTTATATGCCATATTTATGTTCCCATAGAAACTAACGTGTTTATATATCCCCATTGTATATATGTATGAGTGTGTGTGTGCATGTGCATAGACACACACACAAGTGCACATGAGAATGCATGCTCAGTCATGTATGACTTTTTGTGACCCCATGGACTGTAGCCCACCAGGCTCCCCTGACCATGGAAAATCTTCCAGGCAAGAATATGGGAGTGGGTTACCATTTCCTACTCCAGGGGTTCTTCCTGACCCAGGGATTGAACCCATGTCTCCTGAATTAGCAGGCGGATCCTTTGTTAGAGTGCCATCTGAAAAGCCTATATATATATATATATATATATATATATATATACCCCCATAAAAACTAATATTTATTCCCAATTTGTTACCCTGGAAATTCTGATTGTTTTGTATTTTGGCATTAGGATGTTCTCATTAAACATAAAGCATAAAACACATACATTAAACATTAAGCATAAAACACATTAAATATTCAAGAATACATGATAGCCTACAATAAAATTAAAAACAATTACTTCATACTCTTACAGAACTTGTATTCAAGTAAAATATAAACTGTCAAGGCCAGGGCATCACTGAAATTCTGTCTCATTGCAGTCACATCTGGTTGTCTTTCAGATGTCTGTTGGGATACATTAATGGTGCCATGGTTTGGCAAGAACATGGCCATAATAGGGATGCAGCCCCCCAAGCAGGGAGAGAGATTCTGTCTTCTATTTGTTACTTACAAGCTGTTAGAACTTAATTTTATTGTCTGCTTGCTAAATTATATTATTTTTCAGAATTTCTCTTTCAGAAAGCATAGATAATAATAACCCAGAAGGTAACTGTGAAAGTGAAAGTATTAGTCACTCAGTCATGTCCTACTCTGTGCGACACCATGGACTGTAGCCCACCAGGCTTGTCTGTCCATGGGATTCTCTAGGCAATAATACTGGAATGGGTTGCCATTTCCTTCTCCAGGGAAACTTCTGACCCAGGGATAGAACCCAGGTTTCCTGCATTATAGGCAGATTCTTTACCAACTGTGCCACCAGGTAATTGTGAGCTTTAAGTAAATTCGCACATGAGGCAGTTAACTAAAATTTATATAATTTATATTCATATTTTATACAGTTTAATAACTGTTTTTTGTCTGCTTCCTATCAGAACTCATGGATAATACAAGTTGGGACCACTGATTGTCCTATTAAAGCATGTTTTCATTCTTGTCAGATTTGTACTCAAGAGAACACTTATGAAATGCATAATTCAAACTTGAGATGGTATAGAATTTATAAAATGGCCATAGTTCATACAGAAGCCTTTCTCTCTTCTCCTCTAGACAGCAACACATGCAAGGCACCTCCAGAGTACTCACTTCATTCTTAGTTTTCTAATCCACTGTCTGAAGGAAGACCTCAGTTAGTGGTTTTGTTATCATGAGATAACCCTGGAGTTGCATTTGAACTCCTGAAGACTACAGTAACTAGTAATTGTCACTGTGTAAATGCATATAATGCTTAGCTACTTTTAAAGATAGCTTTGTATTTAAGCCTACCACAGTTCTGTAAATTGGCAATACTCAAATGTGAGCCATAATCATCAACTCAGAATTGCACATGCAGTTTAAGAGAGCTTAAACTATCAGTGCTTTGTTTTTATTATAGACTGCCAAATGATTCAGTGTTTGGTTTTAGTCCTATTATTTAATTTTCACTTTTGAATAATGCTGGCATGAGATATAAAATTTCCATGAGTTTATCATAAGACAGAAAGAAAAATACTTGAAAGTTTGAATTCTACACTTAGACTATTTTGCTTAAATCCCATATTTTCTTCATATTGGCTTTATGATCTTTGGCAAACTACTTAGCCTTCAGAGAATCTCAACTTATAAAATGGGGATAGTAAACTTAGTCACTTTGTAAGTTATGTTTTCTGAGAATAAATGAGTTAACATATGAAAATTATATATAACAGTGTCTAAAGTAGTAAGTGTTTAATAAATGTATGGGCTTCCCTGGTGGCTCAGCTGTTAAAGTTCCCACCTGCTGATGCATGAGAACCAAGAGACTCAGGTTTGATCCCTGGGTCAGGAAGATCTCCTGGAGAAAGGCATGGCAACCCACTCATATTTTTGTCTGGAAAATTCCATGGACAGAGGAGCCTGGCGGGCTATAGCTCATGGGGTTGCAAAGATGCATACACACAAACAACATTCATCAAAAAGAAGTCACACATTGAAAAAAGTAAAATATGCTGTTAGAACCTAATAAATTGGACTATTTGGATTCTAGTTTGAAATGTCAGTTTTATGAGGTATGAAAGTTTTTTAAACTTTCTTTCTTCCTTTCTTTCTTCATTGATTTTTATAAGCATATTAATAAGTATCTTGCTTTTCTCATGAGCTAAGAGTAATATGCATGAAATCAGCTAACAAGTTTGAAATTTTACTATTTTATGTAATATTAAAGTGAAATAATGGACATGATCTTCAATGGTAATGTTTTTAAACGTACTTTGCCATATTTTCTAATATAAAAAGAACAAACTTAAATTTAACCGATAACCCTATCAATCATTTGTTGTGTATACACTACATTCCAGACATTGTACTGTACAATTTTACTTATCTGTGTTCTCAGTCACTTCAGTCATGTCTGACTCTTTGTGACTCTATGGACTGTGGCCCACAAGGCTCCTCTATCCATGACATTCTCCAGACAGGAATACTAGAGTGGGTCACCATGCCCTTCTTGATAGGATCTTCCCAACCCAGGGATCAAACTGGCAACTCCTGCATTGCAGGCAGATTCTTTACCACTGAGCCACCAGGGAAGACCTTTTATATTAATGTTTTCTCATTTAATCTCTAACATCAAGATACAATGTTTATGTTATATAATTAACAGTGAGGAATATTTTTATTTCATTCATAACATCAATGTACAGATCAGCAGTATTTACATTTTGCTAATGAGGAAACCAAGGCCTAGAAAGTTAAGTAATTTACCCAAAAGTAGTAATCAATAATACTTGACATCCTAGTTCTGTTGCACAGTGTTTTATGCCAGAACTGAAGTTCTTAATAGGATAATGTGCTATTTTTCCACTCTAGCTTTACAATGCCTTTTGGGGTCTTAAGTAAACTAGAGAAATATTAACAAAAACATCAAGTAAGTTGTTTTTTCATACCATTCCTGAAATGCCAAGAGCTGATACAAAGAGTCCTTGAACATGGATCAGGATGAGAACCTTTAGCCTCCAGAGGAACAAATACACTAAATGTACATTGAATGTGAAAAACTATTCTTGCAAATACATGCTCTAGAGTTCTTAATGAGGAGTAAAATGACAGGAAGCAGAAAGTAGACACAAATAAACAGCTGACTGAAATTTATAGGGCCATAAACATAAAAAGTAATACTAGTCTAATACCTGGAAATTGAAAGGTGTTTGACTTAAAACAGAAACAACAAGAAATGAGTTAATATAGTCTGAGACAATTTCTCTGTGTAAACAAGAGGGTGTTTGTTTTTCAATGTTAAGAAATGGAAACTCTGAGCAGCATGCGTGTATTCGACAAGTTTCAAAATTCAAGTAGACTGATTTTATGCTTTACCTGTTTTAAGTTTTATGAGAGGCAAAAATAGCCTTTTTGTCCTTTTATGATTATAATCCACTTGTAACATGCTTTGTATTATTGTTATAATTCATATTTTGTAAGATTTCATTACCAATTTTAATACATCCAAAATGTGTTTTTAAGTACATTTTACCATACGGAGGCAATGTGTCTGTGAAGCAGTAGAGAAGAGGACAACTAATCTTTTCTAAGCAACTAATATGTACAAGCCACTGGGAATTTTGCAGTGAATTTATCTGTCAATACTATCCTCTCAGTCATGTCTGACTCTTTGTGATCTCATGGACTGTAGCCTACCGGTCTCCTCTGTCCATGGGATTCTCCAGGCAAGAATACTGAAGTGGGTAGCCATTCCCTTCTCCAGGGGATCTTCCAGACCCAGGGAATGAATCCATGTCTCCTGAATGGCAGGCAGGTTCTTTACCATCTGAGCCAACAGGGAAACCGGCTATTCCCCAAAGGAGCTTATAAATTTAAGAGTAGGGATACAAATATATTTTTATTTGAATAAAAATATAACATATTCAGCTGTTGATAAGATTGTACATGTATACTCAATAGTGTCTGATTCTTTGTGACCTCATGGAGTGTTGACCACCAGGTTCCTATGTCCGTGGGATTCTCCAGGCAAGAATACTGGAGTTGGTTGCCATTTCCTTCTTCAGGGGATCTTTCTGACCCAGGGATTGAATCTGTGTCTCCTGAATTGCAGGCTGATTCTTTACTACCTGAGCCATCAGGGAAGCCCTGATAAGTTTGTGTATAGGCAATAATTTGTAATTTCCATTTGAACAGAGAAGAAAGGAAAATTCTTTGTGAATATTTGTGGGGAAATGTTTCAGTCAGAAGGTATAACATTCAAAGGGCAATTTGGGAATGAGATTGACAGAACACTATGGAATGAATATTGTGTTCCGTCAATTCATATGTTAAATCTTGATTGCTCATGTGATGATATTGGGAAGTAAGGCCTTAGAGGGGGTGATTAAGTCATGAGGGTAGATGCCTCAGGAAGAAGACAAATGCTTTTATAAAAGAGATCCCAGAGAGCTCTCTTATGAGGGCATTGCAAAAGGTGAGCTCTCACCAGATACAAGCTACCTACACCTTGTTTTTGGATTTAACAGCCAGCAGAACAGTGACAAATAAATGCTTGTTGTGTAAGCCACCAGATCTATGATATTCTGTTATAACAACCTGAACTGACCACTACCCAAAGAACATAAAGGAGACTGCTTGGGCTGGATTGTGGTAAATGAGGGAGAGTCTGGCAGGATACTAGTTCAGAAACAGAAGCAAGATAGATCATGTTGATGTTGCATATTTGATTCAGTAATTTGGATGATATTATAATGAATGGCCAAATA
Source organism: Oryx dammah (assembly GCF_014754425.2). Taxonomy (NCBI): domain Eukaryota; kingdom Metazoa; phylum Chordata; class Mammalia; order Artiodactyla; family Bovidae; genus Oryx; species Oryx dammah. Next base: position 79,382,220 of record NW_024070187.1, on the reverse strand, counting down.
TTGATATGAGCTTTACCATTTATGAATTAGCATATGATGTGGGGTGGGTGAGTTGTTTGGACTATAAGTAGAAAACTTGTAGGTAAGGAAGAGTTAGGAAATTGGTACAGAATTTTAGTCAAGAGATAATGATATAGTGGAAAGTTGCTGAAAAATACCATCCTGACACTCTGTGATGACCTAGAGGGATGGGATTATATATGTAATTGTTACTGATTTGCATTGCTGTATGGATGGTAGAAACCGACACAAAATTGTAAAGCAATTTTCTACCAATTAAACAATTAAAAAACAAATTAAAGATGACTCAGAATAAACTTATGAAGAAAAGCTTGGAGATAGAGATGATAAAACAGAATGGATTTCATGATGGACTGGTTGTGAAGCCTAAGCAAGAGATTGAATGATGAACTTTTTATTACATAAAGTTTGAGGTGAGTATAATTAGAAGGGAAAATATGAATAATTGTGTTTTGGAAATTTAAGTTTGATGCATTTATGAGTTAACAAATAAATGTTGAGTAAATAGTTGGAGATAAAATTCTAAAACTCAGATCTCGACTGGAAATAAATTTGAGAATCACAGGTAGTGATATAGTGTGGCAAACATGACAACAGATGCATTGCCAGGTTATTAACATGTCTGGCCAATGTGAGGATGTTTTACAGAGGAATTTACTTTCAAAATTAGGTTTTTAACAGACAACAGTATTTGATATTTATTTATCATTTATTTCCTATCAGGCCCTCAGTTCAGTTCAGTTCAGTCACTCAGTTGTGTCTGATGCTTTGCAACTCCATGAACCACAGCATGCCAGGCCTCCCTGTCCATCACCAACTCCCAGAGTTTACCCAAAGTCATGTCCAGTGAGTTGGTGATGCCATCTAACCATCTCATCCTCTGTTGTTCCCTTCTCCTCTTGCCTTCAATCTTTCCCAACATCAGAGTCTTTTCAAACGAGTCAGCCCTTCGCATCAGATGGTTAAAATATTGGAGTTTCAGTTTCAACAACAGTCCTTCCAATGAATACCCGGGACTGATCTCCTTTAGGATGGACTGGTTGGATCTCATTGAAGTCCAAGGGACTCTCAAGAGTCTACTCCAACACTGCAGTTTAAAAACATCAATTGTTTGGCACTCAGCTTTTTTTATAGTCCAAGTCTCACATCCATACATGAATACTGGAAAAACCAATAGTTTTGGAAAAACCATCTAGCCTTGACTAGATGGACCTTTGTTGACAAAGTAATGTCTCTGCTTTTTAATATGCTGTCTAGGTTGGTCATAACTTTCCTTCCAAAGAGTAAAAGTCTTTTAATTTCATGGTTGCATTCACCATCTGCAGTGATTTTGGTGCCCCAAAAAATAGTCTGACACTGTTTCCACTGTTTCCCCATCTATTTGCCATGAAGTGATGGGACCGGATGCCATGATCTTCGTTTTCTTAATGTTGAGTTTTAAGCCAACTTTTTCACTCTCCTTTTTCACTTTCATCAAGCGGTTCTTTTGTTCTTTACTTTCTGCCATCAGGCCCTATACATATACTATTGCTGGCCAAACAACATAAATATTAGGGGCTTCCCTGGTGATGCAGTGATAAAAAATCTGCCTGTCAATGCAGGCGACACAGGTTCTATCCCTGGGTGGGGAAGATCGTCTGGAGGAGGAATAGGCAATCCACTTCAGTATTCTTGCCTGAGAAATCCCATAGATAGAGGAACCTGGAAGGCTACAGTTCATGGTGTCAAAAAAGAGTTGAATATGACATAGTGACTGAACAACAACAACCTGAACATTATGAGGAAACTGAGATACAGTGGAAATATGGCACTGAAGCCATGCAAATCCAAGAACCATGGTTGGAACCCACTTTCTTTTTGAGTTGATAAAATTATCCCTTTACTTTCTATCACACACACCTTGGATTTTTTCCAACAGAGGAGAGAATAATGTCAATCAGAGTGAGCAATAGGACAATGTAGGAGATAAAATGGTGTTTCACTGAAGAACAGTGCTCTCTGTGAGCTGAATGGAATATGTGTAGGGTTGGACCTAGGAGTCTAGGTTTGGTATTAAGTAGAAGTTAGGTGATGAAAGACCTAGCTTGATTTGTCTAGGATTTTGGCCCTGATCCTATGGAAAAATAAGGGCCATTCCCTCATAGCTCAGTCTGTAAAGAATCTGCCTGCAATTCAGGCGACCCAGGTTAGATTCCTAGTTGGGAAAGATACCCTAGGGAAGGAAATGGCAACCTACTCCAGTATTCTTGCCTGAAGAATCCATGGACAGAGGAGCCTAGCAGGCTACAGTCCATGGGGTCACGAGAGTAGGACACGACTTAGCAACTAAACCACCACCATTGAAGATTCCAGTATGGGGAATGGTACTATGAACCTAGGATTTCAGGAAGATTGAGTATGTATGTAGCACAGAGATAGAGCAACCTATTCAATCCATTTATTTCAGTTATCACTTAATTAAAATATGCTTTTTTAATTAAAGAGATGTGTTAGAAGAGTCAAAAATTCACCATTATTTATTGATGCCAAGTAATGGAACTTTCCAAGAAGTGTACCCTAAAAGTTTCTTAGAATGTAGCTTCTTCAGTTTTTTATCCTCATTCTGAACAAAATAAATTCCAAAAGCTTATAAGGTTTACCATATACTTCAAGAACTGTCATCTCTGATCCTGTCATTACAACCTATCATAATTATAAAACATTGATGAGATTTTGAAATTAAATCAAATTTCCCAAATTTTATATTTTTGGAATGAAAATATACAGCTTTTGTCTACCTTCTATACACATTGCAATAATATAGATGACTTCATAGAATTTATATATGAATAAACTATATAGATATTGTGATATTTTACAATACACTTTAAAAAACCTCTTAGAGCAGTGATCTCAAACCATGCACACACTAACATGTGTACCAATAATTTGCATTGGGAATATGGATGAATAAACCATTTCTTACACCTGAGGAGCTGCCATCACAATTGACTACTTATTTTCACATTCTGAAAATGATACTTTATTTCTTAGTGGAACTGTCTTAGAAGACAGATAAGAAAGCTTAATGATTCAGATGAAGAGAGAGCACTCTTCAATATTTCTCTATATATTGGATTTAATTGTTTTTGAGGATCTTAAAATTATATCACTCCTTCAAAATGATAGAAAATGCCGAGTACAAGTAAATACATTAGTTTCTTATTCATTTCTTGACAAGTTCTTATTACCTGACAAATTAATTCAAATCTCTTTAGTCTCAATGAATAAACATAATTCTCAAATCCCTACTTGTTTTATTTATGACGTGCACTTCCCTGGCGGCTCAGTGGTAAACAATCCAACTGCTAATGCAAGAGGCACGGTTTCAATCCCTGGGTCAGGAAGATCCCTTGAAGAAGTAAATGGAAACTCATTCTAGTATTGTTGCCTAGAGAATTCCATGGACAAAAGAGCCTGGCAGGCCCAAGTACAGGTATGGCAGAGTCAAACACGACTGAGTGACTATCACTCACTAGTGACTAAAAAACAACACACAAACACATACCTACACAGCTCAAAGAAGACAAGTTATATAATATATCAGGGTATTTTTAACTACTATACTTATTTTCTGGTGTTTCAGCTTCTACATCATTCCTTCCAAAGAACACCCAGGATTGATCTCCTTTAGAATGGACTGGTTGGATCTCCTTGCAGTCCAAGGGACTCTCAAGAGTCTTCTCCAACACCACAGTTCAGAAGCATCAATTCTTCGGTGCTCAGCTCTCTTCACATTCCAACTCTCACATCCATACATGACTACTGGAAAAACCATAGCCTTGACTAGATGGACCTTTGTTGGCAAAGTAATGTCTCTGCTTTTTAATATGCCATCTAGGTTGGTCATAACTTTCCTTCCAAGGAGTAAGCGTCTTTTAATTTCATGGCTGCAATCACCATCTGCAGTGACTTTGGCAACCTCATGCGAAGAGTTGACTCATTGGAAAAGACTCTGATGCTGGGAGGGATTGGGGGCAGGAGGAAAAGGGGACGACAGAGGATGAGATGGCTGGATGGCATCACCAACTTGATGGATGTGAGTTTCAGTGAAATCTGGGAGTTGGTGATGGACAAGTAGGCCTGGCATGCTGCAATTCACGGAGTCGCAAAGAGTCGGACACGACTGAACAACTGAACTGAACTGAACTGAATTATTTTCTCATAGATTACAGCAGGTGAGAATCTGTGAAAACAATTGTATAGCTACTGTTGGTAACCAGGTGATCTTTTATTTCGCTTTGTTGCTGTTTGTCCACTAGGTGGCAGAATTACACTAGTAACTTGAAAATACTGGCACTAAAGCAAAATGACTTTCACATCTATTTCTGTGTTTTCCAATAGAAATATACCTAATTAATTGATAATAATAATAAAAGGTATGGTTTTTAATGGCAATAAGTTCAGTTAGGTCACTCAGTCGTGTCCAGCTCTTTGTGATCCCATGAATCACCACATGCCAGGCCTGCCTGTCCATCACCAACTCCTGAAGTTTACCCAAACTCATGTCCATCAAGTTGGTGATGCCATCCAGCCATCTCATCCTCTGTCATCCCCTTCTCCTCCTGCCCCCAATCCCTCCCAGCATCAGGTTCTTTTCCAATGAGTCAACTCTTTGCATGAGGTGGCCAAAGTACTGGAGTTTCAGCTTCAGTATCAGTCCTTCCATTGAACACTCAGGACTGATCTCCTTTAGGATGGACCTGTTGGATCTCCTTGCAGTCCAAAGGACTCTCAAGAGTCTTATCCAACACCACAATTAAAAAGCCTCGATTCTTCAGTGCTCAGCTTTCTTCACAGTCCAACTCTCTCATCTATACATGACCACTGGAAAAACCATAGCCTTGACTAGACGCAACTTTGTTGGCAAAGTAATGTCTCTGCTTTTCAATATACTATCTAGGTTGGTCATAACTTTCCTTCAAAGGAGGAAGCATCTTTTAATTTCATGGCTGCAATCACCATCTGCAGTGATTTTTGTGCCCCCCAAAATAAAGTCTGACACTGTTTTCACTGTTTCCCCATCTGCTGCTAAGTCACTTCAGTTGTGTCCGACTCTGTGTGACCCCATAGACAGCAGCCCACCAGGCTTCCCCATCCCTGGGATTCTCCAGGCAAGAACACTGGAGTGGGTTGCCATTTCTTTTTCCAATGCATGAAAGTGAAAAGTGAAAGTGAAGTCGCTCAGTTGTGTCTGACTCTTAGCGACCCCATGGACTGCAGCCTACCAGGCTCCTCTGCCCATGGGATTTTCCAGGCAAGAGTACTGGAGTGGATCTCAGTTCAGTTCAGTTCAGTTCAGTTCAGTCACTCAGTCACGTCCAACTCTTTGTGACCCCATGAATCGCAGCACGCCAGGCCTCCCTGTCCATCACCAACTCCCGGAGTTCACTCAGACTCGCGTCCATCGAGTCAGTGATGTCATCCAGTCATCTCATCCTTGGTCGTCCCCTTCTCCTCCTGACCCCAATCCCTCCCAGCATCAAAGTCCTTTACAATGAGTCAACACTTCGCATAAGGTGGTCAAAGTACTGGAGTTTCAGCTTCAGCATCATTCCCTCCAAAGAAATCCCAGGGTTGATCTCCTTCGGAATTGACTGGTTGGATCTCCTTGCAGTCCAAGGGACTCTCAAGAGTCTTCTCCAACACAACCGTTCAAAAGCATCAATTCTTCGGCGCTCAGCCTTCTTCACAGTCCAACTCTCACATCCATACATGACTACTGGAAAAACCATAGCCTTGACTAGACGGACCTTAGTTGGCAAAGTAGTAGGTTCCCATGAAATGATGGGACTAGATGCCATGATCTTCGTTTTCTGAATGTTGAGCTTTAAGCCAACTTTTTCATTCTCTTCTTTCACTTTCATCAAGAGGCTTTTTAGTTCCTCTTCACTTTCTGCCATAAGGGTGGAGTCATCTGCATAACTGAGGTAATTGATTCTCCCGGCAATCTTGATTCCAGCTTGTGCTTCTTCCAGCCCAGCATTTCTCATGTACTCTACATATAAATAGTAAACCATAAAGTGGAATATGAAAGGTATTCAAAATGAAAGTGCGAATTGATTTACAAATGCAGTGTCTCCAAACAACTTTCTAATATTCAGTTTTTTCCTTTTATCACAGTTAATGTGAAATTAACTATAGAAATTTACCTAGTTTCTGCATTTGATAAAACAGGGCTTGAAAAGCATCATCAATTTTATAACAATGAAATTCCATGAGGTGAAAGAACCGGTGAGTGTTCTCCATTTTCATGGTCATCAACATAGTACAGAAGGTTAAGTAGAACCATTCTAGATAGCCTCCTGTTGCAGCCCTGCCAGTCACTGATCTGAAAGAATTCAGAATGGTTATAAGCGCCTCTCAAATAAAAGTCTTGGAAGCTGTGGAGACAGATCACAAAGGCTTAGAAACCTCAAGGTTCTATTTACCATTTGTCTTTAATTACTCTTCTGGCTTTGTGAAACAACTGAAATGTCTCAGGTGACATTTCACTAAGACAGTTTTTCTGCCCAGTTAGAGAGGAGAATGACAGGTAGCTGAAAGAAGTCTGCCGTGTTCTAAGAAATACTGCAAAATCTTCAGGTCTGTTTTACCATTGAAAAGGGAATACTACTCAAAAAGGATAAATGGAAGAGACCGTGGTGGGAGCAGTAGTAGAGTAAGACAATATGACAAGGATGTTGAATAGGCTTTAGACAAATTTTGGCCTAGAGAGTAATTTTTCCACTTAGGTTTCCTCTGCTTCTAAAGTAATTTGTTTCAAGTGGTATAGATGTGAGAAAACCTGTATAGCCAGAGGGTCAAAAACATTATAGAGAAAAGAGCCTTTCTTTAAGAATACTGAAAGTACTTAAAAGATCAATATATGCCTTTTTTTGTTACTTGTATTTTTATCTTGATCAGTTTCACTCTTTTCCTAATTTACCATTCTTTTCTTTCTTTTTTAGTTTTTACCTCTTTTCTAATCCTCTCAGTTTTTTAAAAGAATCTTTTTTTTTTCTCCACAAATGAGAAATTTCCTTTAATTTATTTGGCCATATATATTTACTAATTTTTTGTCATTTTGTGTTTATAATTTTAACTTTTAAAATAAAGGGCCATTTGAGAAGAAACAGTATTATATGCTCCCACATATACACAAACTCATATACATTTGTATATGTGTGTATATATTAGATGAAAGGTGAAGCATTCATGAACACACTTATTTGTTTTTTGTGTGTGAATAAATAACTTACTGAGAGAAAGTTATGCCCTTTGGGAAACTACCACAGCTTTCAGCCTATTCAGCCGAATTCAGTGTTCCAAGCAAGTGATTCTGTTCTAAATACAAAACAACTATCATTGCTACAGATAAAACTTAAATTTGTGCTTCAAGCATAAATTATTAAATTGTTATGCTGACAAAAGAAATAATTCTTACCTAGTAACATATTTCTGTTCTGATGTTATTCTTTTATTTTCTGCTTGGTTAGAATTCCTGTGGCAGAGATATTTATACAATGATGCAAATATCTAAATTCATATTTTACAATACAGACTGAAATGCTATAAAGCTCAGAGTATATAGACAAGTACATCTTAATTTCTTTGTTATATATTTGTTAATTTGAGAATGGCTAGTAACATGCTCTATAGCAGTTATGTGCTATATTTTATTGCCTTTGGGTGTCAATTATTTGTAATCCATTGGTTTTTGTATCATTTTACTGATGCTCTTATTGGATTATTGAAAAGGCATTTCATTTCTCTAAGCTTGGAGGTTTTGGAGGTGTCCAAATTTCCCTGTGGCTGCAAGATTTGGATGTATTACAAATGACTTAAATGATTTTAAGTAGCTTAAAGAGCATTTGTTGCATAGCACTCCTAACAAGCCAGAATGACATAGGCTAGGACACTAGCTTGCTAATTTGCCTTGAGCTCAGATATATTACTTTTTCTCTCTAGGCATATAGATACAGAAGATACAAATTCTTATTAAGGAGAGCACTGAAAAGAGCTACAGTGGAATAGTTGCTTATAGGACAATAACAACACAGAAACTGCAATGACAGCCAAAAACCAAAATTTTGACTTAGAGTTCCAGAAAAACATACAGGTGTGTGAATGTTAGTGGTCAGAATATAGGTGAATCATTTTGAAGAAAAAGAGGTATGTGGAAAAGAAATCCAAGAGAAAAACCACTAAAAAAATTAGCCTTATCAATATCAAGTAAGTCATGGAAACAGGATAATATTAGTAACTGAATGATATGAGAAAACTACTAAAGATGCTGATCCTGTGAAATTCTACTTAATTATTGATAGATCATCAGTAATACTATCAAGGGATGAATGGATATATAAAACTTGAAGAACGTGTCATATACATGCTGTAGGTACACAGTAAGCACTGAAACTTACCTATTTATAAACGCAGAAACTTCTACATCTAACAGAGAGCCTGTAAGGTATACTTTGGGCCAAGGCAGAAAAGAAAGGGAGATGACCTCAGCGGAAGTAGGTTACCTTTATTCAGGCAAGGAGGGGCAACAGTCAGCCTAAGGACCAGGCTGAGCACAAGAGGGATCAGGGAGGCTTCATATTTAAAGGGAAGTTTGTGGAAATGATAAGGGAAACATTACTCAAGCGGGATGTTTTGGGTATTCTTTGGTTGAGATGGCATTTTTAGTTGGGCAGGGAGAGATAAGTCTCTGGCAAATGTAAGAGGTGGATGGCTTCTGGACAGGGGGTGATAAGTCCCAGAGAGATACAACAAGCCTGAAGCATCAGGGTGGAACCTAAACTTCAGTTTTGTTTTCTCCGAAGTTAGATGATTCAGCAAGGGCCTTCGAGACTGTTGTTTTCTTTTCTAGGCCCAAAGACTCCTTCAGAAACTGCTCTTAAACAGCTACTCTACAGTCTGAACAAACACTCTGGCAGACCTTGAGTGTAGTCTTGACTTCATTCTTCTTAATGGAATCTACTTTTCTTCTGCAAAACAAATTCATCACTCTAACTAGGGAATAAATGGCGATTTTACCAAGAGCTGATTCTATATTCATAAACTTCTAGTTTGAAGATATCTATTCATTCATTTATCTATCCATTCCATAGGTTATTGAAAACAATATGTTGAGCAGAGTTCCAGACCCTTGGGATATAGCCTGAAACAGAGAGCCCTGTTTCTTGTTCTCTACATTTGTTTATTTACTTACTTTGCTTATGGTTACCAAGGAGCAAGAGGAGGGTGAGATGAGTTGGAAGACTGGAGTTGACATATATATACACCACTATGTATAAAGGAGATAACTGATGTTATATAGCACAGGGAACTCTACTCTGTGCTCTGTGATGATCTAAATGGGAAGAAAATATATAAAAGAGTGGCAAAATGCATATGTACAACTGACTCACTTTGCTATCCAGCAGAAACGAACACAATATTGTAAAGTAAATATATCCTAATAAAAATTAATAACATTTTTATGATATAATTAACAGGTGTATAACATAGTGATGCACAATTTTGCAAGGTTATGTATATTCCATTTATAGTTATTATAAAGTATTGCTTATATTCCTGTTTTATATCACATATCTTTGTAGCTTATTTTATATTTAACAGTTTGTACCTCTTAATTTGGCTTCCCAGGTGGCTCAGTGGTCAAGAATAAGCCTGCAATGCAAGAGACATTGGTTTGTTTCCTCAGTCAGGAAGTTGCCCTGGAGAAGGAAATGGCAACCTGCTCCAGTATTCTTGCCTAGGAAGTCCCATGGACAGAAACATCCATGGAGTCACAAAGAGTCAGACACAACTTGGCCACTGAGCAACAACAAACCCCATATAAGCAGAAACTTTGTTCTGCTCATCCCCATAATCTAACTGCTGCTGCTGCTGCTGCTAAGTCACTTCTGTCATATCCAACCCTGTGCGACCCCATAGACAGCAGCCAATCAGGCTCCCCTGTCCCTAGGATTCTCCAGGCAAGACCACCAGGCTCCCCCATCCCTGGGATTCTCCAGGCAAGAATACTGGAGTGGGTTTCCATTTCCTTCTCCAAAGCATGAAAGTGAAAAGTGAAAGTGAAGTCACTCAGTCGTGTCCAACTCAGTGACCCCATGGACTGCAGTCCACTAGGCTCCTCCACCCATGGGATTTTCCAGGCAAGAGTACTAGAGTGGGTTGCCATTGCCTTCTCCACAGAATCTAACTAAGTGGTTTCACGTTGGAAGGGGGTGATTATATAAGAAGCCAAAGAGACAACTGGAAAGTAGATGAAAGAGGTTGGTTGTACATGTGAGTTCCTGCATGGAAATATATTTTAAATGGAAGATATATTTCTATGTAAATTTTCAAAATAAAAATCAAATACCATAATTAGCTAAAGAATTTTCTGTGGTAACTTCCAGAAGGAAATTTAAAACAAGCAAAATGTATCTTTTCCTCTACATGCTTAATGACCCACTGTCATTTACCAAACCTAACTAAGTAATCTTTTGGTTTTAGAAGGATCATCATTTCCTCAGGGATGTCTCCTGTCACCACTCAGTTATCTTTCCATTCTTTCTCCGGGATTTTGCCACAATGTTCTTACTATCATACTTACTGTTATAATTAAGATGTTTCTTAATTATTTTTCTTACTCATAGTTTACAAGTTCTGCAAGAGTGGAGCTTTAGGATCTTGTTTACATCGGTATGTGCAGTGTTTAGAAGAATTATCAGCATACAATAGTCTTTAATGAGTATTTCTTGAATGAATTACTGAATGATGGTTGCAAATAGGCAATTCTGATTGAATCCAATTCTTCAACTACTCAACAGTGACTTCTGTGAATCCTGAATTAGTTGAAGAAAAACAGAATCCTGAAGATTTTTCTCATCTTAAATTCATTAAAGCTGACACACTATATCCCGTTGGTCCTTGCACTCTACCATTGTTCTAGGACAGTTTTTATTATCCTCCCTCTTTGAATCTCCAACAACTTGTTTTCTGTCTCCACTCCCCACTATTTGTCTTGCTTCCTATTTCACAGAAAAAATTAACCAAATTGGAAAGAATTTCTAGAAGCTATCACTGACCTGCATCTTTGTCCACTTTCTTGGCCATTTTTTCTGTTGTTTTTGTTCATCCCCTAGGAAGTCGACTCCTCTCCTTGTCTGTTCTACTCCAATACCCCTTTTCTACTGAGAGATGAAGTTTCAACACTTTCCACCTTCTCCAAAATCAGAGAACTTTGTTCTGAATTTGATCTTTCTCACCTATGCTGCTAATATTCTCTTTAGAAGGAAAGAGGAAAAAAAAATCCTGCTTGTAGCATTCATCCTTCAGATATCATTCAATTTTCCTTTACAACAGGGATTCTCAATACAACATTCATGCAAGAAGTGTGGACAGAATTCAGGTGGTCATTCTTCAAGGATAAAAAAGCAAAAAAAATTCTTGATCATTAAGTGACTGAAACACAGTGACCTTCTATTATGTATGTATCTTGACAATTCACCTCATACAATAGTAGCTCTAACTGAACTACTACTGTAATGTCACAAAATATCTTTCATAGTCACCATCATTTTGAAATTGGGATATCAGACTTTTCTATACATTGCTTTTTAAAGGTTAAAAACTCTTACCTTAGAACAAGATTCTTTGAAATGTTTGTTGATGTCACTGTTTTAAATTCTTTTTTTTTTTTTTTTCTTTCCCCAACCCTGAGAACATTTTCAGTCAGGCTCTTGTCCATATTGATCTACAAAGTAGTTTTCTATAACTACTGAAAATATGCATTTGCTGATTACAACAATCAAGGTTAAGTCTTCTTACTTTGGAAAGCATTTGTCGCCCTTCTCTCTCTTCTCTTGGAAGCACTGCCTTCCCTTCCAAGGTCACACTCTCCTGTTTCCTTCTACCCCATTGGTCCCTTATTTTTGAATTTCCTTAGCAAGTCTATCTCCATAAAAATACTTTTTTTTAAATGTTGGAATCCTACAGTTTTAGTACTTAGACATCATTTTTACTTAATTGATAGTCTGTCATATGATCTCATGTAGTTCCATGACTTTACATAAACTAAATGATGGTGATTCCCAAATGTATAACTCTCTAAACCTCTTATCTGAACAACTGATTGGTATTTTAAACTACCTCCACATTTATCTTGAATGTTTAAATGATATCTTCAAATGAACCTGTCCAAAATTAAATCTGAATCTCTTTCCCTACCCCACCCTCAACCCTCAGCCTCCTGCCACATCATATTTATCTCAGTTATGGCAACTCTAACTTTTTAGCTCTTTGGTTCAAAATCTCAGAGTCATCCTTCACTCTTCTTTATTATTTCATGACTTATAATAAATGAAGCTTGGCAATTCTACATTGAAAATATATCCTACATACAACCACGCATCATTTCCTAAGCAGCTATTATGTTGACCCAAGCCACAACTTTTTGTAGCTTACATTATTGTAAGAGCCCACTAACGATCTCTGTTTTCATCCATGCTTCCCTCCAATATATTCCAAAGGCAGAAGTCTAAGGAATCTTGTTACATAGAAAGTCAGATCACATCTCTTCTTTGCTCTGAACTCCCCAATAGCTTTGCATCTCACTTGGGATCAAAGCAGAGGACAGTACATATTCTGATTACCCATTTACCTTTGACATCTTCTATTATACTCCCCCTGGCTCATTCTGCACAAGCTGCATCGATCTTGTTCTCCTCCAAATACATGGCAGTATCCCTTTCTCAGGATGTTTGCACTTTCTTCCTCTTATTTCTAGAAAACTATGATTCCAACTGTGTGACTTCCTTGCTCACTTTCAGGCTTTATTATATGTCTGCTTCTGAATAAGGTTTTCCCTTGCCACTTCAGTTATCCTTTGACAATTTTTATTTTCCTTTATCTATTTATCATTGAGAAAATTACTGGCAATTGCTATATTTTACTTATTGTGTTTGCTGTCTGTCTTCACCCTTGCCTCTAGAATATAAGTTCTCTGAAACAACTTTGTCTATATCCTCTGGGGCCTAGAATATTATCTGATAGAAATGGTAACTCATTTTTTAATGAATGAATAAATGTGAATAAATGACCAAACATATCTTTGCCACACATCTTTACATTTATCTGTTTTAATCACCTTGCTTTTAGATGATATAATGTCAAACTATAATAGCTTAATAAACATATGATGAGTAAATGAAGTAATGCTATATTTTACTTGTCTCAGAAATTATTATTATTTTACTTCTTAAAAGATTGCCATGTATATTTGCTATGTTTCAGTACCTCTTTAGTGTAGTATGGTTATCTCATACCAGTCTTTATCTAATATTTCAAAACAAAACCATAACTTTTAATAAAAAATGCCTAAGGTATAAGAAAGTATTTTCTAAATATTTTATCAGTTATACCAAGTTTCACATATTGAATCTTATTTTAAAGCCTTCTTCTCATGGCTGTATGAGATATTGCCATTCATATTGTTTTATTACCTGAAGGAATAACTTAAAATATTAATTACCTTTAATATTTATTTTATTAAAGATAGAGATATTATTTAATCCTATTTTGATAAATTTCTTAGAGTTTATAGAAATCTTTTCTGCTTCTAAACAAAGATACCCATACAACTAACTGCAAAGGGCTCTTGAATATGCAGATGATAATGCATGAATTAGTCTAAGTAACAGTATACATTATTGGTCTAATGGAAAATTTCAACCATAAACTAAAAACTTTTTTCAAAATGGCATCTATTGAAGTATGTATGAAAACTATAATTTCACTTTAGATTATTTTAAACTATTTTCAAGGCCTTTACAAATATTTTTGTCATTTAATGACTTATTTTTCTTCCTAAATGATGTCTTTTTGAAAACAAATAGTATTTCCTGTATCTCATTTCAAACCTAATGTAAAGGACATATTAACCACAGACTGATTTTGACCATTGATATCATTTTATAGTACAATTCTTTAGAAAAATTATTGAATGGCATCTAGCAAGTTTTTCCATCTATTTAATTGGACATAAAATGTCACCACTAGTTTCCAGCAAATAACACAAAATCATAATAATTCTATTTCAGACCTCTCTCATTACCAAATTTGAGCATAATTAGATGTCTTATTATGTTAAATACTTAAATATTTGAAAAAACATTAAATGCTTTACTTCTGTAAAGTTTCCTATAAACATTGCTCTATCTAATCGTACTAATTTGGGAATATCTCAAGGATATAATTCCCATATATCTCAAAACAGCCACATACAGGAAAATTAGATCCATACAGAGAAATATGCATTGTGGCATAAAACTTCAGTTTTAAAATTCTATAACTTCATTAAATAAGATATTTATTAATTTCTCTTCTTACACTAGGCATTCTGTAAAATATAAACATTCTTGAAATACTAATATTTAGATGGCCAGTAAGTTCATTCTGGATGTTACAAAAAGACTCAAATGAAATTTTTGGCTAACCTAATACAATTGGTTACAGACACTTTATTATATAATATGTGTTAATGATTTCTTTAGTATCAGGGGAGAGTCAAGAATTGGACTAATTAATTACACTATTGTAAAAAGATGAAAAGGGAGGTTATAAAGAGACTACAAAAGGCAGAGACTGACCTTCAGAATGTTGCTGAAATTTTGCCTCTGTTTAGGGAAAACTTGAAAGTAAGCTTCATCCCCAGATATTAGTGGTTATTCATTCTACAAAGCAAACATCACTCTGGTACCAAAGACAGAGAAGGATAGTAAAAGAAAAGAAAACTACAGGTCAATACCTATGATGAATATACATCAAAAATTCTCAACAACATACTATCAAAATGAATTTAGCAACACATTAAAAGGATCATATACCATGATCCAGTGAGATTTATCCCTGGGATGCAAAGATGGTTCAACATAAGCAAATTAATAACTGTGATACATCACATCAATAGTAAAGGATAAAATCCTGTGATCTCAGTACATACAGAAAAAAACATTTGCCAAAATTCAACATCATTTTATGATAAATTCTTCCATTATTCTTATAATTAAAAATGGTATAATCATCTGGCAGGTAAAATGTTAGAATTCTATATATGTTTTTTCTTATGGAAATAGAATATCAGAGGGTGTTTCTTTGAGGAAACCTTTGGGTGGATATTTCTGTTGTGATGGAACCCATCATAGTTTCACTAATGTAGTCAGTCTGCAATCAGCTCTACCTTTGTTAATATGAGCTTCACCGTGATTAAAACCTGTGTCTCCATTTCATTATATGAAGATGCACAGAAAGATTGAAAAGCATTAAATGGAAGCAGTTTCATCAGGGAGAGATGATTATAGAATTCAAAATAATGCTATTGAAATCTCAGCCAAAGCAATACCATCCTCGAACTTCTGATGACAAAATGTATCTTCTGGAGCTCTGTCTTCCTTTGAGATTGAGATGAAAAAACATGCTGATGAATTTATGTGTTTAATAAAAACAGATATTGGATATTATTCAACATCTGTGTTATAAAAGATTATGCGTGTAACTACATAATATTTTAGGAGATTTATTGAGGTGGTACTGTATATTTTTTTCTAGATATGAGCAAATCCAATTAAGAGTTTTGATGACTAAATTAGGAATGATAAATGCTTACTATATGTCAATGCATTATGGCAGATATTTACATATATTTTCTTATTCAATTTTCATAACAATGACATATCATTTTTCATTATGTATGAGAAAACTTTGGCTCAGAGATGTTCACTAACTTGCTCAAGATGATATAGCTAGAAACTGACAGGTTATAAATTTGAACACAGGTGTTTCTGTTTTAATTACAAAATCAATACTTTTTACAACTTGACAACAAAATATAGTGCTTATGTTAAATCAAAATCAAATTATAGTTTAACTCTCTAATTATGCTTTCATATATAATTGATATCATTGTACATACAGTTGAAGATGCTAAACTGTAAAGTCTTATTAAAGATTTATAACCAGCATGTGTTTATGGGCATTTTCATAAGCATAAATCTATTGATAACATCATAGTTGAAATGATCAGAAAATAAGAAATAATAATAGACTATACACTGAACTTATTTTCTCTCCTTTTAAATAAAAATAATTCATTTAAATTTTTGGAGTTAAGAATCAATCTGGAATTAACACTTTGAAAATCTTATTTATATTTCCAATGCAGCAGTCTGTAATTATTTTCTCTAGAGTTTAAAAATCCTGTGGCTGTCATTCTACCATATACTACAGTTTCAAGGTAGAGCTGGAACTCAGTCCTAACCCTGCCATATTTGTATTGACACATACATTTGTTGTGCTTGTTCAATGTTGATCTGATTATAAGTCTGCTCTTGTAGTTGTATTTTTATAGAGAGTTCATTTTAAGTTCATTTTTGTATAAATAACTTTAATGAACTTTCTATGTGCCTAACATTTTTCCTTCCAAGGAGGATTTTTTTTTTTTTTTTAATAAACACGTTTTGCTTTATGGGTGAAATCAATTACAGGAAATTTTCTAGGTGTAGATTTTCTTTCATATATTACCTGAACTTCATTTCTCTTAATGACATACATTTACTCCAAATACAACACAGAAGTTTCTAATAGTTGATCCAGACTATTTTGTAAACCATCTCAAATATGGATTTTTAAAAATAAATTCAGAAGGCAATTGGTCTGGAAGACCAATCTGATCCTAGGTAATTAAATGGCAAGAAATAGATGACATGGATCACTAGCTTTTCAACTTAAAGAGTGATGGCTAGCTGGATGGTTAAAGAAACAGGTGAGTGTCCATCCTCACCAGCAAAGCTTGCTTCTACACATGAGTGACTATATACTTTCTTACAAAGGCACTTAAGCTCTCTGCTTCTGAGTCATTCATCTGTAAAAGAGAAATACAGTTATCTTCCACTTTCCAAAAAAGCTGTGAAGAGTGTAATTAATTAGTATATTCAAATAGAGTTAGGAACTTCAAATTAAATGTGGAATGAAAAAATAATTTGGCTTTCACATAATTTCTTTAGGTATCTTAAACACAACAAAACAGTTTTTCCAAGGAAATTAAATTGCATCACAGTTTAAGAAGTACATGGAATGTTGGTAATATATATAATTTAATTACATAAATGACTAATGCTTGTGAGAAAGAGTTCTAGTTTATGCCATTTTTTCCCACCCTTCCTTCCTTTCTTCCTTGCATGCATTCTTCCGTCTTTCAAGGTTTCCAATATACGTTACTGAAGTGTATTCAAGTTCTATGAGTTCATCAGTATATTTTTTTTCATTGTTTGCAGGCACTCATTTTTTGTGCTGGGCATTTATTACTCTAATTTCTAGCTACTTATGCTCCGGTAACAACAGAATACCTCCAGTAAAAACCCATGTTATGGAAAAATCTAGCTTCTCTTCTTTGGAGAAACTCTCTTTCTCCCATTCTTTTGTTGTGTTGGCAAAAGAGGAACTGATATGTCCCCACATGATTTCATTTCTTCTTTCCTAGGATGAGAAAGAACCTGCCCCTCAAGAGGTAGTCTTGGTATTTCATTCATTTTGCCCCCCAGAATGCCAAGGGCTGCAAAGTTGTGAAATAAATGAAAGTCCTAACTCAGGATTGTTTTTAAGTGGAGCTTTTCAAAATAATCATTTCAGTTTGGATTTTTAAAGTTTTTGAGATACAGTTGACAGGTAACATTATATTAATTTCAGTGTACAATGTAATGATCAATCTCTGTATATATTATGAAATGATAACAGTAACTCCATGTTGGGAGCCGCGTTAGGCATTACTGACAAAATGGAGGCGCGGCCTTAAACCTCCTCCGTTTGTTCCGTAGGCACGGACCCAGAATAAAGGAGTTAGGCTTTGTGATTCTGACTTGTTTTTTCCTTTCCTCGGCTGAGTTGACTGAAGAAAATATTAAGGTGTTTATTGTTTTTGAGAGGAGCATGAGAAGGCATAAAGCCTTATGCAGCTGTGCTCAAAGAATAATCCATAAAGTTAATCACTGACACTTGTTCAAGGACTTGCAAAAGAGTGTTCCAGGGTGAGAACAGAGGCCGCAGCTTGAGACCATGGAAAGGATTCCTATTTGAAGCCTATCTGTGAGGCAAGTGATTATGACAAAGGAGTTTGCTGAATTTATATCTTAGGAATAATTAAAATAGTTAGAAGCTAAAGATTTAAGGGATGCTGTAATGTTAGCATATTCTACTATACTTTATAGAGATTAGGGAGTTAGAGATATATGTATATAGCTAGAAGCCCTTTCTTAGAAATAGTGAGCTTAGGATGCTAGGGGCAAACAGGACTTAGAAAGATAAGAATTAAATTGGATAATGTGGTATGCAGTCCAGACATTAGCATGAGTTACAGTATATTCACAAGGACTCATGATAGAAGTAGATAAGAATCGCTGAGGAAGGAACTCCTTTTGAGGAGCAACAGTGATTTTTGGAGAAAAATAAATCTGCGTCTGTGGGAACTAAAAATATCAAACCTCTGACCTAATGCTTTTGTAAAAGTATAAAAGAGAATCATAAGCTTGAAATAAACAGGCAGTCCAAAAAATAACTCAGAGGCTGCCTCAGTTTCTCGCCGACACCACTTACCCCTTCACGTTGAATCCCTGACTGCTGGAGCTGGACTCTTGCAAGTCCAATTAGCATCCATCATCATACATATTATTTTTGTAGTCATGAGAGATTTTAAATTTTATTCTCTTAGCAATAATATTATAAAGTATTATTAACTGTAGTCACCATGTGCATTACATTCTCTGACTTGCTTATTTCACAATTGAAAGTTTGTGCCTTGTGTCCCTTCCCCAAATTTGTACATCTTTCACGCCTTACTACTTCAGTTTTAATAGTTAAATATCAGGATTGTAATAGCTCAGTTTCCACCTCAAATTTGCAGATGACACTACCCTTATGGCAGAACATGAAAAGGAACTAAAAAGCCTCTTAACGAAAGAGAAAGTGGAGACTGAAGAAGCTGGCTTAAAACTCAACATTTAAAAATCTAAGATCATGGCATTTGGTCCCATCACTTCATGGCAAATAGATGGGGAAAAAATGGAAACAATGACTGACTTAATTTTCTTGGGCTCCAATATCAATGAACACAGTGACTACACCTATAATATTAAAAGATGTTTGCTCTGGAAGAAAAGCTATGAGAAACCTAGACAGTGTATTAAAAAGCAGAGACATTACTTTGCCAACGAAAGTCCATCCATAGATGGACTTCTGTGGCTTACAATAAAAAAGTGCAACACTGGAAAATACACTATGACTCGGAGAAACAGGTCATAAAATAGAGTGAACATAAAGATATTAATGACAGAAAAGTGACATATCTTTTCTGTTTTCCTGTATTTTTTTTTAATACTTGAATATCTATATCTGAGCATATGAGCTGATATGTACTAAGTGTTAATTAAGTAACTCATGCATAAGGCTTGGATTAACTGTCACATTCATAATGGATGAAAGTATCTGAGGAAGGCAAACTCTACACTGGCAATTTAGGTAAATTCAGTCATGTAATCCATCCACATGCCTAAGGTAAGATTAGATAACAATGATAGGATACTTTGAAGAAGATTTCATACACTTTTTCCTGCTTTTGTTCTGAATACTCTATAATCTATTCATGGTTCAGTTATTATAGGATTAGATATAAATTTTGTGTTTGATCAACTTTCTCCCTTTCAGACTATGCAGGTTTATTCTACTTCTCAAGGGTTTGACAGAAAAGGATTTAACATTTCTGAGGAGGCTAATTTTAATAAAAGGATACTTTTTGAAATGTACACATCAGCAAATGCATATTTCAGTTTACAGCTGCTTTAGCAGATTTTAAGTACAAATGTTGCTTAATCCACCTCCTGTCACTTAAATGATGTTTTAAGCATTTGTCACCAGGAATGTATCCAAGAAAAAAATTTCAGTGGCTAGTGTGATGATAAAGGAACTAAGGTCCCAGAGCTCTTGTTCTGGTGATGTCAGCAATCATTGTTGAATATTTCTGACCCTTTGATGTGATAAATTTTTTTCTTCTAATTACTAGCAAGTAAGGGCAAAGATGAAATAAAGTAAATATAGCTATTATTGACATGTGCTACTCTTTGACCTCTGGGAAAATCTTAACTTGCTTGCTGGTATTTTTTATATCAGCTTATGTCACAATTGGACATTTTAAACAAGAACTTAACATTACCGAAGAAATCAAAGGTTAGGAAATCAATACATCTCTTCCCATAACCTTTCACCACATTATCTCTCCACTAGCACTTTTGATAGAAAACCCACTCCAAGATGATTTTACATCTAGTAAATACAGGACTAGAGTTTGCATATCAACCTGGCTGCTGCCTTCCTCAAGTATTATTAATATTTATGTAAACATTTACACAGGCTTCCCAGGTGGCACTATGTCAAATAATCCACCTGCCAATAGAGGAGACACAAGAGATACAGGTAGTGAAGATCCCCTGGAGGATGAAATGGCAACCCACTCCAGTATTCCTGCCTGGAATTTTTCATGGACAGAGGAGGCTGGTGGGCAATAGTTCATGGGATTGCAAAGAGTCAGTCAGGACTGAGCACACAGAACACACACAAAAGTTTACACAGGTCTAGCTGAGAATTACATATTCTGATATAAAACATCTTTACTTTCTTTGGTGACTGTTGTTAGGTAGATGCAAAAAAGAACTATAAACTCAAAATATGTGGAAGAAGATTTCAGTCAAGATTATTTTTGCTGAGGCCAAATATCAGTAGGTTTCCGTTTGAGATTTCTGCTGGGCTTTTGATGGAAAGATTTTTTTTTTTTCCAGAGAGGAAAATCATCTTCCTTACTATCAATATTAATTATCTTCTTTTCTTTAATGAAGTAAATGACACTACTAGTCATTCACTAAGGTAAAATACATAAGATATTATTTGAAAAGATAAAAGTTATAAGCCCTATAAGCTGTAATCAACTAGAGTTCTCCCATTTTCTTCATCCACTTATGTCACCTTTCATCAGCTAGCAAGATCATTAGCTATTTCAAAAACAATTTCCAAATATGTTCACACTGTTACATCACCACCAGAGTTCAAGGCATCATCTTTATCTTTGCCTACTATTAATATATAATCTCACACATCTGTGTCTATGCAAAAATAAATACTTTTGTTTTCTAACTTTTTACCAAATAGGTGATCTTCCCCCAAGGATAATTAGATCTTACATGTCCTGTTTAAAATATCTTATTAGTTTCTCATGCCATTTAGAAGAAAATCTAGATTTGTATCCATAGCACACAAGGTACAATGCAATCATATGCTGGCTATTTTATTGTCTCTGTACCCTACTGAGCTCCAGTGACATTGGCTTCTTGTTTTTCTTCCTAAACTCACCAATTGTGTGTTTTTTTTAAATTTTTTGAAATATTAATTTATTTATTTTAATTGGAGGTTAATTACTCTATAATATTGTATTGGTTTTGCCATACATCAACATGAATCCACCACAGGTATACACATGCTCCCCATCCTGAACCCCCTTCCCTCCTCCCTCCATGTACCATCCCTCTGGGTCATCCCAGTGCACCAGCCCCAAGCATGTAGTATCATGCATTGAACCTCAACTGGTGATTCGTTTCATATATGATATTATACATGTTTCAATGCCATTCTCCCAAATCATCCCACCCTCACCCTCTTCCACAGAGTCCAAAGGACTGTTCTATACATCTGTGTCTCTTTTGCTGTTGCACATACAGGGTTATTGTTACCATCTTTCTAAATTCCATATATATGAATGGATAAGAAAGCTGTGATACATATACATGATGAAGTATTACTCAGCCATTAACAAGAATACATTTGAATCAGTTCTAATGAGGTGGATGAAACTGGAGCCTATTGTACAGAGTGGACTAAGCCAGAAAGAAAAACACCAATTGTGTTTTATTACTATGGTGTCTTTCTTTTCTTTCCTTTTTTGCATAGCTACTGCCTAAAATTGTCTCCATTGGCTCTATAAAATGCTGATATCTTAAGGTCTCAGGCTTGTGTCATTTTGTCCATGAGATTTTTCCTGCCCACTCAGATACTCCCTCTCAGGACATCTTTTTTGTTTATCTCTAGTTGCTTATGGATACTGTTAATTTATTTTCTTATTTTTCTAAAATGTAAGGCCTGCAAGGCAAATTGCCAGTGTCAACTCAGTGCCTATATCAGTGTCTTGAAAATAGAAGAAGATACTTTCTTTAACATTTATTTTTTAGAATGTGCACAACAAAAAGAATAAAATGCTTAGGAATAAATATACCAAATGAAACAAAAGACCTATATATAGAAAACTATAAAACACTGAAGAAAGAAATAAAATATAATGCAACTAGATGGAGAAATATACCATGTTTATGAATCAGAAGATTCAATATAGTGAAAATGAGTATACCATCCAAAGCAATCTATAGATTCAATGCAATCCCTATCAAGCTACCAATAGTATTTTTCAGAGAACTAGAACAAATAATTTCACAATTTGTATGGAAATACAAAAAAACCTCAAATAGCCAAAACAATCATGAGAAAGAAGGATGAAACTGAAGGAATACACCTGCAAGACTTCAGGTTATACCACTAAGTTATAGTCATCAAGAGAGTATGGTACTGGCACAAACACAGAAAGATAGATCAATGGAACAAAATAGAAAGCCCAGAGATAAATCCATGCATCTATGGACACCTTATCTTTGACAAAGCAGGCAAGAATATGAAATGTAGAAAAGATAATCTCTTTAACAAGTGGTGCTTAGAAAACTGGTCAACCACTTATAAAGGAATGAAACTAGAACACTTTGTAACACCATACACAAAAATAAACTCAAACTGGATTAAAGATCTAAACATAAGACTGGAAACTATAAAACTTCTAGAGGAAAACATAGGCAAAACACTCTGACAGAAATCACAGCAGGATCCTCTATGCCCCATCTCCCAGAGTAATGGAAACAAAAGCAAAAACAAACAAATGGGACCTAATTAAACTTAAAAGCTTCTGCACAACAAAAGAAACTATAAGCATGGTGAAAAGACAGCCTTCAGAATGGGAGAAAATAATAGCAAAGATGTAACTGACAAACAATCTCAAAAATACACAAGCAGCTCATGCAACTCAATTTCAGAAAAATAACTGACCCAATCAAAAAATGGGCCAAAGGCCTAAACAGACATTTCTCCTAAGAAGACATACAGATGGCTAACAAACAGAAAAAGATGCTCAACATCACTCATTCTTAGAGAAATGCAAATCAAAACCACAATGAGGTACCATCTCACTCCGGTCAGAATGGCTGCTATCAAAAAGTCTACAAACAATAAATGCTGTAGAGGGTGTTGAGAAAAGGGGAAGTCTCTTTCGCTGTTGGTGGGAATGCAAACTAGTACAGCCACTATGGAGAACAGTGTGGAAATTCCTTTAAAACCTTGAAATAGAACTGCCATACGACACAGCAATCCCACTGCTGGGCATACACACCAAGGAAACCAGAATTGAAAGAGACACATGTACCTCAGTGTTCATTGTAATGCTATTTACAATAGCCAAGACATGGAAGCAACCTAAATTTCCATTGGCAGATGAATGGATAAGAAAGCTATGGTTTATATACACAATGGAATATTACTCAGCTATTAAGAAGAATGCATTTGAACCAGTTCTAATGAGGTGGATGAAACTGGAGCCTATTTTTCAGAGTGAAGTAAGTCAGAATTTAAAACACCAATACAGTATATTAACACATATATATGGAATTTAGAAAGATGGCAACAATGACCCTATATACGAGACAGCAAGAGACACAGACGTAAAGAACAGACTCTTGGACTCTGTCGGAGTAGGCAAGGGGGGGATGATTTGAGAGAATACCATTGATGCATGAGACAGGGTACTCAGGGCTGGTGCACTGGGATGACCCTGAGGGATGGGATGGGGAGGGAGATGGGAATGGGGTTCAGGATGGGGAACACATGTACACCCACGGCTGATTCACATCAATGTATGGCAAAAACCACTACAATACTGTAAAGTAATTAGCTTCCAATTAAAATAAATTAATTTATAAAAAGTGAGGAAAAGGGCTACAAATGTAGTCCTCATGCCATCTATGAGCTTATATTGAAAGATAGATGCAAAGAACAGGAAAAAAAATAATATGTACAGTTATTTTCTCCTTATACATGATTTCTAATCTACTGTTATTACCCATCTTGCTCCTCCCAACACAAATTAAAATTGTGATAGAAAAGGATACTACAAACCAACAATGAGAAAACAGATAACTCAATTTAAAAATGAATACATTGGTAAAATAGAAATTCTTTCTGAAAAAGATATACAAATGACCAATAAGCACATGAAAATGTATTTAACATCATTGCTCACTGAAAGTGAAAGTGAAGTTGCTCAGTCATGTCCAACTCTTTGCGACCCCATGGACTGCAGCCTACCAGGCTTCTCTGTCCATGGAATTTTCTAGACGAGAATACTGGAGTGGGTTGCCGTTTCCTTCTCCAGGATATCTTCCTGACCCAGGGATTGAATCCAGGTCTCCCGCATTGTAGGCAGACACTTTACTGTCTGAGCTACCAGGGAAGTCAGGAATGCAAATCAAAACCACACGGAGTTACCATTTCATGCACACTATGATGGCTATAATCAGAAAGACATATAATAACAAATGTTTGCAAGTATGTTGAGAAACTGGATCACTCCTAAATTGATACTGGCAAAGTAAAATGCTGTAGTCACAATGGAAAACATTTTTTTCCTCACAATGTTAATGTTTCCATGCTGTTGTTGTTGTTCAGTCACCCAACACGCCAGGCCTTCCTGTCCCTTACCATCTCCTAGAATCTTCCTAAGTTCATGCCCACTGCATCAGTATCCTCTGATATCCTGTTTTTTTTCTGCCCTTGATCTTTCCCAGCATCAGGGACTTTTCCAATAAATCGGTGGTTTGCATCATGTGACCAAAATTCTGGAGCTTCAGCTTCAGCATCAAGACTTCAAATGAGTATTCAGGGTTGATTTCTTTTAAGATTGACTGGTTTGATCTCCTTGCTGTTGAAAGGGCTCTCAGGAGTCTTCTCCAACACCATAGTTTTAAGGCATATATTCTTTGGTGCTCTGCCTTCTTTACAGTCCAGCTCTCCCAAATGAAGGTAACCACTGGAAAGACCATAGCCTTGACTGTAAGGACCTATGTCCATAGAATGATGTTTCTGCTTTTCAACACACTGTGTAGATTTGTCATAGCTTTCCTGCCAAAAAGCAATCTTCTGATTTCATAGCTGCAGTCAACATCTGCAGTAATTTTAGAGCCCAAGAGAAATCTGTCACTGCTTCCACGTTTTCCCCTTTGTATTTGCCATGAAATAATGGGGCCAGATGTCATGATCTTAGCTTTTTTAATATTTAAAGTCAGCTTTTTCACTCTACTCTTTCTCTCTTATCAAGAAATTCTTGATTTCCTCTTCACTTTCTGCCATTAGAATGATAGCATCCACGTATCTGAGGTTGTTGATGTTTCTCCCACCTATTTTGATTCAAGCTTGTAACTCATTCAGCCTAGCGTTTTTCATGATGTACTCACCATATAGGTTAAACAAACAGGGTGAGAGAAAACAGCCCTATCATACTTCTTTCTCAATCCTGAACAATCAGTTGTCCATTCAGGGTTGTAGTGGTTTCCAGGGGTTAAAGGGAAGGGGGAGTAGGCAGTGACTACTAACGGATATGAAACTTTATTTGAGGTGATAAAAATCTTCTAAAATCAGATAGAAGTGATGTTTGTACAACTTTGCAAATATGCTAAAAACCACTGAATTTTATTTTAAAAGGATGAATTTTGTGTTATGTCAATTATGTATCAATAATACTATAAGTAATATTTTTATTTTTAAAATCAATTTTATTGGAGTATAGTTGCTTTACAGTGCTGTGTTAGTTTCTACTGTACAGCAAAATGAGATAGCCATACATAAACATATATCTCCTCCATTTTGGATTTCCTCCCCATTCAAATTTCCACAGTGCTTTAAGTATAGTTCTCAGTGCTATACAGTATGTTCTCATTAGTTATCTATATTAGACATAGTATTAATATTTAAGTAAAAATAAAACAAAAAATCAAAATATATAAGGTCCATTTTATTATTTTTAGTGTAACTAAATCAATCTGATAATTTAAATAAAAGCAAAAATTAGACTAGTACACAAAATAACCTAAGATTTTTACTAAAATTATATAGTGAGCAAATGATTCAAAGGAAAAAAAATGCAAACATTCCATTTACAAAAGTATTATCAGAGCTAACTAGATTCCAAGGTTTCTATGCAATTCCTTTCTTTCTCTGATAAATTAACTAACTTTATGGCAACCCTAAATCCTGCAGCTCCCATTTGTATTCCTAGGTTTATTGGATTCAGATGAACTTTTTCTCATTCTTGACATACTGACCTTTCTAGGTCAGTCAAAAACAAACAAACAAAAGGAGTTCTACTTCTACCAAAGATCTTCTTACAAAGTACTCTTTACTCTCTAAGGCAAGGCACTTTTTGTGAATTATAAAAGAGCAATAGTGTCTGAGCAAATGTCGATCTCACTATTAAGGCAATTCTCTCTGTAATCATAATAAGCCATTAAAAATGTGCAACGGTGTTTGTTGCATGCTTATTTTGTGTTCTGGAATATTCTAAATCATCTACTTATATTTTTTCACTTAATATCCAGAAGAGCTCAATGGCTAGGCAGTGTTACAATTTTTATTGTAGTATTAAGTAGGAGGCACAAACAGTTTAAAAAATTACTCAAGGTCACACAATCGGTAAGTGACAGAACAAGGATGTCATTCTTTATATAGAATCACCTAGAGTCTTGGTATAAGGTAACAAAAATTAGGGCAGCATGAATAAAAAGGGGTATGGTATATTCCACGTTTAAATATAAGAACAAATTTTTTTTCCCGCAGGTACAATCCTTTGTATGACTACTATAAATGATGTTTATGACAAATTAAAAAACCCGGTGTATTTCTTAAACATATTTGAAAAAGTGTTTGCAATTCAGGAAGGCAGGTTACTTGTGCTTGATTAAAATTTCTTAAACATATCTTTCAGCTTCCATTTTTTTCCCTAAAAAACACTAAATTTTATACTTATTTGGATCTCATTTTTTGCTTAAAGTATTACTGTCTTATGAACTCTAATAAGTGTATCATCTCCATTCTGACAAACTTCCATTTATGGTATCTGGAGGGAAAAAAAATATATGTATATGTCTTTTGCTCTTTGCAGAAAAATGCAAATTTGCAGTTGAAATCTATTAAAAAATTAAATCATGCATATAAATAATCCAGTTTATGAAATTTGATATGGGAAATACAATAGTGTTTCCTTAACAGAGGATTAAGTGTTGGTTTGATTCTTGGAATAGATCAATGCTTGAAATTAAGACTAAGTAAATTAAACTATAAATCATATTATTGGATAGAAATCACAGTGTCAATGTAATCTGATAACATAAGCAGACATTTAACTGATAATAAACTATTTTTGAGTATTTTACAAGTAGTATTTATCAAATTAAATCACTACATATGTGTGTGTGTGTGTGTGTGTGTAGTTCCTCATAGATTAGTTAAAATACAAAACTTAATACTTATGATAAAATTAAAACGGGCTAAACTTTACTGAAGTCTTTAAGAAGAAAAATTCTCTAGAAGGTTGTTGACAGGATTTCTGCCTGCGACTGACCTCACAGAAGCATGGCCTAGAAGAGCTACCCCACATCTGAGGTCAGGGGTGGAGGCCAAGAGGAGCTACCCCACGTCCAAAGTCAGGGAAGGCAGCCGGGAGGAGCTACCCCACATCCAAGGAGCAGTGGCTGTGCTGATGCAGAAGGGCCGAGAGGAACTACTCCATGTCAAGGTCAGGAGGGATGGCAGTGAGGAGATACTCCTCATCCATGGTAAGGAGCAGTGGCTGTGCTTTGCTGGAGCAGCAGTGAAGAGATACTCCACGTCCAAGGTAAGAGAAACCCAAGTAAGACAGTAGGTGTTGCGAGAAAGCATCAGAGGGCAGACACTGAAACCATAATCACAGGAAACTAGTCAATCTAATCACAGGGACCACAGCCTTGTCTAACTCAATTAAACTAAGCCATACCATGTGGGGCCATCCAAGATGGGTGGGTCATGGTGGAGAATTCTGACAGAATGTGGTCCACTGGAGAAGGGAATGGCAAACCACATCATTATTCTTGTCTTGAGAACCCCATGAACATTATGAAATGGCAAAATGATAGGATACTGAAAGAGAAACTCCCCAGGTCGGTAGGTGCCCAATATGCTAGTGGAGATCAGTGGAGAAATAACTTCAGAAAGAATGAAATGATGGAGCCAAAGCAAAAACAATACCCAGTTGTGGATGTGACTGGTGACAGAGGCAAGGTCTGATGCTGTAAAGAGCAATATTGCATAAGAACCTGGAATGTTAGGTCAACGAATCAAGGCAAATTGGCAGCGGTCAAACAGGAAATGGCAAGAGTGAACGTTGACATTCTAGGAATCAGCGAACTAAAATGGACTGGAGTGGGTGAATTTAACTCAAATGACCAT
Source organism: Oryx dammah (assembly GCF_014754425.2). Classification (NCBI taxonomy): domain Eukaryota; kingdom Metazoa; phylum Chordata; class Mammalia; order Artiodactyla; family Bovidae; genus Oryx; species Oryx dammah. Next base: position 79,353,462 of record NW_024070187.1, on the reverse strand, counting down.
TATATCTACTACTGTGGGCAGGAATCCCTTAGAAGAAATGGAGTAGCCATAATGGTCAACAAAAGAGTCCGAAATGCAGCACTTGGATGCAGTCTCAAAAATGGCAGAATGATCTGTTCGTTTCCAAGGCAAACCATTCAATGTCACAGTAATCTAAGTCTATGCCCCAACCAGTAATACTGAAGAAGCTGAAGTTGAACGGTTCAGTGACAACCTACCACACCTTTTAGAACTAACACCCTAAAAAGATGTTCTTTTCATTATAGGGGACTGCAATGTGAAAGTAGGAAGTCTAGAAACACCTGGGTAACAGGCAAACTTGGCCTTGGAATATGGAACGAAGTAGGGCAAAGGCTAATAGAGTTTTGCCAAAAGAATGCACTGGTCATAGCAAACACCCTCTTCCAACAATACAACAGAAGACTGTACACATGGACGTCACCAGACAGTCAACACCGAAATCAGATTGATTATATTCTATGTAGCCAAAGATGGAGAAGTTCTATACAATCAGAAGAAACAAGACCGGGAGCTGACTGTGGCTCAGATCATGAACTCCTTATTGCCAAATTCAGACTTAAATTGAAGAAAGTGTGGAAAACCGCTAGACCATTCAGGTATGACCTAAATCAAATCCCTTATGGTTATTCAGTGGAAGTGAGAAATAGATTTAAGGGACTAGACCTAAGAGATAGACTGCCTGAGAACTATGGACAGAGGTTTGTGACATTGTACAGAAGACCATCCCAAAGGAAGATAAATGCAAAAAAGCAAAATAGCTGTCTGAGGGGCCTTACAAATAGCTGTGAAAAGAAGAGAAGTAAAACCAATACAGAATTGTAAAGCAAAAATTAAAAATAAATAAATAAATAAATTTAAAAAATAATAACAATTAAAAAAAAATAAAAATAAACCACATTAAAAAAAGAAAAGAAAAGCAAAGGAGAAAAGGAAAGATAAGCATGTGAATGCAGAGTTCCAAAGAATAGCAAGGAGAGATAAGAAAACCATCCTCACCAATCAATACAAAGAAATAGAGGAAAACAACAGAATGGGAAAGATTAGAGATTGCATCAAGAAAATTAAAGATACCAAGGGAACATTTCATGTAAAGATGGGCTTGATAAAGGACAGAAATTGTATGGACCTAACAGAAGCAGAAGATATTAAGAAGAGGTGGCATGAATACACAGAAGAACTGTACCAAAAAGATCTTCACAAACAAGATAATCACAATGATGTGATCACTCAGCTAGAGCCAGACATCCTGGAAAGTGAAGTCAAGTGGGCCATAAAAAGCATCACTAAAAACAAAGCTAGTGGAGATGATGGAATTCCAGTTGAGCTGTTTCAAATCCTGAAAGATGATGCTGTGAAAGTGCTGCACTCAATATGCCAGCAAATTTGGAAAACTCAGCAGTGGCCACAGGACTGGAAAAAGTCAGTTTTCATTCCAATCTCAAAGAAAGGCAACGCCAAAGAATGCTCAGACTACCACATAATTGCACTCATCTCACATGCTAGCAAAGTAATGCTCAAAATCTGCAAGCCAGGCTTCAGCAATACATGAACTGTGAACTTCCAGATGTTCAAGCTGTTAAGAAAAGGCAGAAGAATCAGAGATCAAATTGCCAACATCTGCTGGATCATCAAAAAAGCAAGAGAGTTCCAGAAAAATATCTATTTCTGCTTTCTTGACTATGCCAAAACCTTTGACTGTATGGATCACAATAAACTGTCGAGAATTCTTCAAGAGATGGGAATACCAGACCACCTGACCTGCCTCTTGAGAAACCTATATGCAGATCAAGAAGCAACAGTTAGACCTGGACATGGAACAACAGGTTCCAAATAGGAAAAGGAGTGCGTCAAGGCTGTATATGGTCACCCTCCTTATTTAACGTATATGCAGAGTACATCATGAGAAACGCTGAGCCGGAAGAAGCACAAGCTGGACTCAAGATCGACGGGAGAAATATCAATATCCTCAGATATGCAGATGACACCACCCTTATGGCAGAAAGTGAAGAGAAAGTACAAAACCTCTTGATGAAAGTGAAAGAGGAAAGTGAAAATGTTGGCTTAAAACTCAAGATTCAGAAAACGAAATCATGGTCTTTGGTCCCATCAGTTCATGGGAAGTAGATGGGGAAACAATGGAAACAGTGTCAGACTTTATTTTTTTGGGCTCCAAAATCACTGCAGATGATGATTGCAGTCATGAAATTAAAAGATGCTTACTTCTTGGAAGGAAAGTTATGACCAATTTAGACAGCATATTAAAAAGCAGAGACATTACTTTGCAAAAAAGGTCCATCTAGTCAAGGCTTTGGTTTTTCCAGTAGTCATGTATGGATGTGAGAGTTGGACAGTGAAGAAAGCTGAGTGCTGAAGAATGGATGCTTTTGAACTGTGGTGTTGGAGAAGACTCTTGAAAGTCCCTTGGCCTACAAGGAGATCCAACCAGTCCATCCTAAAGGAGATCAGTCCTGGATGTTCTTTCGAAGGACTGATTCTAAAGCTGAAACTCCGGTACTTTGGCCACCTCATGCGAAGAGTTGACTCATTGGAAAAGACTCTGAAGCTGGGAGGGTTTAGGGGCAGGAGGAGAAGTGGACGACAGAGGATGAGATGGCTGGATGGTATCACCGACTTGATGAACGTGAGTTTGAGTGAACTCCGGAAGTCGTTGATGGACAGGGAGGCCTGACGTGCTGCAATTCATGGGCTCACAAAGAGTCGGACATGACTGGGCTATTGAAATAAACTGAACTGATGCAGACTTCAAACAAAGTATTTTAAAATAAATATTTGAAGCCAGAGATATATCATTTTAATGGTTATTTTCTAATTATACTTTATAGAAATTAAATTAGTTTTATAATGAATTTTAATGGAAAAAATTTATTCTTTTAAACAGTAAAATAGACATCATTATAGATTCCTTAAGTTTGCCTGAAAGATAAATGTAATTTAGGGTGTTTTATGACAGTAGCCATAAAAACAAATAAAAATATTTAGTTGACATTATTTAAAGATATGAGGGGTTTTATCAGAATTCTGTTCACTGTATTAAATCATTTAAAAATATTTTGGTCTTCATCAGAGAAATATTTTCCATAGATAAATCCATACTCATGCATTTCACTTTCCTAACAACCTAGAAAATATCTATTTGTTTTCAAACATGTAATAACTTCTTAATATTAAAAATAAACAATTTTATGGAACACTAACTCATTGACCTAAGAGTACTTCCCTTTCTTTAGAGTTTCTTTTGTACTTGCTCTTTTACTAACACTCTGTGACAAGTTCCTATCTGCTAAATCAACTCCTGCGTGAGTAGAGAAAACATAAGGAATCTGTTGAGAGACACCCTGTCTCAATGTCAGTGTGATGCACACCATTAATTTGATAGGGAAGGTGTCTTGCCATTTTTACTCTGATAAGTTTCAGAGTGTCAGTGACATACATCATAGTTTTCCATTAGAGACCAAAAGAAAGAATGGCTAGAGTAGAAATTTAGATTTTTATCAAGAACATTGTTGCCACTGCTTGAATGTTCTTAAAATATATAATTTTGCTTACCTGTAGATATTTTAAAGCTTTTATTAATTAATTTAATAGGGTATTAAATAAAACCCTATAAAACTTCACTTGAATAGACACATAGATTTACCAACTATCAATTTTATTTGACCAGATGCATTCAATTAGCCAGCACACACTACTTAAATGTTCTATTTTTAACCCTTCTCTTAGAGCTGTCAGGTGAGTAAGCATATTTTTCTGCCTCTAAAATTGATGGATGACAATTGTAACAGAAGTTTTGTCACTGAATAACATAAACAGCTCTAAGACAAGAGTTAGAAAATATAACTTTCAGTAGTGTATGTTGGCTACTAATGATTGTTTTGATGAAATGCTGCTAAAGATGGATAGGCTTAGGAATGCATTGGCTAGTTAGGAAGAGTTCTGTTTAATACTTTGAAGGACTAGAAAAGTCCTGCTCAACGGAGAGAAATAGGATTGAAGAGAGAGATTTTTAGTAACAAAGACCTAGTAAAAATTAACAGTTGAATAAGTGACTTGAAGCAAGATTTGAGTTTATTTTGAGTTTCCAGTGTATTCTATCACCCCAAAGTATCAGTTCATTTCAGTCACTCAGTCATGTCCGACTCTGTGACCCCATAAACTGAAGCACTCCAAGCCTCCCTGTCCATCACCAACTCCTGGAGTTTACCCAAACTCATGTCCAGTGAGTCGGTGATGCCATCCAACTATCTTGTCCTCTATTATCCCCTTTTCCTCCCGCTCTCAATCTTTCCCAGCATCAAGGTCTTTTCAAGTGAGTCAGCTCTTTGCATCAGGTGGCCAAAGTATTAGAGTTTCAGCTTCAGCATTAGTTCTTCCAATGAAAACCCAGGACTGATTTCCTTTTGAATGGACTGGTTGGATCTCCTTGCAGTCCAAGAGTCTCTCAAGAGTCTTCTCCAACACCACAGTTCAAAAGCATCAATTCTTTGGCACTCAGCTTTCTTTATAGTCCAACTCTCACATCCATACATGACTACTGGAAACACCATAGCCTTGACTAGATGGACCTTTTTTGGCAAAGTAATGTCTTGGCTTTTTAATATGCTGTCTAAGTTGGTCATAACTTTCCTTCCAAGGAGTACACATCTTATAATTTCATGGCTGCAATCACCATCTACAGTGATTTTGGAGCCCCCCAAAATAAAGTCAGCCACTGTTTCCACTATTTCCCCATCTATTTCCCATGAAGTGATGGAACCAGATGCCATGATCTTAATTTTCTAAATGTTGAGATTTAGGCCAACTTTTTCACTCTCCTCTTTCACTTTCATCAAGAAGCTTTTTAGTTCTTCTTCACTTTCTGCCATAAGGGTGGTGTCATCTGCATATCTGAGGTTATTGATATTTCTCCTGGCAATCTTGATTTCAGCTTGTGCTTCTTCCAGCCCAGCGTTTCTCATGATGTACTCTGCATACAAGTTAAATAAGCAGGGTGACAATATACTCCTTTTCCTATTTTAAACCAGTCTGTTGTTCCACGTCTAGTTCTAACTGTTGCTTGCTGACCTGCATACAGCTTCCTCAAGAGACAGGTCAGGTGGTCTGGTATTCCCATCTCTTTCAGAATTTTCCACAGTTTATTGTATGCACACAGTCAATGACTTTGGGGTAGTCAATAAAGCAGAATAGATATTTTTTTCTGGAACTCACTTGCTTTTTCAATGATTCAGCAGATGTTGGCAATTTGATTTCTGGTTCCTCTGCCTTTTCTAAAACCAGCTTGAACATCTGGAAGTTCACAGTTCATGTATTGATAAAGCCTGGCTTGGAGAATTTTGAGCATTACTTTACTAGCATGTGATATGAGTGCATAGACAGAGTGAAATATTTGGTCTTCTGAAATCTGTCTTATGATTTCATGCCTTTATGTGCTTCTTTTTTTTTTTTTTTTTCTGTAAAATTCCTTTGTCTTTCTTATCTTTTTCAAAGAGAATAAAATTTGAGTCATCCTCCAAAACCAAATTTAAGTGTCATATCAAATATTTTGCCTTTTATTCCTTGTTTGATTATCAAACACTTGATATAGGGACCATACATTTTCTATTCCCCATTGTGCCCAATTTTTCCTGCTGACCAAGAATTAGACACCTCATAGCTATTTTGTAGAGTGATTTTCTTCTAGAGTATTACATATCAGACCAGTCAGCTCTTTGTAACATTTACTCCAAATTGGGCTCACTGTTGTATATCTTCAAGAAAGGTGTACATCTTCCTAAGTACATATGGCCTAAATTTATTTCTATCATTCTCCTTGTTTCTTTTCTTTTATTGTACTCTTTCTACCTTTAAAATTGTTTTCATGTTACTTCCTTAAATGTGAATAATTATATATGATATTTCGGGTACTAAATATTATCAAGTCGACTCGGTAATGTCAACTTGAGTTTGAATATAATGGGATACTGCTAAGAAGAGCCTATAGACAGAGACTGAAGTTTCTGAAATTCTTTTGGTGGGATTTTGACAAAGCCTATTTAAAGAATATATATTTTTATCATTATTTCTAAATGGTAACTTTGTGAAAAGTGTACCTGAAAAGTTAGATCCATCTACCATTGTTTCATTCATTGTTAATTCATTTACAAATTAATTATAATTTTGTAATAATATTACACATATTTTTAGCTAATTTTCACTTTGCTAGGAAAAAGACTGGTTTGTCTTTTGACATAAAAAATATTGTATGTTTCATACTTCTCAAGGTTACATTATTTATTTATTTATTTTTGTATTGGTAAACATATGCAATGGTATGTTATGGAAATTTTTCAAACTGTATAAAGTTTGATGATCTTCAAATAGGTTTTATATTGGACTGCTTATGTGAACTAATATTAGTTTCTAAATATCATTCTCTAATATACAGAGAGAACTTCTCTGGTGGTTCAGTGGTAAATAATCCACCTGCCAGTGCACGAGATGCAGGTTCAATTCCTGAGTCAAGAAGATCCCTTGGAGAAAGGAATGGCTATCCATTCTAGTATTCTTGTCTGGGAAATCCCATAGACAGAGGAGACTGGCAGGCTACAGTCTATGGGGTCGTAAAAGAGTTGGGCATGATTTAATGACTAAACAACAAATATACAGAATCAGATTCTTAAAGACATTAATAACTCCAGAGTGAGGGCAGAAAAAGTTTATAGATGAGCTTGAAGTATCTTTTTTTGTGGAAAAAATTAAATAAGGAAATATTCAAAAAATGTTGGAAATGTATAAAAAATTCAAAGGAGCTAGCATGAATGAGCTTTCATTGACTAAACTGGGATAATTTGGGAATGGATTTAATCCAATAAGATTCTTACAGTCTAAGATACACAGTAATTTTAAATTTGGAGAGAAGGAACTTTTTCCCTTACAGCAGAATATCAACTAATAACAGCAAAATGACAGTTATCATTTTGTGACAATCACCGTAATAATGGATTATGGAATAATGGATGTTAAAACTAATGAATGAAACTTTGGTGGTTTACAGGGCATTTATATTGTCTCAAATTATCATTCCATTTCTATTACTTAGTCTTCCACAACTAAGAAGTTACTATATAGAGAGAAATCTGGAGGATGCTATTTAAACAAGTGACCAAAAGTTACATCACGAACACAGGACTGATTTAAATATCATATGCTTCTTGATATGTTGCACTAAGGAAGGGAACTTCTTTAGCATTATGATCCAAAATGAATATCCTGAATGAAATGATAAGAAACCAACAGACACACCCAAACTGTATGACATTATACAATAAATGATGTATTAGTTCAGTTCAGTTCAATGGGTCAGTCGTGTCTGACTCTTTGTGATGCCATGGACTGTAGCATGCCAGGCCTCCCTGTTCATCATAAACTCCAAGAGTTTACTCAGATTCATGTCCATTGAGTCTGTCATCCCATCCAACCATGGCGTCCAACAACAAAATCAGATTAATTTTATTCTTTGCAGCCGAAGTTGGAAAAAGTTTTATACAGTCAGCAAAAACAAGATCAGAAGCTGACTGTGGCTCAGATCATGAACTCCTTATTGCCAAATTCAGACTTAAATTGAAGAAAGTATAGAAAACTGCTAGACCATTCAGATATGGCCTAAATAAAATCCCTTATGATTATACAGTGAAAGTGAAATAGATTTAAGGGACTAGACCTGATAGACAGAGTGTCTGATAAACTATTGTTGGAGGTCCATGACATTGTACAGGAGACAGGGATCAAGACTATACCCAAGAAAAAGAAATGCAAAAAAAAAAAAAAAAAAAGAGTATAGTCTTAAAAATATTCAAGTTTTGAAAAACATAACTGATAACACAAATAAAATTAAAGGAGATAAAGGAAAAAGTGATAAATTCAGTGTGTGATATTGGATGAGAAATATTCTAAGAGAGAAATTTTGGGTAAAATTGGAAAAATTTCAGTAAATTTATATTTTGGATCATAATATGGTCTTCATATGAAATTTTGTGATTTTGATAGCTTTATCATAATTATATATTTTTTTTCTTCAAATATGCACTGAGGTATGATTTTGATAGCTTTATCATAATTATATAATTTTTTCCTCAAATATGCACTGAGGTATTTAGGAGAAAGTTATCAATGTTTGCAAGTTATTCTCAAGTGGTTCTAAAAATGGTAAAATATACACCATGAACTTCCAGATGTTCAAGTTGAATTTGGAAAAGGCAGAGGATCCAGAGATCAAGTTGGCAACATCTGCTGGATCATCAAAAAAGCAAAAGAGTTCCAGAAAAACATCTCTTCTGCTTTATTTACTACTCCAAAACTTTTGACTGTGTGGATCAAAATAAACTGTTGAAAATTGTTGAGGAGATGGGAGTATCAGACCACCTGACCTGCGTCTTGAGAAATCTGTGTGCAGGTCAGGAAGCAACAGTTAGAACTGGTCATGGAACAACAAACTGGTTCCATATCGAGAAAGGAGTACGTCAAGGCTGTATATTGTCATGCTGCTTATTTACCTTATATGTAGAGCACATCATGAGAAACACTGGGGCTGGAGGAAGCACAAGCTGGAATCAAGATTGCCAGGAGAAATATCAATAACCTCAGATATGCAGATGACACCACCCATATGGCAGAAAGTGAAGAGGAGCTAAAAAGCCTCTTGATGAAAGTGAAAGAGGAGAGTGAAAATATTGGCCTAATCTCAACATTCAGAAAATGAAGATTATGGCATCTGGTCCCATCACTTCATTGCAAATAGACAGAGAAACAGTGGAAACAGTGACAGACTGTATATTTTTTTGGTCTCCAAAATCACTGCAGATGATGACTGCAGCCATGAAATTAGAAGACACTTTCTCCTTCGAAGAAAAGTTATGACCAAAAGTGAAGTCGCTCAATCGTGTCTGACTCTGTAACCCAAGGACTGTAGCCTGCCAGGCTCCTCTGTCCATGGGATTTTCCAGGCAAGAGTGCTGGAGTGGGTTGCCATTGCCTTCTCCAGGGGATCTTCCTGACCCCGGGATGGAACCCGGGTCTGCCTCATTGCGAGCAGATGCTTTACCCTCTAAGCCACCAGGGAAGCCCATGACCAACCAAGACAGCATATTAATAATCAGAGACATTGCTTTGCCAATAAAGTTCCGTCTAGTCAAAGCTTTGGTGTTTCTAGTAGTCATGGATGGATGTGAGAGTTGCACTGTAAAGAAAACTAAGTGCCAAAGAATTGATGCTTTTGAACTTTGGTGTTGGAGAAGACTCTTGAGAGTCTCTTGGACTGCAAGGTGATCCAACCAGTCCATCCGAAAGAAAATCAGTCCTGAATATTCATTGGAAGGACAGATGGTTGAAGCTGAAACTCCAATACTTTGGCCACCTGATGCTAAGAGTTGACTTATTTGAAAAGACCCTGATGTTGGGAAAGACTGAAGGTGGGAGGAGAAGGGGACAATAGGGGATGAGATAGTTGGATGGCATCACTGACTCAGTGAACATGACTTTGGGTAAACCTTGTAAGTTGGTGATGGACAAGGATGCTTGATGTGCTGCAATCCATGGGGTCACAAAGAGTTGCACACTACTGTGCAACAGAACTGACTGACTGGTATATATATGTATCTATGTCTATATATGTATATATGTTTGTGTGTTCATTCACTTAGTCTTGTCAGACTTTTTGTGACCTCATGGACTGTAGCTTGTCAGGTTCCTCTCTCCGTGGGATTCTCCAGGCAAGAATACAGGAATGGGTTGCCATGTCCTCCTCATCTGTATAAATGCATGTACACATATTTATGAGAGAGAGAAAAGGAAAGATAGAATAACTCACATGCAGCAAATAGGTAAATAGGTAAAACTCAATAAAGAGTATCAGTAGTTATTTGTTCTATGCTTGCAACTGTTCTTTACGTTTAAACATTTTTCAATTTTTTAAAAAAACTAAAACTTTAATTATTTCTCCTTTAATTTTCAAGGTGTTATCAATTTGAGACTTTACTCATGCACTTTGGAGGTGACAGAAGAAAAACAAGAATTTATGAATTCAGTAGCAACAACAAAAACATCAACAACTACAAAGAGGAACAGCAGTTTAAACAGTTGGTAGTATTTAAGATAAACAGCCATGAAATTAAAAGACACTTACTCCTTGGTAGAAAAGTTATGACCAACCTAGATAGCATATTGAAAAGCAGGGACATTACTTTGCCAACAAAGGTCTGTCTAGTCAAGGCTATGGTTTTGGTCATGTATGGATGCAAGAGTTGGACTGTGAAGAAAGCTGAGCACCGAAGAATTGATGCTTTTGAACTGTGGTGTTGGAGAAGATTCTTGAGAGTCTCTTGGACTGCAAGGAGATCCAAGCAGTCCATTCTAAAGGAGATCAGCCCTGGGTGTTCTTTGGAAGAAATGATGCTGAAGCTGAAACTCCAGTACTTTGGCCACCTCATGTGAAGAGCTGACTCATTGGAAAAGACTCTGATGCTGGGAGGGATTGGGAGCAGGAGGAGAAGGGGACGACAGAGGATGAGATGGCTGGATAGCATCACCGACTTGATAGGCGTGAGTTTAAGTGAAGTCCAGGAGATAGTGATGGACAGGGAGGCCTAGTGTGTTGTAATTCTTGGGGTTGCAAAGAGTCATATACGAATGAGTGACTGAACTGAACTGAACTGAAGATAAATATGCTTGGTTGTCTGGTCACTTTTATTACTTTAATACTATGCTTATTTTTGATGTGCATTAAGACCTTTTAAGTTATGAGAAAGTTAATAATAGGAATAATAGTAATAAAGTTTCACGTAGCAGCAGGCATGGAATTCAGTGAGATAGAAAGATGTGTCTCTCAGAATTTCCAAATCTCTTTTCCCATGTACAACTTGCCTAAAAGAACTCTAAACACTAAAATTAGCTAGAATGTCATTAATGAGAGCCATGCACATGTCAACCCAAACTACCTTTAACATTTCATTTACATACCCCCAAACTAGTTTTCTGGCACTGTCATCAGAGGGGAACTGTCTTCATGCACATGAAAATGCAGCAAGCTAATTGTAAACCTTGAGACTGTAGAAAAAGAAGAAATAAACATTTACAACAAGATAATTTCCAATGCTATTTCAAATTATTCCAGATTCATAGTTCATAAATAAATTTGAATATTTAACAGATTCTCAAAGTTAACTGTAAACCAAACACTAGTACCATGTTTTTAATTTACACTGGTAATTGCTAAGAACTGGAAATTGATGTTATCATGTTCTTACTAATTATAACATTAATTTATCTATAATGTATATATATTTTAATTAATCATCCAATAAAACGTGTGAGTAGGTACTTCTTCATACTTATAAACAACCTATATATTAAGTAAGATATAGATATATTGATTGCAATTGCTCCTACATGATGAATAAGGTATAAAATTAATGTCAGATAGTTTCATTAAATATTGATTAAATATGAATAAAGTTTAGCTGAAATGAATATCTTATTCTTTTTTTTTTTCACATCCTGATAAACTTTATTTATTTATTTATTTTTTTAGATTGACATGAATCCAACACAGGTGTACATGCGTTCCCAAACATGAACCCCCTCTCCCACCCCCCTCCCCACAACATCTCTCTGGGTCATCCCCGCGCCTCAGCCCCAAGCGTACCATTACTGAAGTGTTATAAATTAGTTTTTTGCATATGTGATTAAAATTATGTCTCCATATCTGTCATGAAATAGATTTTATTTGTGCTAGATTTTGAAAATATATGACAGCTTGCTTAAATGTCTATTCATTTGAACACTCAAGTGACTAAAAAATCCATTGTTTCTTCCTTTGTTAATTCTTGAAAGCTATAAAAGGGATAACTTAAAAAGGAAAATAACTTGATAATAAACCACATTTATTGTTCTAAATATGCCTTATAAACATATCTGTTTCTTTTTTATAAACTATGGCTTTTTTCTAATCCAGGTAAAAGTATCAAACCACCCTTAAAATATTTTCCTATGTAAAATTTCTCTACATTCTGACCTATGTTTGAAAAAAAACAAAAATAACTAGATAATATTAATCAATGAACATAATGTGCTATAACTCTCAAGCAAAAATTTAAAGGATAAAAATGATTGCAAGTTTTAGTAAAAAAAAGATTTGCATGCCAATATATCTCTCTTTTAATGTATGTGTTTTTATCTTCATGATTCAGAAATTAATGTTCACTGATCTATAATTACCCACATAAAGTAATATTCAGAGGTGGAAAATTGACAATCATCATTCTAATTAAATCAATTAAATTGGATACCTCGATATTCTCTCCTCATTAATATTAACTAAAATCTGAATTATTCAGTTGATTGTCAGCATTAGTCAAGTCATCGAGGGAAACTTGATTGTGTCAGCCTTACTCAAAATGTGGACATATTCAATTTCAGTCCATGAAGACACTCTGTTCTATTTTCTGATACAATGTTAGGTACAGAACCTGATCAGCATGTGTTTGAGCATTGCAAAGTTAAGATCCCAACACTTTTTGTCATATGACTGATGGGTAATGCCTAACACCAGGTGTCTTTTCAGCTGTGACTTGCTGTCTAGCCTGTCAAATGGCTCAATCAAAAAATCAATATGATGTGCTGTTCATTTCAGTGAGAGAAATGCCTTAAGTCATAAAATTTTGTAATCCCCTCTGGTGGTTCACATAAAGCTGTTTCACAAGGTATTTTGTTCTTCTCTTATTCATCTTTGCTAATGGCAGATTTATATAAGGCTCATTTTAATAGTCATTAGACACTTTTAGCAGTTTTCTTTATGTATTTATTAGCAGACTCATTATGTGATCTTACAGATGGCATTAAATTATCAAAATATCCCATTTCTTATTTAGCCCAAATTATTTGGTTGGCCTATTTAGGTTTAGTAATCAGGTCTAAGAGATAGGCAAAATAAGCACACCATTCTATTTTCTTATTAATTTCAACTTTTGAGGCAACTCTAAAAATAAATGCAAAGTCCCCAAATTGGGAGAATGAAATCCTCAGCTTACTGGGGTAGCTAAGATGACCTTGGCTTCCCTGGTGGCTCAGATGTTAAAGCGTCTGCCTTCAATGCAGGAGACCCGGGTTTGATCTCTGGGTCAGGAAGATCCCCTGGAGAAACAAATGGTAACCCACTCCAGTATTCTTGCCTGGAGAATCCCATGGATGGGGAAGCCTAGTAGGCTACAGTCCACGGGGTCACAAAGAGTCAGACATGACTGAGCGACTTCACAGACTTCACTGAAGATGACCATGCCACAGATATTATGCAGTGTAAATAACCTGGGCTTACCTAGTGGCTCAAATGGTAAAGAATCTGCCTGATATGTGGGAGATAACTTACTTTTTCAGGAACTTCATAAATAGAAATGTGTTTCCTCTGCCACCAATTCTTTGCTAAAACTTTTTTAGACAGATCATCAACAGAATGAAAACTGAATGAATGCTGTTTTTCTGCTTTTATATGCTGATGTTATGAACTAGGAAAAGAGTATATTTAAACTTCTATATTGATAGTGACGTTGAAAGTTAGGAGACCGTTACAATTAGGTGACAAACTGGAACTTAACTGAATATTTAGAATTAAATTCTTGAATTATATGAGAAAAAAGGTTCAATTCAAGTCAGATTTCTTTCTTTCCAGTAGAAACAGATTCAGATCAGAGGCTATCAAATTTCCGTATGCTTATGGAACTTGTTAAAAAAATTTAAAGAAAGAACTTTGGTCCCCTTATTCAGAAATTTGGATTCTGTAGGTGAGGTTTCACCAACGTTTCTCTTTTGTCTATTCCAGAGAGAGGAGACTTTTACTTTTTCCCCCCTTAAAGTTATGTGATATGATGACTGGTTCTAACTGATCAGACATGAAAACTGTGGCACTCAGGGCTGAAGCATTTAATTGAAAGTTATTTGTTCTTCTCCCACAATAAACTGGAGCAGAGGTCTCACCTCCTATGATGACTATATTAATCATCTTAGATGAGTAAATAATTTTTTTAAAGCAACTATGATTTGGGGCATTGTGTGTTAATCAGTTCAGTTCAGTTCAGTTCAGTTCAGTCGCTCAGTTGTGTCTGACTCTGCGACCCCATGAATCGCAGCATGGCAGGCCACCCTGTCCATCACCAACTCCCGGAGTTCACTCAGACTCACATCCATGCAGTTGGTGATGCCATCCAGCCATCTCATCCTCTATCGCCCCCTTCTCCTCCTGCCCCCAAATCCTCCCAGCATCAGAGTCTTTTCCAATGAGTCAACTCTTCTCATGAGGCGGCCAAAGTACTGGAGTTTCAGCTTTACAATCATTCCTTCCAAAGAGCACCCAGGACTGATTTCCTTCAGAATGGACTGGTTGGATCACCTTGTAGTCCAAGGGACTCTCAAGAGTCTTTTCCAACACCACATTTCAAAAGCATCAATCTCCTAATAGCACACTAGAAGTAGAATTGGACTTAACAGTCAGAATTTTTAAAAGTCTCCCCAGTTACACATTATGCATGTAATTTATGGGTCACATTTTAAGAGATATTCCTGATTTAGACCACCTCTTTGTGACTTCAAATTTTTCAACTATATGATTATAGTGGAAATCTGATAACTTGAAATTTAATAGCCACTGTTCTTAATTAGGTTTTGCTATAAGCATATTAGAGAAATTTCACCTAAAATATCCAGAGAAGGCAGTGGCAACCCACTCTAGTACTCTTGCCTGGAAAATCCCATGGACATAGAGCCTGGTAGGCTGCATTTCATGGGGTCATGAAGAGTCAGATATGACTGAGCGACTTCACTTCACTTTTCACTTTCATGCACTGGAGAAGGAAATGGCAACCTACTCTGGTGTTCTTGCCTGAAGAATCCCAGGGACAGCGGAGCCTGGTGGGCTGCCATCTATGGGGTCGCACAGAGTCCGACATGACTGAAGCGAGTTAGCAGCAGCAGCAGCACTTGAAATATCAGGTCAGATATCTTTATTTATTTAATTCAAGAAATTTATTCAGGATGTTCAGGCCTGCTTTAGTTTAGCCTTTCACATGTATAAAATGGTCTCAGTGTCTTTATTTTATTTTAGATGTTATTTTACTTTATTCCTTTAATAACTATTTTTCAGAAGTTTTCAGTTGACTACAAAATTGCGAGGGAGGTACAGATATTTATCATAAACTACCTGTCCCGACACACGCATGGTCTCCTTCATAATTCACATTACCTAGATAGCATATTGAAAAGCAGAGACATTACTTTGCCAACAAAGGTTCATCTAGTCAAGGCTATGGTTTTTCCAGTGGTCATGTATGGATGTGAGAGTTGGACTGTGAAGAAAGCTGAGCGCTGAAGAATATATGCTTTTGAACTGTGGAGCTGGAGAAGACTCCTGAGAGTCCCTTGGACTGCAAGGAGATCCAACCAATCCATTCTAAAGGAGATCAGCCCTGGGTGTTCTTTGGAGGGAATTGTGCTAAAGCTGAGACTCCAGTACTTTGGCCACCTCATGCGAAGGGTTGACTCATTGGAAAAGACTCTGATGCTAGGAGGGATTGGGTGCAGGAGAAGAAGGGGACGACAGAGGATGAGATGGCTGGATGGCATCACCAACTCGATGGACGTGAGTTTGAGTGAACTCCGGGAGTTGGTGATGGACAGGGAGGTCTGGTCTGCTGCGATTCATAGGGTCACAAAGAGTCGGTCACGACTGAGTGACTGAACTGAACTGAACCAGAATAGTAAATTTTTACCAAGGATCAATCTACATTGATGCATCATAATCCAAAGTCCATAGTGTACCTAGGAGTTCACTTTTGTGCTATATATTCTACAGGCTTAACAAATATATAATGACACATCTATCATTAGTATTTTCTTCGTGCTAAAACTCATCTTTTCTCTGCCTACTCGTTTCTAACCCCTATCACCAAATACTAATCTTTTTATTATCTCCATAGTTTTTGCCTTTTCTAGTATGTCATATTGTTGGAATCATACAGTATGTAGCCTTTGCAGATTGGCTTCTTTCACTTAATGATATGTTTTTAAGATTCCTCTGTATCTTTTCATAGCTTGATAGCTCATGTCCTTTCAGTACGGAATGATATTTTGTTGTCTGGATGTACAATAGATTATTTATTCATTCACGTGCTGAAGAACTTGGTTGCTTCCAAGTTTTGGCAATTATGAATAAAACTGCTATAAACATCCATATGCATAGTTTTATGTGGACATAACTTTTCAATGCTTGTGGTAAATACCAAGCAGTGTGATGGTTGAACCCTCTGTTAATATATGGTTAGTTTTGAAAGAAACTGCCAAGCTGTGGCATTATATAATATTGCATTTCCATCAGCAATAAATATATCCTGGCCAACATTTAATATTGCGAGTGGTCTAGATTTTGGCCATTTAGTGGTATCTCATTGTTGTAATTTGCATTTCCTTGATGACAAATGATGTGGAGCATCTTTTCATGTGCTTAATATTTTCTCCCAGTCTATGACTTTTCTTCTCATTCTCTTGATAAATTTTTTCTCAAAGCAGAAGTTTTTCACTTTAATGAAGTCCAGATTATCTTTTTTTTTTTTCATGGATTATGTCTGTTGCTGTACTTAAAAAGGCATGGCATTGTCAGTCTCAACTTTCCGATGTCTTGTCAATCTAGAACATGAGTTAAAGTATATTCCTTTCCCAGGCAACACAGTCATAAAATTATGCATAGACTTTGCTCACTCTCTCAGTTATGTCACATGTTTCTTGAAGCACTAGCTGTGTGATAAACCCTGATATAGTCTGTGTGGAAAGAATAGTAAACCGAGGAATTCACATGTCAAAAATCTGCTTGTTTTAGACTCCAGATTCACAGGTAAATTAAAGTGCTTTCTAAGATTTGTTCTAAAATACATTGCCAGTTCATACCTAATGGTTCTAGACAATTAGATGCTTTTTCACTTTATTTGATATATGGGACCAATGATTTAGTGGTGTGCCCTGGAACAAAGTGTCTCTTCTGTTTTTAGTTTTTCTCACTGAATGACACATCAGTGGCCTGAAGGAGAAATCTAATTCCCAAGAGGTTTTTTTTGTATTTCTAGTAGCAAATTTACCCTTTTACAGTTGGGAGATTATTGACTAGATTTGTTATTGATATTCTAGAAAAAAAATAAAACTTTTTAAGAGCCTTAGAGAAAAGTAGCAAAGGCAGTCTGGAATTAAATATTTGTCTTGGTTAATCTGTAGATATTTTTAGACCTGGCTGGGATATAATTGCTCTTTGAATATACATAGAGGAAATTCCACATTCTCTAGTATTTTCATCCTTAAATAATTTGTTTTTCAATTCCTGATAAATTTTACCAAGGAACAAGAATACCTTTGGTGAACTGGTTTCCTATATCAGAACATCTGGTTCTGTTATTTTCTATCTTTCTATTAAATCAACATAAAGCCATATTTTCTGAAGCATATTATTTAATTTCCAAGGTACAGCACTTACTCAAATTACTTTATAGTATATAGCTGCTGCTGCTGCTGCTAAGTCACTTCAGTCGTGTCTGACTCTGTGCGACCCGATAGATGGCAGCCCACCAGGCTCCCCCGTCCCTGGGATTCTCCAGGCAAGAACACTGGAGAGGGTTGTCATTTCCTTCTCCAATGTATGAAAGTGAAAAGTGAAGTGAAGTCACTCAGTCATGTCCAACCCTCAGCGACCCTGTGGACTGCAGCCTTCCAGGCTCCTCCGTCCATGGGATTTTCCAGGCAAGAGTACTGGAGTGGGTTGCCATTGCCTTTTCCAATAGTATATAGCTATAATTTTAGTAAGTAATGAGTATATGAAATTCCTCAATTTCTTTTTTTTGGGTACATTATTAGCATGAGGGTATAAATAATCCTTTGAGATGCTTTTTTGCTCTCTCGGAGTAACTGACTACTGATTACCATGGAAGCAGCTATGAGCTAATGCCACCCTGCATTTATCTTGGGGCTCTACTAATACTTCATTCTATCTCCCATGTGTGCATGTTGAGTTGTTTCAGTTGTGTCTGACTCTTGTGTCTGACTCTCCCAAAAGACTATGGCCCACTAGGTTCTTCTGTCTATGGGGATTCTCCAGGCAAGAATATTGGAGTAGGTTTTCCCAACCCATGGATTGAACTTGTGTTTCCTGTGGCTCATGGGGTGGATGCTTCACCACTGAGCCACCAGGGAAGCCCTCTGACTCCCAAGGGATATCTAATTTTATAACAAAAAATAAAGTTCATTTTTTACTAAAAATGCTGTAGGGAGATAAGGAAATACATTCATTAATTCATTCATTGAGTAAATATTTATTAAATCTCCTTCACATGTTAGGATACAAGAATTAACAGAATAGGCTAGATGGTAAGATGAATAAAATATTTTAATGAGTGATGATGGACAATGACAATAAAAATCAATCAATATTATATTACAAGTGATAATAGTTCTGAAAAAAATAAAATAAATGACAAATGTCACAATTGGTGGTGAAATTTGATAAATAACTATCAAGGAAGTCCATTCAGTTATTTGAATAGATAACTGAAGGTAGTGACCAGCAAGCTTTGTAGATATCTGAGACAGAGGATAAGATGCCACGATGGTCTTGAGTTTTGTGTGTATTTCAAATATTTAGAAAATTGCAATGGCTATAGTGTGGCTAGAAAAGAATGAACTATTATGGAGAAAGGTAAGAAATGAGATCAGAAAGGTGGTTGGGGTAAAATCATTTATTAACTTTCAGGGCATATTGAGTATTTGAATTTCACTCATTTTAAGAGGCAAAGTCTTAACTCCTTGAGGAGTGAAGTACAGTAGAAAATTAGAACAATAATAAAATTTCCAATAAGACAGCAATTTTTTTTCAGTTATTAATTCTCAATGTGCTTCATTTCTTCTCCAGATCTTATTCAGAGGTGCTACAAATCCCTTCTACCATCCCTCCCCACAATTATATTCTGTTTTAGCTCATAGTTTCCCACCAGCACAATAGCAGTCTAAAATTGTGGGGATAAAAATTATTTTTCAAGATTAACTTTTAGCTGTCTCTCTGAACTCCTGCCTCCTTCTAAGCATTTTATCACATTATTTATGTTCCAAACCCAAAATGCAAAATGAAACAATCCGTTAAAATGGAATTTTTCTATTGGAGGGAGATTATAGTTCAGAGAATAAGTTTTCTTTTATACTTTTACGTTACTCTTTGCCCCATTTTCTTAGGAAATTTTTCTTAAGGTTTCTGATGGTTTAATGTTTCTATGAGGCTTCTGTTTTTATCCTTAACCTTTTAATAACTTTGGGGAGGTGAGATGAAATGAATTGAAATGATTACCGAATGCCTAGAACCTCAATTTTGTGACTGGCAAAAATATTAAGTGGTCAAAGTTTTAATTAAGCTTTATTGATTCCATTGATCTTAATCTACATCAGGCACAGGTAGAATTGACCTTTGAATACATTTCATTACTTGTACACTTTATTTTCTAGGTCTACATTGCATAGTGGGTTTGGTTGGACATACATATATATATATATATATATATATATATATATATAATCTTCTAGAATATCATCAACTATCAAAATATTTGTTCAATAATAAAATGTTAGAATAACATTCTGTGAAATTTTGAAAGATAGAGTTTCATGAATGATTAGCAGCTAGTGTATTTACTTTGTCTCTAAGACAAGTAACAGAAGCACTTTGTGTCATTCAGTATGAAAATGTAATTTAATCCAATGAGATAAAAATCAGTTTTCCTTTTTCAAAGTTTCAAAGTAGTTAAATATCACCTGTTCTGCTTAATTAGTTTTTGAAATTTGTACAAATTCACCTTTAAACTTCAAAACAATACAGCTTTTGTTTGAGCTTCAGATTTATTTTCTGTGTTCTAATTACATTCTGTTTTAGCTGGCTAGAGAGAGGAAGGGAAAGCTTTTTCTGTAGAGAAACCACATGGTTTTAACGTTGGTGCATAGGATTGTCAGGCTCCAATAGTCAGAACAACCTTCTGCTACATTCTCGACTGCAGTAGTCAATGAATAAAGATTTGTTGGCAAACCACAAATTTACAACAAATCCACCATGCATTTGGGAAAAGGTTGAGAATATTTGAAAGTTATATTGTTGTTGGTGTTTATGAAAGTTGAAAGAGGAAACTTTGCTATTGGTTACTGGAATGTTTGAGCAATTTAAGAATTCAAAACCCGATATGTAAAATGAATCAGGTAAATTTTAGAAAGGAGATAGATGTGATGGACACATACAAATGTGTAGACACAGCATATGATCTAGTACTTTTAGGACAAAATATACTCAAGTTTAAGAAGAAATAAGCCCTCTTTATTATTGCTAATGTTAGTTTTTCTCAGTAGGGCAATATATCTGTGATGGAAATAGAGTTAAAACCCAGATTTCCCTTCAAGGAATAATACATTTCCCTGGCTTGTAGAATTCCATCTGCTGACAGCCTTATGCTACTAGAACTTTTAGGATGGTATCTGCTGTGGAGTATCTGGCTCATGCTCATGCCCCTCCTGGGGTGACTAATGATTGATGGGGGAACATTAAAGGAGGGTTTAAGAGGTTCCTTATTCCTGCTCAGCACCGGACAACTTAGATGGATCATTACAACTCCAGATCTTCTAATGGGTAGGTTGCGGCTATTGAGCTATCCCTAACTTCCCTAGCTCCCTTTCCTTTTTTCTGTTGGTATTGATAGCAACAGTTTATTTCTAATAAACATCTTAATGCTGGACTCTTACTCACATTTGGCTTCCCTAAGAATATGACTTAGGACAGGATTATTGTCCAGTCTCCAGGAATTAAATGGTTCTTGAAAGATATGTGCATCTATAAGAATGATTTTTATGTGTGTTGTCAGCCAAATGTTTTATATTTGGCTACAGATTATAGTAAAAAACTGATAATAAATTCCACAAAGTTTTCCTAGAATGTACTGCTATTTCTCTGTGATTATAAATATTTTCAGCTTTAAATTAATAAAACAAATTTAAATTAATAGATCCTGTTATCTAAGATAACAGGATTAGATAATTAAGTAAAACTCTCTGGATACTAATTAGATACTTTAAGAGTTAAAAATGTATAATTATTAAGAAAATGATCTTTTGTTTTAGTTTGATTTTGTTCAAGAACTAGATTTGCCCCTTGATTATAATAAGCCCTTGGCAAGTTTGTTAGCCTAAGTTTCCTCTTCCATAAAGTGTGGATAAGAGAAAACCAGAAATATAATTTATATGATTAAAGCACATAATGTATACAAAGTTTTATATGATATGTGGCTCATAGTAAGCTCTTAATACATATTACCTTTTTTTTTTTTTTTTAAGAAGAGGATGTGTGTGTGCTCAGTTGCTCAGTCATGTCTGACTTTTTGTGGCCCCATGGACTATAGTCCACCAGGCTCCTCTGCCCATGGAATGTTCCAGACAAAAATACTGGAGTGGGGTGCCATTTCCTAGTCCAGTGGATCTTTCCAATCCAGGGATCAAACCCACATCATTTGCATATCCTGCATTGGCAGGCGATTCTTTATACTAGCACCACTGGGAAGCCCCAAAAAGGAGAGAAAGTGAAATACAAGCCTCATTAATACTAGTTCTTTATGCTTAAAAAAATGGAATTCATAACATACAAAAACCATGATAATCCATTATTAGATAGCAGTGCCAGCTCTTTCCAATGAAAGAGACAAAGGTAAAATACACTGATAAATCTTCCATTCAACTTAGGTTTAAGGAATTATAAATAAGGGCATTTTTTTTCATGACTAAAATATGTGGGTGTTGGTAGAGCAGAAAATTCATCTCATTCTACAAACTCATTTAAGATATTTGTTTGTTACTACTGTTCCTTCTAAATTACCATCAAAATGACTAAGTAAAAATGCAAAATTGGGGGGGGAGAAATTTATAGATGCATTAGAAATCAGCAAGGGTATCCTACTGGTTATTCTCCATTTGCCCCATACACCCATTCTCTGACATTTTTCACCTTATTCTGCAGCTAAGAGGCTGCATTCCAAGGACAACATGACAAGAATTTCCTTATCAGTCAGCTTCCTGGAAGTTCAGGAGTGGGATGTACCTTCAAGTTATGGGGGTTACAGAGAAGAGAGAGTTGAAAATTTTTTCTTTGCTTGTAAATGGATTTTTGTTTGTTAATTTTGTTCCTTCCCTATTTCTGCACTACATCTCAAGCATTTGCTGCTTCCCTCCTAGACTGTAGCTCTTTTTCCAAAGTGCTGGCCCTCACTCACCTCCAGTAATCATAGGTCTTCCCTATGCCCACTCAGCCCTGGTATAGTTTGGATTTTGCTCTTTCTAATTTTTTTTTTTGAGATTTTTTTTTTCCTTTTTATTATGTTTTTAACTTTACAATATATTTCTAATTTTTGATTACCTCACAATCCCTTGCTTATTTCTTTACCTGTGAAAAGGAGGCTTGTCTTAAAATCATTTAATTTGAATCATTTGAAGTGAATTCAGTTTTCTTTGTGACTTAGCACAATAATATGCCATCTTTTTATGTATATGAACATTTGTTGACTTTTTATGATTATACTACAAGCACTTTCATACTGTTGGGACCTAACAAACGCCATGATAGGCTTCAGGGACTAAGGTAGGACTCACGGGAAAAGCTGAGTCATTGCCCAGTGAGGTCATCCCTGCGGATGCCAGGACTTGTCTAATCAGCATACTCCCCCTAACCTGGTTTGAGTTTATCAGGACGTAAAAGACATCCCCCTGCAGCCAATAACGAATTAGTAAATACCAGGAAACACCTGCAGCCAATGAAGATTAGCCAATTAGTAAATACTAGGAAACTCCTGCAGCCAATCAGCCCTTGCCAACTCTCTGTCTTTGTTCTAAAACCTATAAATACTGCTGTAAATCTGGGCTTGGGGCTCTTGCTCCACTCCACTGTGTTGGATGTGGCGGGAGCCCTAGCTCGAGCTAGAAATAAAACCCCTTCATGCTTTTGCATTGCTGTGGTTGTCTTATTCTCTCAGTTTTGGGGACTCAGACTCTGGGCATAACAATATGTGGTAATTAGACTAATTACTGATACATGGTAGTTACCAAACTAGTTCAGCTGAACTATTTCAAATCCTAAAATATGATGCTGTTAAAGTGCTGCCCTCACTATGCCAGTAAATTTGGAAAACTTTACTGGAAAAATAAGCAAGTGGTTGTGAGGTAATTAACAATTAGAAATAGAAAAATCCAAACTATCCCAGGGCTGAGTGGACATAGGGAAGAACTATGATTACTGGAGGTGACTGAGGGCCACAGGACTGGAAAAGGTTGGTTTTATTTTCATCCCAAAGGAGGGCAATGACAGTGTTCAAACTACTGCACAATTGCACTCATTTCACACATCAACTTCCCTGGTGGCTCAGACAGTAAAGCGTCTGCCTACAATGTGAGAGACCTGGGTTCAAGCCCTGGGTTGGAAGATCTCCTGGAGAAGGAAATAGCAACCCACTCCAGTATAAGAATATTTTCCAGGCAAGACCTGGAAAATCTCATGGACTGAAGAACCTGGTAGGCTATCGTCCATGGGATCACAAAGAGTCGGACACAACTGAGTAGCTTCACTTCACTTCACACATTAGTAAAATAATGCACTAAATTCTCCAAGCTAGATTTCAAGTGTACGTGAACTGAGAACTTTCAGACACATAAGCTGGATTTAGAAAAGGTAAAGGAATCAGAGATCAAAATGCCAACATCCATTGGATAATAGAAGGGACAAGTGAATTCCAGAAAACATCTGCTTCACTGACTATGCAAAAGCCTTTGTCTATTTGGATCACAGCAAACTGTGGAAAATTCTTCAATAGATGGGAATACCAAAATACCTAACCTGACTCCTGAGAAACTTGTACACACGTTAAGAAGTGACAGTTAGAACCAGACATGGAACAATGCACAGGCTCAAAATTGGGAAAAGAGTACATCAAGGCTTTATATTGTCAACCTATTTATTTTACTTATATGCAGAGTACATCACACAAAATGTAGGGCTGGATGAAGCACAAGCTGGAAGATTGCCAGGAGAAATATCAATAACTTAGGATATGCAGATGACACCACCCTTACGGCAGAAAGTGGAGAGGAACTAAAGAGCCTCTTGAAGAAGGTGAAAGAGGAGCATGAAAAAGCTGGCTGAAAACTCAGCATTCAAGAGAACAAGATGGTGGAGGAGTAGATGGACATGGAATACATTTCTCTCCAAGGGTACATCAGGAATACACATTCAGACACAGAAGTGCATGCAAAACACCAGCTGAGAGCAGACAGGAATAACTGACCAGCAGAAAAGAATATATGGACCCACAGAAAACTCGGTAGGATGAAGGAACTAGGGAGAAAAAATGACTGTTAGTAGCAACGGACCTGCCCTCTGCAGGTTGGGGAACTGAAGTAAGTGTCTGATCCCCACACTGTGGCAACTGTCTGAGTCAGAGGAGAAACATTTAAGGCTGAAAGTGAAACAGCTAAACTGTGGCAGCCTAAATAGAATGAGAATCAGACAGTCATTGCTGCAGCTGTACATACCCTGGAAAGGGACACAGGTCCCCTAGAAGGTACAGTGGCTGGAAACTGGAGTTTAGGGATTGCAAAGCAATCCCAGGACAAAGACTGCTGTTGATGGTGGAGAGATGGATCAAGGGGATGTGAAGGAGGAGATTGTTGTGGGAAATGCCTGTGGAGGAAAGCCAGGTAGCCATGGAAGAAAGGCAATACTGCTGAGTCACGCATAGCTGGTGGAGCAATCACCATAGTCTCTCTCTCCTCAAACACCAGCATGGGCAGCTGAACAATATAGAGACTGGCCCATCAAACGCATGACACACTGAACTACAGAGTAAGACCCCACGTAGGGTGGCCCTTTAAGTGCCTGACACACAAAATTAGAGTAGTATCCCAGCCAGAATGAAATTAGAACACTTCCTAACACCATACATAACTCAAAATGGATTAAAGACCTAAATGTAAGACCAGAAACTATAAAATTCTTAGAGGAAAACATAGAATACTCGATGACATATATCAAAGCAAAACCCTCTATCACCCACCTCCTAGAGTAATGGGAATAAAAACACACGAGGGACCTGATTAAACTTAAAAGCTTTCCATAGCAAAGGAAAGTGAAAGCAAGGTGAAAAGACAATCCTCAGAATGGGAGAAAATAATAACAAATGAAACAACTGACAAAGGATTAATTTCCAATATATACAAGCGGCTCATACAACTCAATACCAGAAAAACAGACAACCCAATCGAAAAAATGGGGAAAAGACCTAAACAGACATTTCCCCAAAGACATACAGATGGCTAACAAACACATGAAGAGATGCCTAACATTGCTTATTATTAGAGAAGTGCAAATCAAAACTAGAATGAGGTATCACCAGACACCAGCCAGAATGGCCATCATAAAAATGTCTACAAACAATAAATGCTGGAGACGGTGTGGATAAAAGGGAACACTCTTGCACTGTTGGTGGGAATGTAAATTGATATAGCCATTATGGAAGACAGTATGGAGATTACTTAAAGAATTAGGAATAAAAGCACGATATGACCCAGCAATCCAACTCCTAGGCATATACCCTGAGGAAACCAAAATTGAAAAAGACACATGTATCCCATTATTCACTGAAACACTATTTACAATTACTAGAGCATGGAAGCAACCTAGATGTCCATCAACAGACGAATGGATAAAGAAGTAGTAGTACATATACACAATGGAACATTCAGTTCAGTTCAGTTCAGTTGCTCAGTCGTGTCCGACTCTTTGCGACCCCATGAATTGCAGCATGCCAAGCCTCCCTGGTCATAAAAAGAACACATTTGAGTCAGTTCTAATGAGGTGGATGAACCTAGAACATATTATACAGAGTGAAGTAAGTCAGAAAGAGAAAGATAAACAGTGTATTCTAATGCATATATATATGGAATCTAGAAAAATGGTATTGAAAAATTTATTTATAGGGCAACAATGGAGATGTAGAGAATAGACTTATGGACATGGGGAGAGGGGAGAAGTGGGTGAGATGTATGGAAAGAGTAACATGGAAACTTACATTAGCATTTGTAAAATAGATACCCAATGGGAATTTGCTGTATGGTTCAGGAAACGCAAACCGGGACTTTGTATCAACCTAGAGGCGTAGGATGGGGAGGGAGATGGTTGGGAGGTTCAGAAGGGAGGGGATATATGCATACCTATGGCTGATTCATGTTGACATTTGACAGAAAACAACAAAAGTCTGTAAAGCAATTATCCTTCAGTTCAGTTCAGTTCAGTCACTCAGTAGTGTCTGACTCTTTTGTGATCCCATGAACCACAGCATGCCAGGCCTCCCTTTCCATCTTCAACTCCCGGAGTCCACTCAAACCCATGTGCATTGAGTCGGTGATGCAATCCAACCATCTAATCCTCTGTCTTCCCCTTCTCTTCCTGCCCTCAATCTTTCCCAGACATCAGCGTTTTATCCATTGAGTCAGCTCTTCACATCAGGCGGACAAAATATTAGTTTTTCAGCTTCAACATCAGTCCTTCCAATGAACACCCAGGACTGATCATAAATTAATTCAAAAAACAAAACAAAACATTCGAAAAAACAAAGATCAGGGCATCTAGTCCTGCCACTTCATGGCAAAGAGATGGGGAAACAATGGTAAGAATGACAGACTTCATTTTCTTGGGTTCCAATGTCACTGTGGACAATGACTGAAGCTATGAAATTAAAAGACTGCTTCTTGGAAGAAAAGCTATGGGAAACCTAGACAGTGTATTAAAAAGCAGAGATAGTACTTTTCTGACTAAGGTTTATATAGTCAAAGCCATGGTTTTTCCAGTAGTCATGTATGGATATGAGAGTTGGGCCACAAAGAAGGCTGAGCACTGAAGAACTGATCTTCTGCACTGTGATGTTGGAAAAGACTCTTGAGAGTCCCTTGTGCTGCATGGAGATCAAACCAGTCAACCCTAAAGGAAGTTAACCCTTAATATTCATGGGAAGTACCAATGTTGAAGCAGAAACTCCAATATTTTGGCCAGTTGATTCGACTCATTGGAAAAGACCCTGATGTTAGGAAAGATTGAAGGCAGGAGGAAAAGCAGTTTAACAGAGGATGAGATGGTTGGAACGCATCACCAACTTAATTTCCATGAGTTTGGGCAAACTCCAGATGGTTAGGAAAGGAAGCCTGCTGTGTGATAGTCCATGGGGTGGCAAAGTGTTGGTCATGACTGTGTGACTGAACAACAAATTAGACTAATACAGATTTCCCACCCCCTTCCATTCTTTGAACTTAAAATGTGGCACACATTACACTCAATAAATAACTCTATGATAACAGACACAATTTGAGCTTCCCTGGTAGCTCAAACTGGTAAAGAATCTGCCTGTAATATGGAAGACCTGGGTTCGAGTCCTAGATTGCAAAGATCTCCTGGAGGAGGGCATGGCAACCCACTCTACTATTCTTTCCTGAAGAATCCTCATGGACAGAAGAACTTGGTAGGCTATAGTCTATGGGGTCACAAAGAGCCAGACACGACTGAGCAACTAATCACAGCACCAAGATTAAAATTTAGCTTATTACCTTTTAGTGTAATATCTTTTTATATTGGAATAATATAGCAGGAGATATGGGTTGGGCTTCCCTGTTGCCTCAGTGGTAAAGAACCTCGCTGCCAATGCAGGATATATGGGTTTGATATCTGCATTGGGAAGGAAAAGGCAACCCACTCCAGTATTCTTGCCTGGGAATCCCATGAATAGAGGGACCTGGCAAAGTACGGTGCATGAGGTTGCAAAACAAATATTACAGGTATTTACTTCTCTTCTATATATCTATGGTTCTTTGGTTCTCTCAGACTGGTGTGCTCAACTTGAAGAAAACTAATTTTTAAACTTCATTTAAGTTAAAACAACTTTATATAACAAATCTATTTCTAAAAATAATAGTGACATATGCCACCAACTCAAAAGCCAAAAATAACAGAATTTACACCTACTATCAAAATGAACTTTATTTGCCTGAGAAATCTTGAGTCATTGTTCTTTTAATTTCCTGGATAGGAACAAATTTGATTATTGATTATAATCCATATTGTTTTCTAAAAGGATTTTAGTCTGCTCTTTATATAATCCATGTTGTTTTCTTAAAGAGTTTAGTCTGCTTTTTATGTTCAAATATAGATAAATTGTAAACTAGGTTGTCTGTAATTATAAGATGGTAATAGAGTGGTATGTTACATGTTTACTATGCTTTCTGAAGATTTTTATATTATTCCTTGGAGAGATTCACAAGAAAAATCACTATGGTGACTTGGGCTAAAAACACAAAGACATTAGATGTCAAAAAATACAATTTTTTGTTACAATAGTTAAAATTAAAAATGCACCACTTTCAGATCTCACATTCTTATTCATTCAATATAGTTATCCAGATTAAATTTGCTATCAGAAAGCCTTAAAATCCAACTCAATGAGATGTTCACCAAATTAGATATTCACTTAGTGAAAATCATAAATAATGAGAACTAAAAATCATTGATAATAAACAGAAAACCAAGAATAGTTATTTCTTTGTCATCATTTCTATTTAAATACAGTACAACCTCTAAACAGTTTTCAAGACAAGATAATAGTAAAATGAAGTTTGGAGGAAGACAGTAATGGATAATTTTTAAAAGAAGTGAGAATTATTCGAGTATGAAATGTGGAGTAGAGTCCTATTGTGTATTGGTTAGCCTCACAGAAGAAACCAGAATCCAATTCATGACTTTAAAAAAAAGTTCAACAGAAGAATCCTTTGATGTGCTATGTGATTTTTGCTCCCAGAGGACATTTGTCAATAATAAAATACATTTTTGGCTGTCATGATGGGGTATGCGGTGCTACTGACAGCTAGTGAAAGGTCAAACATGCAGTATACATCTTATAAGGCACAGAACAGCCACACACAAATATTATCCATCTGGCATAAAAGGCTAATAGTGCTAATGTTAATGTATTCTGAATTAAGGTAACAAATATCAGGATACTAAATGGAAAGTTATGACCAACCTAGATAGCATATTGAAAAGCAGAGACATTACTTTTCCAACAAAGGTCCGTCTAGTCAAGGCTATGGTTTTTCCAGTGGTCATGTATGGACTGTGAAGAAAGCTGAGCACTGAAGAATTGATGCTTTTGAACCGTGGTGTTGAAGAAGACTCTTGAAAATCCGTTGGACTGCAAGGAGATCCAACCAGTTCATTCTGAAGGAAATCAGCCCTGGGTTTTCTTTGGAAGGAATGATGCTAAAGCTGAAACTCCAGTATTTTGGCCACCTCATGCGAAGAGTTGACTCATTGGAAGGGACTCTGAAGGTAGGAGGGATTGCAGGCAGGAGGAGAAGGGGACGACAGAGGATGAGATGGCTGGATGGCATCACTGACTCGACGGACCTGAGTTTGAGTGAACTCTGGGAGTTGGTGATGGACAGGGAGGCCTGGCATGCTGCGATTCATGAGGTCACAAAGAGCTGGACACAACTGAGCGACTGAACTGAACTGAACTGAACTGAAACATTCTGAGAAAGGCAATTGTGGAACATTGTTATCACCCTTAGACATCAGGGGGAAATGGGAAGAATAAGCATTCCTAGAACCCAGAAGCTGCAGTCCACAAGGAAATCTCCAAGGCCCGAAAATGTGCCCCTAATCAGGGAGGCAACCTCTCCATTCCCCCCTCCAGTTTTCTATTAATATCATTATATTCCATTGCCAAGTCCAAACAGAAGCCAGCTGGTAAAGAAGAATGCAGTCCTGGAGAGTCATTGTCCCAGGGCACAGAGGAGGACAAACAGTAAAAATTGGATTATTGCTGCAGTGGGGAAAAAATTATTCCATAAAGTAGGTAACAGTGCTTTCTATAGCTTGATTTTTAAAGAAACAGGAGTTGATGGATAAAAGAAGAATCAGAAAAAAATAGAAGGCTACTTTCAACTGAGGACTCCCTTAACAAACACAGCCCAGCTTGGTTATATACTGTGCCCTAATATCCCCTCTTACTGCATGCCCATTCATTTTACAATTTATAAACTATCATTTGAGCCCCCTTTTGATTAGAACAGTTCCTAGCATACTGAATTTACCATACAAATAATAATTATTATATCATTATCACGATTATTGCTCATTATTGTTCAGCTGAATTAGTATCTATTCTACCCAGTTTTATGAATCAGGGACTAGTTTTTATTTCAGAGAATACTTATGTCAATGAAAAATAGTATCACAAGTTCATAGTATTTATAAATATATTGACCATAAAAACAATAAGAAATTAGTCTTGTGTTTAATCAATATTCACATAAGTAATTGGGTATATTTTAATTGGGCCTCTATGAGAAATGCATACTCATTCAGTTAGAATGCATAGCTCTTTAAGTAATTTCACTGAAATATAAAAGCAATTTTGAAGAAATATAAAGTAATTAATAAAATTGGATAGATTTCAAATCTGATGAATATACAACTATAAATTTCATGTTGTGTAAATTTCTGCTAGGTGGAATAACTAAATTGAAATTATGGAATTTTGAATATGATTGATTTCTTACTTCTTTTCCTCTAAATAACAATAATACATGTTTTAAAAAATCTCTGTTACAATTATTTGCTAGATAATATAACTATATAAATTCATAAGTTCCATGAAAAGTTTTATGAGAATCTTATAACTGATTATGACATTGCCTATCTCTTAGTTTTCAGAAGATTAGAGGTAACAGTTTGAGTTCATCTCTAGCTGAGGTCAGCAGAGGACTTTCTTTTGATGGAGCCAGCAATCAGAGCAGTGAGTTGAGGGTGAGTGTTGACAGGAAATCCTGAGATAGCAGAGGCCAGGAAGAGGTGAAATGGAAAAAATAGAAACAATTGAGGCCAGCAATTACCCAGACAGAAGCCAAGTTAGTTAAGATATTAGACACTCTTCAAACATTCCCAGTTAGGTACTGAAGAATTCTTAGGGAGGTGGGGGCTGGTTAACATTGGAGGTCAGATGTTATTTAATCTTAGTTTTATACACACACTGATTACAACTATTGGTATTTTCAATATTCATATGTTTAATTATCATTCTTATCAGGTTGTCTAAGAAAAGAATTACAATATAGTTTTTTTTAATCAAATATTTTCTACAAGTATAGAGAATTTATAAACATCAACCTGGATAGAATTTTTTAAATGATGTAGAGACATAAAGTAGGGCACTATAGGCTTGTATTCCATTGGCAACTTTCTATGATGTATATCAGAATTTTTACAAGAAGGAAGTACTCAATAACAGATATTCCTTCCACAAAGGAGACGCGCCCCTTTTACTTTTAAACTGAGTAATCACTGGTATTTTCATTATCTAAAAAAGAAAATTTTTATACAATACATTATGTTCTATTTTGTGAAAAAAAATGATAGCTGATAAACTATGATTTATATAGCTCAGAGAAAATTATAAATTTAAGAAATAGCACAATTTTAGAATTTATTTTACAGTTTAAGATATATACAATAAAGTTTCTGATACATTATGCTTAGCTTCTCAGATTATTTTTAATTAATTTATTTTTTAATTGAGGGATAATTGCTTTACAGACTTTTGTTGTTTTCTGTCAAATGTCAACATGGAATACACGTGTTTTTCAATTTTGGTTTCCTCAGGGTATATGCCTAGGAGTCAGATTGCTGGGTCATATGGTGCTTTTATTCCTAGTTCTTTAAGGAATCTCTGTACTGTCTTCTATAGTGACTATATCAATTCACATTCCCACCAAAAGTGCAAGAGTGTACCCTTTTATCCACACTCTCCAACATTTTATTTTTTGTAGACTTTTTTTATGATGGCCATTCTTTTTTTTTTTTTTTTTAATATGGCCATTCTGACCAGTGTCTGGTGATACCTCATTCTAGTTTTGATTTGTACTTCTCTAATAATAAGCAATGTTGAGCATCTCTTCATGGTTTTAGCCATCTGTATGTCTTTGGGGAAATGTCTGTTTAGGTATTTTCCCTATTTTTTGATTGGGTTGTCTGTTTTTCTGGTATTAAGCTGTATATATGAGCTGCTTCTATATATTGGAAATCAATCCTTTTTCAGTTGTTTCATTTGCTATTATTTTCTCCCATTCTGAGGACTGTCTTTTCACCTTACTTACAGTTTCCTTTGCTGTGGAAAACTTTTAAGTTTAAGCAGGTCCCACATGTGTTTTTATTCCCATTACTCTGGGAGGTGGGTCATAGAGGGTTTTGTTTGATTTATGTCATTGAGTATTCTGCCTATATTTTCCTCTAAGAGTTTTATAGTTTCTGGTCTTATATTTAGGTCTTTAATCCATTTTGAGTTTATCTTTGTGTATGGTGTTAGGAAGTGTTCTAATTTCATCCTTTTACATGTAGCTGCCTAGTTTTCCCAGCACCATTTATTGGGGAGGCTGTCTTTGCCACCTTGTATATTCTTGCCACCTTTGTCAAAAATAAGGTACCCATAGATGCATAGGTTTATTTCTAGGCTTTCTATCTTGTTCCATTGGTCTATATTTCCATTTTTGTCCCAGTGCCATACTGTCTTGATGACTGTAACTTTGTAGTATAACCTGAAGTCAGGAAGGTTGATTCCTCCAGTTCCATTCTTCTTTCTCAAGACTGCTCTGGCTATTCAGGGTCTTTTAAGTTTCCATAAGAACTGTGAAGTTTTTTGTTCTAGTTCTGTGAAAAAATATCTTTAGTAATTTAATAGGGATCTCATTGAATCTGTAGATTTCGTTTGGTAGTATAATAATTTTCACAATGTTGATTCTTCCTACCCAGGAACATGGAATAACTCTCTATCTGTTTATGTCATCTTTGATTTCTTTCATCAGTGTCTTATAATTTTCTGTGTAGAGTACTTTTGTCACTGTAGGTAAGTTTGTTCTTAGATATTTAATTCTTTTTGTTGAAATGGTGAATGGGATTGATTCCTTAATGTCTCTTTCTGATTTTTCATTGTTAATATATAGAAATGCAAGTGATTTCTATGTATTGATTTTGTATCCTTCAACTTTGCTAAATTCTTTCATTAACTCTAGTAATTTTCTGATACTATCTTTAGGGTTTTTTATGTACAGTATCATGTCATCTGCAAATGGTGAGAGCTTTACTTCTTCTTTTCCGATCTGGACTCCTTTTATTTTCTTTTTCTTCTCTGATTGCTCTGACTAAGACTTCCAGAACTATGTTGAATAATGGTGGTGAAAGTGGACACCCTTGTCTTGTTCCTGATCTTACTGGGGGTGCTTTCAATTTTTCACCATTGAGAATAATGTTTGCTGTAGGCTTATCATATATGGCCTTTACTATGTTGAGGTAGCCTCTTTCTATGCCCACTTTTTGAAGAGTTTTAATCATAAATAACAGAGAAGGCAATGACAACCCACTCCAGTACTCTTGCCTGGAAAATCCCATGGACAGAAGGGCCTGGTAGGCTACAGTCCATGGGGTCGCTAGGAGTCAGACAAATCATAAATGGGTGCTGCATTTTGTCAAAGGCTTTTTATGCATTAATTGAGATGATCATATGGTTTTTATCTTCCAATTTGTTAATATGGTGGATTTCATTGATTGATTTACACATATTGAAGAATCATTGCATCCCTGGAATAAACAACTTGATCATGATGTATAAGCTTTTTGATGTGTTACTGAATTCTGACTGCTAAAATTTTGTTGAGGAATTTTTCAACTATGTTCATCAGTGATATTGGCCCATAGATTTATTTTTTTGTGTTGCCTTTGTCTGGTTTTAGTATCAGGGTGATGGTGGCCTCATAGAATGGGTTTGGAAGTGTTCTTTCATCCACACTTTTTGAAAGCGTTTTAGAAGGATAGGCATTAGCTCTTCTCTAAATGTTTGATAGGATTCTCCTGTGAGGCCATTTGGTCCTAGGCTTTTGCTTTTGGAATGATTTTTGATCACAGCTTCAATTTAAGTGCTAATAATTGGGTTTTCATCTTTTCTATTTCTTCCTGGTCCAGTTTTGGAAGATTGACCTTTTCTAAGAATCTGTCCATTTCTTCCAGGTTATCCACTTTATTGCCATATAGTTGTTCATAGTAGTCTGTTATAATCCTTTGTATGTCTACATTGTCTGTTTTAACCTCTCCTTTTTCATTTCTAATTTTCTTTATTTGATTCTTCTCTTTTTTTTTTCTTGATCAGTCTGGCTAAAGGTTCATCAATTTTGTTTATCTTCTCAAAGAATAAGCCTTTAGGTTTATTAATCTTTACTACTGTTTCTTTCATCTCTTTTTCATTTATTTCTGCTCAAATATTCATAATTTCTTTCCTTCTACTAATTTTTTTTTGTCTGTTTGTTTTTGTTGTTGTTCTTCTTTTTCCAGGTGTTTTCGGTGTAAAGTTAGGTTGTCTAGACAATGCTTGTCTCGTTTCTGAGGTAGGATTGTATTGCTATAAACTTCCCTCTTAGAACTGCTTTTGCCGCATCCCATAGGTTTTAAGTTGTTGTGTTTTTATTGTTGTTTCTATAAAGTTTTCAATTTCCTTATTGATTTCCTCCATATCCTTTTGATATGTGTTGTTTAATGTCCATGTGTTTGTGTTTCTTATAGTTTTTTTTTTCTTGTAATTTATATCTAGTCCCATAGTGCTGTGATTGGAGTAAACACTTGATATGATTGCAGTTTTCTTAAATTTACTGAAGTTTGATTTGTGACCCAAGATGTGGTCTATCCTGGAGAATGTTCCATGTGCACTTGAGAAGATGCATTCATCTGCATTTGGAATGTCCTGAAGATATCAATGAGATTCATCTCATCTAATGCATCATTTAAAACTTGTGATTCCTTATTAATTTTTTGTTTTCATGATCTGTCCATGGTGTGAGTGGGGTGTTAAAGTCTCCTAGTATTATTGTGTTCCTGTCAATTTCTCTTTTTATGTGTGCTAGTGTTTGTCTTATGTATCGAGGTGCTTTGAAGTTGGGTGTATAGATATTTACAATTGTTATGTCTTCCTCTTGGATTGATCCATTGGTCATTATGTAGTATCCTTCCTTATCTCATAATCTTCTTTATTTTAAAGTTTATTTTGTCTGATATGACGATTGCTACTCCAACTTTCTTTTGCTCCGTTTAAATGGAATATATTTTTCCATCCTCTCACTCTCAGTCTATATGTGTCTTTAAGTTTGAAGTGTGTTTCTTGTAGACAGCATATATATGGGTCTTTTTGTATCCATTCAGCCAGTCTGTGTCTTTTGGTTGGAGTATTGAATTTGTTTCCATTTAAAGTGATTATATATATATATATATATATATATATATATATATATATATATAGGGTTGATTTTGTAGATCTGTTTTTCTTCTCTTGTATTTCTTGACTATATAAGTCCCATTAATATTTGTTGTAAAGCTGATTTTGTGGTACCAAATTCTCTTAACTTTTGCTTGTCTGAAAAGCTTTTGAGTTCTCTGTCAATTTTAAATGAGATCCTTGCAGGGTATCATCATCTTGGTTGTAGGTTTTTCCCTTTCAGTACTTTACATATATCCTACCATTCTCTTCTGGCCTGCAGAGTTTCCACTGAAATATCAGCTGTTAAACTTATGGGCTTTCCCTTGGATGTTACTTGTTGCTTTTCCTTTGCTGCTTTTAATATTCTTTCTTTGTGTTTTATCTTTGTTATTTTGATTAGTGTGTCTTGGCATGTTTCTCCTTGGGTTTATCCTGTATAGGAGTCTTCATGCCTCTTGGACTTGATCAACTATTTCCTTTTCCATGTTGGGGAAATTTTCAACTATAATGTCTTCAGAAATATTCTCATACCCTTTCTTTTTCACTTCTTCTGGGACCCCTATAATTCAAATGTTGGTGTGTTTGAGTTTGTCCCAGAGTTCTCTGAGGATCTTCAGTTCTTTTCATTCTTTTTACTTTCTTCTCCTCTTAAGAATTTATTTCCACCATTTTATCTTCTAGCTCACTGATTCGTTCTTCTGCTTCAGATATTCTGCTATTGATTCATTCTAGAGTATTTTTAATTGCAGTAATTGTGTTGTCTGTCTCTGTATGTTTATTCTTTAATTCTTCTGGGTCTTTGTTAATTGATTCTTGCATTTTCTCCATTTTGTTTTCAAGGTTTCTGATCACTTTGATTCTGAATTACCTTTCATGCAGTTTGCCTATTTCCTCTTCATTTATTTGGACTTCTGTTTTTTCAGTTTGTTGCTTCATTTGTGTAGTATTTCCCTGCCTAATTTTTTTTTTTTTTAACTGACTGTGTTTGAGGTCTCCTTTTCCCAGTCTTCAAGGTTGAATTCTTTCTCCTTTTGGTTTCTGCCCTCTTAAGTTTGGCCCAGTGATTTGTGTAAGCTTAGGTGAGATTTGTGCTGAATTTTTGTTTGTTTATTTGCTTATTTGTTTGTTTTTCCTCTGGTGGGCAAGGCTGAAGGAGGTGATAATCTTGTCTACTGATGATTGTGTTTGTATTTTTGTTTTGCTTGTTTTTTAGATGAAGTGTCCTGGACAGGGTGCTACTGGTGGTTGGGTGATGCTGTGCCTTGTATTCAAGTGGTTTATTTTTTGTGAGTTCTTGCTATTTGGTACTCCCTAGGTTTAGTTCTGGAGAAGGCAATGGCACCCCACTCCAGTACTCTTGCCTGGAAAATCCCATGGACAGAGGAGCCTGGTAGGCTGCAGTCCATGGGGTCGCTAAGAGTCAGACACAACTGAGCAACTTCACTTTTCACTCTCATGAATTGGAGAAGGAAATGGCAACCCACTCCAGTGTTCTTGCCTAGGGAATTCCAGGGACAGTGTAACCTGCTGGGCTGCCATCTATGGGGTTGCACAGAGTCGGACACAACTGATGTAACTTAGCAGCAGCAGCAGCAGCAGAGTTAGTTCTCTGATAGTTTAAGGTCTTGAAGTCAGTGCTTCCACTCCAAAGGCTCAGGGCTTGATCTCTCGGTCCAGGGCTGGACCCTCAGCTGGAGCCTGTCTCTTCTATATGGACAAAGACTTGGAAGAGATCACCATGCAGCAGTAGTCAAATGCAGGAGATAGGATTTGAACTTGGGTCTTTCCAACATCAAATCACATGTTCTCTTCCTTTGCTGGGCTTCCCAGGTGGCTCAGCAGGAGACTCCACCAGTGTAGTGTAGTTGGGGATGGGCGTCTCTTCCAGCTTCCCTTCTGCTGGTTAACTAATTCAGCCACACCATGCCTTCAACCTGTGGACTGCTTCATGCCCCCAGTAAAGATGGTAGACAGGCACCTCAGATTATTTTTTATTTAAATTTTGTTCTTTGAACAAGAAATAAAATAGTTTTCTTTCCCTCTCCCTCTAATCAGTGAAAACTGTGATTAGCTCTCTTATGCTTATATAAACATTGTATAAATAATATTTATCTAAGTATTAGAGAAGTTCTATTTGATAATTTCAGACTTTAAGAAAATGATCATCTTTACATACCACATGGAAGTAACTGCCTATGTGTTAAGGCATACATTTGTCATTGGAATCAAAATAGAAATTTATTGACACTAATAAAAGAGATGGTTTGGGGATTGAAATTCAGGACCTAGAAGTAGAATCAGAGATTTTATTGGCTCTGGTAGCTTTTTAATGTGTCAGATTGGCTATGCAAACCTACTTTTCCCAGCTTCTCACTCTCTGAATGATTTCTTTTTAGATTGGCCACATTAGAAGTTCTTGTGCAAGTTTTGGAGGGCTGAAATGAAGGAACAGGTATGTATAGTTCATACATGGTGGCACTTAACTGGCTGGTCCTCTTCCTAGCATGATGCTACAGACCCAGGACTAAAATTCTTGCCTGTCCTCTGAACAGTCCTCAGATTTTCACCTTCTGGGCCAGGCATTTAGTTCCCAAGGAAATGATAGAAGCTTCTCCTGCAAGATACCTATACCATCAGCACCAGAAACAGCAAAAGCTGACATGGGCTTCAGTCCATTCTCATGGGGTCCTCCTTGTCTTTGTTCTCCATTATTATTATACACACTCTCACTACCAGTCCTGCAACTCTAGGCTCCAGCATCAGACATGAGTAGAGCAACCTTACAGGGAATGCCTGAATGGCTCCTACAATTGTGTAGGGGCACCTCCTGTGACAAATTCCATGTTATATCTATTAATATAAATATCACCAAGTGATTTAGCTTCTCCAATTGAACTCTGATACACTGGTTTTTAATGTAAGCCCCAGAGTGTTTATTAACTTTAAATTTTCAATGATAACTCATTTATTATTTGTTAATAATTTCAGATTAAATTATTTGAAATAATTTCACCTGAATTAAATATTTTGGAATATATTACTTGACACTGTATTACAATTTAACATATGAATGAATGGTAAAAGTTATTATAAGTCAGATGTTGCATGTAAAGTTGCATGAAAATGTTTCCCATTAGCTTACCTTGCTTCCAAGTCTATTCCTGATAAATTTAGCTAATAATTCAATTTTAACATTAAATGTGTAATTTGCTTTTGTGTTATGTGATGATAAGCTCTACAATCATATTTTCTTGATTATAGAGGTCTTTAAAGTTATTGAATTATAGGTACATTTCTTCCATTGAGAGCTTTGAGCATATAATGAGTGAATTAAGCCAAAGTACAAGTGACATAGCTTTAAAGAAACATATATGGGATAAATTGGCCAAAAGGTACAGTTATTCACAAAATGACTGATGAAAGTTTTATCTTTATTCATTAAATATTAAATTTACAGAGATTTCAAGCTGTTGCCAAAGATATATGTGGGAAATCTAAAGAGAATCAGATATTTCTTTTTTACCCATATTAAGAATGTGGATTATAATCAGCAGGTGGAACTACATGTGTGGATTTGAAAACCCATCAGCCTAGCAGGGAATCATTCAGGTCAGTTCAGTTCAGTTGCTCAGTCATGTCCAACTCTGCAACCCCATGGACTGCAGCACGCCAGGCTTCCCTGTCCATCACCAACTCCCAGAGCATGCTCAAGCTCATGTCCATCCAGTCGGTGATGCCATCCAACAATCTCATCCTCTGTTGTCCCCTTCTCCTCCCGCCTTCAGTCTTTCCCAGCATCAGGGTCTTTTCAAATAAGTCAGTTATTAACATCAGGTGGCCAAAGTATTGGAGTTTCAGTTTTAGCCTCAGTCCCTCCAATGACGATTCAGGACTGATTTCCTTTAGGATGGACTGGCTTGATTTCCTTGCAGTCCAAGGGTCTCCAAAAGTCTTCTCTAACAGCACAATTCAAAAGCATCAATTCTTTGGTGCTTGACTTTCTTTATAGTCCAACTGTCACATCCATACATAACTATTGGAAAAATCATAGCTTGACTAGACGGACTTTTTTTGGCAAAGAGAAGAAAATAATTACAGAAACAAGTTTCAAGAACTGGAAATAATCATTTAGCTTTTAGTTATTTTTGAAAATTTCAGATTTTAAATGATAATTAGAAAATGTGGGAAGAAAATATTCCTGCTTGGTTGTGATAGTGCTAATTTCTGTGAAAAGAACATTTTTTTTCCTGTATTCAAAATTTGCATTAAAGTAATGAGACTAGCAATGTAATTGTGCTATAAAATCAAAAGAAAAATTGAGATTTTGCCATACATCAACATCAGTGTAAATATACAACACAGTACCTATTCCTAGTGCCCCTCTTTGGTATCTAAGGACAGACCCAGGTCCAATTTTCTTTCCGTATGGTCAAGTTCACATTCTACCTATTTCCCTGGCCCTCAGACATCTTGTTATGTCATTCATCCTTTACACACACACACACACACACACACACACACATATATATATATATATATATATATATATATATAATTTTATTTTCAGTCACATTCATTCATTATTTCAACTGTCTTCTTTCCTTTGCTAGGATATAGTAACAGAGATAAGATTTCTGTAATGAAGAAAGATAAAAAAAAAAAAAACACATACATACTAACCAGGCTTTTGTTAACAAACTCTTGTCCTTAGATGATTATCTGTGAGTTAAAAATTTACCTTCTCAAAGGCTTTTCAGACATTGTAGAAGTCCAGCTCAACAGCCTCTGAAGTCCTAATACAGAGGAACTCTAATCACAAAGCCATCAGTGCATACTGGAATTTGATGGCAAGAATATGAACACGAGTAATAGTTTTGACAAATAAATTTTCAAATAAAAAGACTGTAAACTAAAAAAATATGCCATACCTAAAAGTTAAGAGTCAGATTTTCTTTGTTGGGAATATTAGGACTCAAGCCCAGGAGACCATATCTCAGATGACCCTGAGAGAGCTGACTACAAGGAGGCAGGGGAAGAGCCAGGTTATAAACAAGTTTGAAGCAAGGGGCAGGTAATCTGAATATTAAAAGATTACTGTTAATTAAAAGAAAACTGAATCTCTCACATGAAGAGATTGAGCTATATTCTATGTATGGGAAGATGCAAGTGTCAGGGCTTGCTAAGATAATTTCTTTGATATGCATCTAGTTATCTGGGGCCAATCTTGCTTCCTTTACAGTTTGCATACTCTCTCTGGTTAGTCTCTCAGTCATGTCTGACTCTTTGTGACTGCATGGACTGTAGCCCTCCAGGCTCATCTGTCCATAGGGATTCTCCAGGCAAGAATCCTGGAGTGGGTGACCATGTCCTCCTCCAGGGGATCTTCTCAACTCAGGGACTGAACCCAAGTCTCCCACGTTGCAGGTGGATTCTTTACTATATGAGCCATCAAAGAAGCCCATAGTTCAACAGAGAAGTCCAGTTAGTTCACATACTAATTCCTTGTTTACCATAAGAGATGTAAGACATGGAAAATGTGTCAGATGGCCACCTCTCACATCACCCCAGCTCCTCAGCATTTGTGCTGTGCTGAGCTAAGTCACTTCAGTCATGTCCTCATATCTCTTTTTGACCCTACAGAGTATAGCTAGCAGGCTCCTATGTCCATGGGATTTTCTAGGGAAAAATACTGGAGTGGGTTGCCATTTCCTTCTCCAGGAGATCTTCCTGACCCAGGGATTGAACCTAAGTCTCTTAAGTATCATGCATTGGCAAGTGAGTTCTTTACAACTAGTGCCACATGGGAAGCCCCAATCTTATGGGAAAGTAGTAGCTGATGGCTTCCAAATAGCTGGATTTGTTTTCCCTGGGGTCAGAAATTTGCATTTGGGAAAGGCTTGTTTACTGGTAGAGCATAAAGCAGAAAACATTTCATTTCACAAGAGATACAGGGAAGGAATGTGATTACAGGAAACAGAATATTTTGACACAAAGTACACACTTTTTTTTTTTTTAATATACAATGAGAAGAGCCTAGTTTTCAGTACCACAGAGAAGCAACTGGTATAACTAATCTGTCCATCTTCAGTTTGAGGCAATTTTCACAGCCTAAAAATGGTAAGAATTTGTAACATACTGCTAATGTGCACTATAGCATCAAATTGTTCCCTTTCATATTATTTTCACCATTCCATGACAACTTTGTCACAGTAGAGCAACTCATAAAATTTTCTCTTAACACTTAGAACAAAGTGTATTATTAATATGTAACAGTTTCTTTCTTTTTTCAACTTAGTTCTGCTCTAAACTGTAAATTATTACTATCCCAGTCTAGGGCCAGTTGTTACGGGAGTCACGGTAACTGAAACCACCCACCCTGGCCAAACACCATAGTAATTATTTGCATGAATTGTTTTATAACATGAAGTCCTGGTAAGGAACATGGAACTAATAAGCCTTTACCCCCAGAATAGTTCAGGAAAGGTCAAAAGGAGGCACTATGTATCCGACCACCTCCCAGAATCCCTCTCATTGGCAACCATCTTGGCTAAGCAATGCGTGCACCACTAGGAGGGACTCTGAGTCAGAATGATTGGTCTGAGACAACCAGGAAACTAATCCCATCACCATAAAACCCAAGATTGTGAGCCACATTGGCAGAGCAGTTCTGCTGGGTTCCCTCACCCTACTGCTCTCCAGGTGGACCTTCCCAATAAAATCTCTTGTTTTCTCAGCATGTGTGTCTCCTTGGACAATTCATTTCCAAGTGTTAGACAAAAACCCACTCTCAGGCCCTGGAAGGTTTCCCCCTCCCTGCAACACAGTGAGTGACAAAATTGTTCTGGGAAAATTTATATAATCTCTAGTGTATATTAAATGTTTTAATAAATTAAAACATTTATTTAAATACTATTGGATAAAAAGGAAAAAGTAGGATTTAATGTGACAAGAGTTCTGGTAGATTTGTTTTACTGTGTTGATACATGTAACAGCAAGAGTTACATTTCCATACAGATGTAGATTTGCTTCAGTGGATAGTAACAATCACCTCTTCTGTCCTTGTATGCTGCTTGGGATTACTTATAATAAATACTACCAATATAAATATATTATTCACAGATGCATTTGAAGCCATGCTTGAATATAGTGCAGTGGTATTTATTTTCTTGTGGTTTCATGTCTTCCTAAATAAAATCTTTGAGAAAACAGATATGAACCTCCAGGTGATCGCCATTTTTGTCTTAAGATACAGGATGTAATTCCCTTTCACATTTCCTTTATATCACCATTTACTTTAGCACTTAATCCTTCACTCATTAAAATAACTGCTTGAAGATGGAATTTCTTTTTGGAAAGTTATAGATATGCTAAGTGGAGTGTGACAAATGAATTTTATAATTTGAAAACTGACTAGCTATCAGGTAGTAAGCAATGACTCTTGTCGGCTTTATTGACTATTAAAGAGAAGTTTTATAGCTGTGCTGGTGCAAATTCTCTATTACCAAATTAAAGCTTGACGTGTTAAACTCCATGTTGTGTCCTTTAATATTATCATTCTACAGTCAGGTCTTACAGAGGAGAATAAAATAAAAAGTTTTCCCCTGGAAGGAACATGTTTCCTATTGTTAAATTACATATATGAGTACCACATCTGGTATATCTGGTTATTCTAGAGATGCCAATCTTGCTAAAATTAAAAAAAAAGGAGAACATAAACATAAATATGTATTGAAATTTATTTTCATAACTTGGTAAGCTTTTATTTTTAATTTATTCTGTAAGAAATGATATACTTTCTCTCTAAGTGTGCTGATGAATTTCTCTTTAAAGCAGCTCCTATATTGCAATATAGTTATTTCTATAAAGTTATGTGGTGCCAAAGAGCAAGTGTTAATAAATTTGATAATTTGAGGATACACGATACATTATACTGGGATTAGTATATAATACAGGATTGGAAAATGTGGTAAGTAGAGTGTGGGAGTGGAAGAGGGATTGTGATGTTTAAATACAACCAAAAAGATTATTCTTATCACTACTAGTAACTGGAAAACTCAGCAGTGGCCACAAGACTGGAAAAGGTCAGTTTTTATTCCAATCTCAAAGAAAGGCAATGCCAAAGAATGCTCAAACTACTGCACAATTGCACTCCTCTCACACAGTAGTAAAGTAATGCTCAAAATTCTCTAAGCCAGGCTTCAGCAATATGTGAACCACGAAATTCCAGATGTTCAAGCTGGTTTTAGAAAAGGCAGAGGAAC
Organism: Oryx dammah; assembly: GCF_014754425.2. NCBI lineage: Eukaryota > Metazoa > Chordata > Mammalia > Artiodactyla > Bovidae > Oryx > Oryx dammah. The sequence continues at coordinate 79,309,706 of NW_024070187.1, read as the reverse complement.
CAGAGATCAAATTGCCAACATCCGCTGGATCATCAGAAAAGCAAGAGAGTTCCAGAAAAACATCTATTTCTCAATGGCATCCTACTCCAGTACTCTTGTCTGGAAAATCCCATGGACAGAGGAGCCTGGAAGGCTGCAGTCCATGGGGTCGTTGAGGGTCAGATATGACTGAGCAACTTCACTTTCACTTTTCACTTTCTTGCATTGGAGAAGGAAATGGCAACCCACTCCAGTGTTCTTGCCTTGAGAATCCCAGGGACGGGGGAACCTGGTGGGCTGCCATCTATGGGGTCGCACAGTCAGACACGACTGAAGCGACTTAGCAGCAGCAGCTGCTTTACTGACTATGCCAAAGCCTTTGACTGTGTGGATCACAATAAACTGTGGAAAATTCTGAAAGAGATGGCATACCATCTGACCTGCCTCTTGAGAAACCTATATGCAGGTCAGGAAGCAACAGTTAGAACTGGACATGGAAAAACAGGCTGGTTCCAAACAGGAAAAAGAGTACGTCAAGGCTGTATATTGTCACCCTGCTTATTTAACTTATATGCAGAGTACATCATGAGAAACACTGGACTGGAAGAAACACAAGCTGGAATCAAGATTGCTGGGAGAAATATCAATAACCTCAGATGTGCACATGACACCACCCTTATGGCAGAAAGGGAAGAGGAACTAAAAAGCCTCTTGATGAAAGTGAAAGAGGAGAGTAAAAAAGTTGGCTTAAAGCTCAACATTCAGAAAACAAAGATCATGCCATCTGGTCCCATCCCTTCATGGGAAATAGATGAGGAAACAATGGAAACAGTGTCAGACTATTTTGGGGGGCTCCAAAATCACTGCAGATGGTGATTGCAGCCATGAAATTAAAAGACACTTATTCTTTGGAAGGAAAGTTATGACCAACTTAGATAGCATATTGATAAGCAGAGATATTACTTTGCCAACAAAGGTCCGTCTAGTCAAGGCTATGGTTTTACCAGTAGTCATGTATGGATGTGAGAGTTGGACTGTGAAGAGAGCTGAGTGCTGAAGAATTGATACTTTTGAACTGTGGTGTTGGAGAAGACTCTTGAGAGTTCCTTGGACTGCAAGAAGATCCAACCAGTCCATCCTAAAGGAGATCAGTCCTGGGTTTTCATTTGAAGGACTGATGCTGAAGCTGAAACTCCAATATTTTGGCCACCTCATGTGAAGAGTTGACTCATTGGAAAAGACCCTGATGCTGGGAGGCATTGGGGGCTGGAGGAGGAGACGACATTGGGTGAGATGGCTGGATGGCATCACCAACTCAATGGATCTGAGCCTGAGTGAAGTGGTGTGCCATGCTTCATGGGGTCACAAAGAGTCAGACACTACTGAGCAACGGAACTGAACTGAACTTTGAATTGTTGAAAAAGGAAATAATATTTTCAGATTAAACATTTCACATTGTTTGTGAGTGAGTCAGTGTGTATGTGTGTGTATGTGTGTGCCCTGTTGTGTCCGACTCTTTGCAACTCCGTGACTGTAGTGTGCCAGGCTCCTCTGTCCATGGGATTTTCCAGGCAAGAATACTGGAGTTGTTTGCCATTTCCTACTCCAGGGGATCTTTCCTACTTAGGGATTGAACCTAAATCTTTTGCATCTCCTGTGTGGCAGGTGGATTTACTAGCACCATCTAGGTCATCCTTCATATTTAATGTTTTTTCATTATGACATTTTTCATGTTAACATAGCTTCACTTTTTTTAAAAAATTCTTATTATTTCCTTTCCATATTGTTTAATCAGACATTTTCAAACAATTTTTCAGGTGATTTTTTTCTCCTCAAAATTTACTTATATTTATTTATCTTATTTCTTTGCTATGCTTTATATTTCTTATGATTATTTCTCACTTTAAATATATACTTTAATTCTTAGTTCTGTTATATCTACCCTGTTTACTGTTTTAGACATTGATCAAATTACTAATTGTGAAATATATAGTTATACTGCCTAGGAATTCTACTTTGTTTTTTGTAAAGTAACCTGTTGATTTTTAAGGTTTCTTGTTTCATTGCTCATATTTTAAGATCAACTTTTATTTTTATATTTATCTATTTTCAGCTTGATTTATGTGTTAATTGTGGTATTTGAATATATTGTAACTAAATAGCTACTTTTCTGTTATCTATTTCTAATCTTTGCTAATATTTTTGCTCTTACTCATGTTGTTTATTAATCCATGCATTTTCTTTTTTAAATTTTTAATCTGAAGACTTCTAGCTCACATTTATTTTCAATTAATCTGTAGAAATCAGGATAGTCAACATGGAGACTTTATTCCATTCAGTTCAGCTCAGTTCAGTTCAGTCACTCAGTTGTGTCCGACTTTGCAACCCCATGAACCACAGCACACCAGACCTCCCTGTGCATCACCAACTTCTGGAGTTTACTCAGACTCATGTCCATTGAGTCGGTGATGCCATGCAGCCGTTTCATCCTCTGTTATCCCCTTCTCCTCCTGCCCCCAATCCCTCCCAGCGTCAGGGTCTTTTCCAATGAGTAACAAAGATGTAATTTTTCTTCCACTTAGATATTATTCTGAGATGTTACATCAAGTAGTGTTACCTTAAGTAATAAAGATGTTACATTTATAAGTATTGCTTTTCTTATTACCTAATGTTTTTAATTGCCCTATAAAATTCCAATAGTCATATATCATAACTTATTGGTGTAGGGGATTCATTAAGAGTGACTGGGATTTCTTTGGAAGGAATGATGCTAAAGCTGAAACTCCAGTACTTTGGCCACCTCATGCGAAGAGCTGACTCATTGGAAAGACTCTGATGCTGGGAGGGATTGGGGGCAGGATGAGAAGGGGACAGAGGATGAGATGGCTGGATGGCATCACTGACTCGATGGACGTGAGTCTGAGTGAACTCCGGGAGTTGATGATGGACAGGGAGGCCTGGCAGGCTGCGATTCATGGGGTCGCAAAGAGTCGGACATGACTGAGCAACTGAACTGAACTGAAATGGACAAGGCGTATATTGTGATTGTATGTTATATTAACATTGTTAAAGGTAACACATATTTTGTATATGTTCTTGATACTTATCAGAGAAAGAATAAATCGTAACTTTTTCTTCTAACTGGCATTGTACAAAGGCAATTTGAATTTAGCAAATCTGCGTATCATACTTTTCTCATTCATGGTTGATAGACATTTATCCATTTACTTTTATAGAAATATTTTAAGGGAAAAATATAAGACTAACATGAACCCAGCTAAGTAATTACTTTATTTAGACCTGTCTACAATAATCATCATTTATTATCTTTTTAAATATAAAAATTAAATAAAATTGTCAATATAAACACTTTTCTTCTCTTATTTCTAATGTTTATAATAACCTTTATAATAACATTATAACATTTATTATAATGTTAAGTATAATAGTTCAATCAAAGCAGGAATTTTTAAATATCTTGAAAATGGTGAAAAATGTGGTTTTATTGATGATGTTAAAGCTGATATATAAAAGCAATATATTATAAATTAAAAATAAATATCAAATGGTTGAAAAGTATAAAAGAAACAGTGGGCAAATTAATTTTTGTTAAGTTTTATATGATCCCAGAATGGATAACATAAACAGATAATTTAAATGAATAAGAAATATTGGATTTGGTGGCAACATTCCATTGGACATTTTTAATTCTGTTCTTAAATATTTTCCAATTATTTGAATAACAAAGTCTAACTGATCTGGACACATAACAACTGACTGCTTCCAAATGAGGAAAGGAGTATGGCAAGGCTTTTTATTGTCATCCTGCTTATTTAACTTACATACAGAATACATCATGAGAAATGCTGGACTGGATGGAGCACAAGCTGGAATCAAGATTGCTGGGACAAATATCAGTCATCTCAGGTATGCAAATGACACCACACTTATGGCAGCAAGCAAAGAAGAACTAAAGAGCCCCTTGATGAAAGTGAAAGAGGAGAGTGAAAAAGTTGGCTTAAATCTCAACATTCATAAAACTGAGATCATGGCATCTTGTCTCATCACTTCCTGGCAAATAGATGGGTAAACATTGGAAACAGTGGCTGACTATTTTGTGGGGCTCCAAAATCACTACAGATGGTGACTGCAGCCATGGAATTAAAAGAGGCTTACTCCTTGGAAGAAAAGTTATGACCAACCCAGACAGCATATTAAAGAGCAGAGACATTACTTTGCCAACAAAGGTCCGTCTAGTCAAAGCTTTGGTTTTTCCAGTAGTCATGTATGGATGTGAGAGTTGGACTATAAAAAATGCTGAGCGCTGAAGAATTGATGCTTTTGAACTGTGGGGTTGGAGAAGCCTATTGAGAGTCCCTTGGACAGCAAAGAGCTCCAACCAGTCCATCCTAGAGGAAAACAGTCCTGAATGTTCATGGAAGGACTGATGTTGAAGCTGAAACTCCAATACTTTGGCCACCTGATCCGAAGGATTGACTCATTTGAAAAGACCCTGATGTTGGGAATGATTGAAGGTGGGGGAAGAAGGGGACTACAGAGGATGAGATGGTTGAATAGCATCACAGACTCAATGGACATGAGTTTGAGTAAGCTCTAGGAGTCGGTGATGGACAGAGGCTCCTGGGGTACTACAGTCCATGGGGTACTACAGTTCATGGGGTCACAAAGAATCAGACACGACTTAGTGAATGAACTGAACTGACTAAAATGATCTGTGACTATCACATGATTGTTTTAAGTAACATCCGGACAGCTGTAACATCCTTTACTTTCATCTCTTCTTTTAATGTCCTTTGAGAGACATATGTTGAGTTTCTTTTATGCTTCCCCAGTTTTGCCATAGCCTGATACTAATACTTCTTTCCTGAAGGACACTAATTTTGACTGTATTCCTTGCTGTTTTTTTTTTTTTTTCTTACTAATTCCTTATGATATAGACACATCTTCTAGAGGCACATCTTCTGAAATAACAAATGTCATCTGCGTGATCATTTATTAACAGCCACAATTTAAACTGACTATACTTTTTTATATCAAAATCAATTCAGGAAGGTTTTAAATTTCACTACAAATCTTTTGACTATGCACACTTCATACTAGAAAATAAACCCATATAGTGTTTTGGTGTTTTTTTAAATATTTTACTAAAGCCAAAGTCTCATTCTCTGTAAATAGCAAGTAAGTGGAACAAAGTGTCAACTACTTTGCTAGGATGCATTACCTTGATCATCACCCCAGAAGAATTATATATGTCTGTGTTTGTGCCATTTGCCCTATTGGTATCTGGAAAAAAATAACTTTCCCTCTGATATCAAGTTAATTAAATGAAGGTTTGAATTCCTACAAATACCTTTCTTCCTTGATCATTTTCTTTCTAAAAAATATGCTAGAAATGTGAAAAAATACTTAAAATTTGGATATATTATCAAAGATCACAATTTTAAGTTTATAGGTTACAATATACATTCATTAGTATCTATCTAGTTCAAAATATTTCTTTCTTTCTTTCTTTGATTTTATGCAGCAAGTAGTCAAGTGCCCTAGAAGTGTTATATATTATTAAGCAGTTCTGAAATGTACTTGCTTTATTTATATCACCCCCAAATAACAAGGTAAACATAATTGATAGAACGTTTTAAGAGCACTGAAATTATTCATATATAAAAGTTTTCTTAGATTGTTGCTAAGTTTATTTTATGCTACTTTAGGGGATATATACAGCTATATAATGAATAGAAACATACAAGGATGTGCTATATTTTAAATATTTATTTTTGCATTATCAGATGCAATGCAAACTATAAAACCTTTGTTGTTTAAGTAAATATGATTTAATAGTTGTATTTAGGTTAAATATACTTGTAGGAGTAACATGACCTTATATTCATTTTTTAAATTAATCAATTTATTTTAATTAGAGGGTAATTACTTTACAATATTGTGGTGGTTTTTTTGCCATACATTGACATGAATCAGCCACAGCTGTACATGTTTGTACAGCCCCCTCCCCATCCCAAACTCCCCTCCCACCTCCCTTCCCATTCCATCCCTCTGGGTTGTCCCAGTGCACCGGCTTTGAGTGCATCAAACTTGGATTGGCGATTTATTTCACAGATGGTAATATACATGTTTCAGTGCTATTCTCTCAAATCATACCACCCTCGGTTTCTCCCACAGAGTCCAAAAGTCTGTTATTTATATATGTGCCTCTTTTTTTATCTCACATATAGGGTTGTCATTATCATCTTTCTAAATTCCATATACATGCATTAATATACTGTATTGGTGGGTTTTTTTTGTTGTTGTTTGTTTTCTGACTTACTCCACTCTGTATAATAGGCTCCAGTTTTATCCACCTCATTAGTACTGATTTGTAGGGAGCTGCATTAGGAAGTACTGACAAAATGGAGGCATGGCCTCTAGTCCCCTCTCCTCATTCTGCAGGCACAGATCCCAGATGAAGGAGTTAGGCCTTGTAATTCTGACTTGTCTTTTCCTCTCCTCGGCTGAGTTAACTGAAAAAGAATATTAAGGTGCTTATTGTTGTTCTTGAGAGGATCATGGGAAGGTACAAAGCCTTCTGCAGCTGTGCTCAGAAAATAATTCATAAAGTTAATCATTGACATTAGTTTAAGGACTTTTGCAAAATAGTGTTCCAGGATGAGCACATAGGCTGTAGCTTGAGGCCATGGGAGGGATTGCTATCTGAAGCTTATTTGTGAGGAGAATTTTTATGGCAAAGGAGTTTACTGAATTTAGGGCCTAGAAATAATTAAAATAGTTAGAAGTTAAAGATTTAAGGAATGTTGTAAAGTTAGCATATTTTACTAGAGCTTATAGAAGTTAGGAATTTTTAGAGACACTATAGCTAGAAGCCTTTTTAAGAGATAGTGAGCTCAGGATGTTAGGGGCAAATAGGACTTAGGAAGATAAGTAGTAAACTGAGGAATGTAGCATGAGTTACAATATAATCACAAGTTAACTATAGGACACATTGGAAGAGGTAGATAATAGATGATAAGGCTGATTCCCAGAGAATCACTGAAGCAGGAATTCTGTTTGAAGAGCAACCATGATTTATGGAGATAATAAATCTGGGAGAGGAGGAACTGAAAATGTCAACCTCTGGCCTAATGTTTTTGTAAAAGTATAAAAGAGAATCTTAAACTTGAAATAAACAGACAGTCCGTAGAAAACTGAGAGGCTGTCTCATTCGCTGACACCATTCACCTCTTCAGGTTGAATCCCTGGCTGCTGGAGTTGGATTCTGGCACTGATTTGAATGTGCTCTTTTTAATTGCTGAGTAATATTCCATTATATATATGTACCACTTCTTTCTTATCCATTCATCTGCCTATGGATATCTAGGCCATGTCCTAGCTATTGTAAACAGTGCTGCAATGAACATTGGGGTATATGCATTTAATATGATTCCAAATCTCTTACAGTTAAAAGACATACTATTGGATTTTTATACTTTAAATCTGTTTCTAGGTTTAGCTGAATAAAATAAAATTTGAAAATACACGCTACAATATTTAACTGAGAGATACTTACTTGCCAATGAATTGCACAATTAAAGGCATGTATTAAAGAATAGTCTAAAGTAGCATGAAAGTTTATAAAAGAGAAAAATAATGTGTGGACAAGTCCGTTTGCTGAGTATTCTAAGATAAACTGCTGAAATGGAGTCATCTTATATGATCACATATCTAAGGGTCTCAAGAGCCATACATGGCCACCAGGGAGACTTTTGAAGATGACATTTTGAAGATGACATTTTTTTTAAAAAAGGAAAGAAGACAGCATGGCTGGCACATGGATATCAAGGTCAATACAACACATGATCAAGCTATTGAGAAAGCAAGGGATAGATGAGGGTCTTTTAGGCCACTTAAGGATTTTTGCCACTAATTTTAGAAAAGGTTTTTAGGCATGTAAATTATCTAAGATAATATAGCTATATACCAACACAGACAATGTTTATTGGCTGTAATTTAAAACAAAGTTTTTTTCTCTTCCCATTAAATGTATCCATTGAACAAGATTTCTTTCTTAATTCTGAACTAACATTCTTACAGTCTTAGGAAATTTCTGACAGCAGTTAAGTTAAAAAAAGAATACTACTGTGAATTGGCATCACCAAATATATCCTGAATTCAGATATTCTGCCTTGTCAAATAGCAATGCTACAATCTTCATGGGCAGGTGAATTTCTCTACTTTTCTTAGGCCATGATGCTAAATAGGTAAATGCAGGGCTTCTCTGAGTAAAGTAGACGACTAACTGTCTATGGTTCTGCTCAGCTGACCCTGGCCTTACTCCCAGAGGTGACATAGGCTCACCATGTGTATGCATGCTTAGTCGCTCAATCATGTCCAACTCTTTATGATCCCATGGACTATAGCCTGCCAGGCTCCTCTGTTCATGGGATTCTCCAGGCAAGAATACCAGAATGTGTAGCCTTCCTTCTCTTTCCTTCTCTCTGGGAAGGGCATTTTCCCAACCCAGGGATTGAATCTAGCTCTACACTCACCACAGAGGAAGTCATACAAGAAAGAGTTTGGAAACTACTATTAATAATATGGAGGAAAGTATAAAGGGAAATACAAAGATAAGTACAGATTATTTCATAATATCCTTATTTTATGAGTAATGAAATACAAGATAAAAAAATATTTATTACTATAGATAAATTGGAAACCAAACTCTAAAGGAATATTCCAAGGAGTAGGTTTGACTCCAACATCCTACATTGTCCATTGTATCTTTAAAATTCTGGATGAAGTCCTTTTTGACATATTTTTTAAAATGACTTATTTTCATCTTGTAGGTTACTGGTATGTTTCTTGTGTATCTATTTTTTACTCCCAGTAGTTTTTATTTCATTTTATTTTAACTTCCATTGACAATCTTATTGTAATATTGTCCTCTTACGATCCTAGTATCTTTTATATGTATTTTAACATCTAGTAGGAAAGACCTGCTTTAATTACTGTTATGTATAAGAACTAATTTTCTTTTTATTATATGATTTGCTCTTCCAGAAGAATTTCTCTAAGGTCAAAAAATACCTGGAGTTTTGATTTTACTCACATGTCAATAAATACATTCTGATATATAAAGTGTGAGAGTAGTTGATATAATTTCAATGATGCCACTCCATTCTATAAACTGGTATATATCCTCATTTACTGTGTTTAACTGATTCTAATATATTTTAGTATATAACATTTTGATATAGGGACACATTTTAAAATTAATATTGCAGTTTTACTAGGTTTGGGTTCTATGATATTAGCAATATATAGAATAATGGTGTCTTTCACAAAAGAAGCATTTTAAGTAAATTGAAATTAGCTATTTAACTTTTCTCTTAAGTTTCAGAATGTTTTGAAATTTTGATCCTATCTTCTATCTTCTATGCACTGTTTTCATGTTTATTATATATTTATACTATCTTCATATTATGAATAGAATCTGGATATGTGTATTTGCATGTGTATGTGTGTGTGTGTGCATGGACACACAAGCACTTGAGGATTCTTTTTGCTTATATTTTTTGAATCCTTTTAAGAATATAAAGTCAACATTAAAAGGTATTTCATATTTATTTTCTCATTGTATTTCAAGAAGGCACAATCTTCTTAATTCTATACATGATTTTTAATCATAGTATTTTGAAGTATGTTTTTATTATTTTCTCTGCAAAAATTTCAGAGGAGAAAGGAGAAGATATGCAACGTATATACATTGCCATCTTGACAAGTTTTTTCAACATAGGAAATAAATAAATGTCACTGATTTTTTGTGTGTGTTATTTTCCAGATGAGATTTAGAGGTTGCTGTTGTCACCCTACAATTGAATGAAACTGATCTAATGTCTAATTAGAAGCTTTCATATGTCGATTCTCAGAATTGAGTAGTACTGACAGACATGCTACTATTTTTGCAGAGTGAGTGCCAAGGGCTTCCTTTTGGCAGTGTCTGCTTACATATTGGTCTTGTCCAGGTCTCTTTAAGCACCCTATGGCAACTGTCTGTCATTACTTTTGTCTCTTAGTGCCAGTGTTCTTCTCACAGTGCTATCACACAGAAATTAATGCAAGAATGCAATCACTCCTCTCCATTATCAGTTGGCAATGAAGAGAAAAAAGTGATATGGCCCCCATGAAAGCAAGTTTACATTTTCTGACTAAGTTATGTAAAGTATGACTCTTGAGACATTTCCCATTAGCTTCCTGTAAGTTTTAAAACAGGTAGGATAAAATAAGACATAAATAATGTTCAATTATATGGCAACTGAGAGAAACTCTAAAATATTTTTCTTATTTAGATGGAAGATTATCCATTTACAATGGGTTTTCGCAAGACTTGTACTCATATTGACATTGGTGATTTTGTTCCTGATGCAGGTAGTGTTGACCCACTTATTTTTAATGACAAACTCAAAAAATTATGCCAAAAATTACTTTAAGCTATTTATAAAAGACTGAAGATAGAAAAATCAACTAAACTCCAAACTATAAGAGATCATAGAGAGACAAGCTCAGGCCTCTGGACGCTGATCTACTGTAAAGTGAATAAACTATGTGTCTTGTGGATTATGGGCTTCTCAGATGGTGCTAGTGGTAAAGAGCTTACCTGCTAATGCAGGCGATGCATTGAGATGCAGTTTCAGTTCCTAGGTCAGGAAAATCCCCTAGAGGAGGGCATAGTAATCCACTCCAGTATTCATTCCTGGAGAATCCCATGGACAGAGGAGTTTAGTGGACTACAGTCCATAGTGTCTCAAAGAGTCAAACATGACGGTGAGACTTAGCACAGCACTTGTGGAATATGTTTGATTTATGGAAAACAGGAAAATGTCTACTCAGTTCAAATATTCCAAGTTTCTTAAACAATTCTAATCAAACAAGGAGTGTTTGGGGACTCTTTTTTTCTGGTTTTGTTATATGAGTTTAGTGTTCACGTGGCATTGACCTCCCTGTAGCAGATCTGGCATTCATCCAGCAGATTCAGCAGATCTGGCTGTAGTGACCACAGGGCAGTGATAGGCCTGAAGCCTGCTCTTCTAGTCCCAGTCCATGCTGTTGAAACTCTATAAATAGCAAAGTTAAAGCTACCAGATAAATAAAATAGTATTCAACAGGAGTTTATTATGCATGTACGAACATTTTGTGAACTGGGAGTTCTCTAGTCAATAGTAGGATGAGGCTCAGAGGCACATTGTTACAGGACAGTGAAAATGCAGAGGCTGTTTATTCTTTCCAATGATGGGCTGTAGCATAAAAGTTTTCCTACTGATAAGGGATTGGTTAAACATGGTTACCTCATGCTAATTTGAAGGAAAAGTTTAACTTTATTATTTTCAGAGATATTAACAAGAAATAACCCAAGTTTCAATTAATGTTTATGAAATAAGCTAAACTTAGTTTTTCTAATATGGACTAAATGGTTTTGTCTTCTCTGGAAATTTTCCTGCCTGCTCATTTTGCATTTATTTTTGACAAAATACTGATGCTTGTCTTTTCTGATTTATATTTTACTTTATTTTGATAATAGAGTCTTACCCTGAACCTGGCCTTCTTTATATGATCCTGGAATCCTGCTTAGCTTTCGCTTGTCTTTTGCTTCATGCCCTATATGCTCAAATTATTTTCATTTTATGTTGGAGCCTTATCTCAATTATTATTATTTTTTTATCACCACAGTGAATTGTGCTGACAAAAACATCCTACTTCTCATATTGCTTGCTAGCCATAATGTTCATTATTCTATACTGTATTAAACCTACTAGATGCAAATCAAGTACAAAGAATCAATCAAAAGTACCAAATCAAAAGGTGAAAAAATAGAATTAAGACTTACACAGCTTAAAGGCCAGTCCAAGATTTAGTTTAGTTTCCCTAACGTCAGTTCTTTCTGTCTTTGAATGTTTCCTCTTTTCTGCTTGTCTAAATGAGAAATCTCAGAGTGCTTTATAGTTAAGTACTATGTAGACCTCTTTTTTGTTATGTTTGTGCTTGAGAATATTCATTCCAGAGCACCTATCCACAGTCCTAATATTGCCTCCATGACTCTCCAGTAAATGATAAAATTTTGCTTATTTCTTATTTCTTTTTATAATTATATATAGAGCCCACCTGTAATACAATACAATCTTTATGGTAAATCTGCTGCACATATCAAGTTCAACATGTTAACTTGAGTTTTCTTTGACAAGAAATAGAAATACTTTATGAATAAAATATATTTTTTTAGCATTTAGAAATGTATCTTATGCATATTTTATTAGTTCCCACAGCTATTAACAGGAAAAAAAAATCAGATGTAAAATGACTTTGGAATTTTATTTTACATTAACATGTGAGAAAATAAATCTAAAAACCTTTATCCATTCACTTTTGAAGCACATTTATTTAGAGTCTGTTATTTGCTAATGTGGATCAGGAGTAAAATAAAACCAGAGGCCCATTGTTCCAATTTTTAACCTAGATCTCTAATCTCAGAAGGTCCACTGCTATATTTATAGCCACAATTTGTTTTAATATTTTGGCCAAAAGTTCTCATGAGTCAGTTGTATTACAATAAATATTTATCCCTTGGCACCTCAGTTCAGTTCAGTTCAGTTCAGTTGCCCAGTTGTGTCTGACTCTTTGCGACTCCATGTATTGCAGCATATCAGGTCTCCCTGTCCATCACCAACTCTTGGAGTTTACCCAAACTCATGTCCATTGAGTCAGTGATGCCATCCACGCATCTCATCCTCTGTCATCCCCTTCTCCTCCCACTTTCAATCTTTCCCAATATCAGGGTGTTTTCAAGTGAGTCAGCTCTTCACATCAGATGGCTAAAGTATTGGAACTTCAGCTTCTGCATCAGTCCTTTAAACATGCCCCAAAGTTTTTTTTCCAGTTTCTACACATATCAATGCATATATGTGTAGGTCATGCAAAACCTGAAAGTAGGTTTCATGCATTCTCAAGAACATCGAGCATCATTGATTCTGGTTTTCTCTGTTGGATACATTTTACTAATAGAAATAATTTATTATAAACATATATTTATTGTCAATATTTCAAAAAGATAATATTTTTAAAGTTTCCATTTAATGATTCACCTTAATCTTGACAAATGATTTTCAATTGTGTCTAGCCAAGTAACCCTAGAATACTGGTAATTATAACAAGGAACATGTACACTAACTATAAATCTATAGTAGTATATAATTTTTATTCCAGTTTTATTGAGTTATAATTGATACTATATAAGTTTAAGGTGTACAGTTAGTGATTTGATTTGCATACATCATGAAATGATTACCACAATAAGTTTAGTGAACATCCATCATATCATATAGAGACAAAATGAAAGAAAAAAAAATAGTTTTCCTTGTAATGAAAATTCAGGATTTACTCTCTTAACAACTTTCATTGTATATAACATGCAGCAGTAATTATATTTCTCATGCAAATTACATCTCTAGTGCTTGTTTGTCTTATAATTGGAATTTTGACCTTTTGGCCACTTTGATCCAATACTCCTTTCCCCTACCTCCACCTTTCTGATGACCATAAATCCTACCTCTTTCCCATGAGTTTATGTGCTTGTATTTTAAGTATAATTGGCCTACAACACAATGTTATGTCTTCCGTATATATTTAATATGAGAAATTAGGTCACAGTCTGTGGGGTCTCAAAGAGTCAGATATGATTTAGTGACTAAACAATAAAAAAAAAAAATGAGAAATTGACTAAGGTGTTTATGAGAAAATACATTTGCCCATGTGTGATATATATATGCTTGTGTGTCTGTATGAATATTTACAGATACATCTTATAATGGAAAAAGATTAAATATAAGAAATGATTAAGTATTAGTTAGTTGATTTTGTTGATTTTCTATAGCATCTCCTCAACAAGTATTTTTATAAAGTATCCTATATAAATTAAGCCAGCAAATACTGATTGTATAAGAGCAATTTTCTACCAACACTTCAATAAATTTCTCAAGAAATATTTTAGATTAAATTCTATTAAATGACAGATAACAGAATATTTCTGTATTATAATATTTAAGAACGGGTATAATATAACTTACTTTCATTGATCTGCTTTTAGATTTTTATGATAAAATGGGAAATATATAATATTGCTTCTATTTTTCTCTAAGTTATAAAAAATTTGGTGTTTCTAATGCACACCAGATATGTGCTAAATCTCTTTTCTGTTATAATATCTGTTCTGTAGCACTAGCACTTTCATTTACATGTTAATTGAAAAGAAAATAGTGGGAAAATGTTACCAAGATGATAAAAAGAAGTCTATTTATCCTACCTAAACTTCAGGTGTCTCTTGCTCATTCCTGTTAGACAGAAAAATAACAAGATTCTCCAATTAATTACTCACATAGATTGCAATTTTGAAGCTATCTCCTAGCCAAAATGAGAAATCCATTAATCAATGAAAATGGAATGAATCATAAGCTTTCCTGCCCTCTATACACAATTTTAATTTTTGTCTTATATGGATTGGAACTTTTGTGTAGATTTGAGGATGAAGAAGCTCATTTATTTAGACAGACTTCATTCATTAAATTGTTCCATTCGTCTGTGCTGTTATGAAATCAAACTACTTTATATAAATTCTTGTTTAGCTTTCAAAATTACATACTTGCTACCCTTAAAGAATGCCTAGGATGCTGTGATATGTTTATAACTCCCTTGTTTTCAGTATCATTAAAAAAAAAACTATTAATAAAGGAGAAGGAGCCATATTACTTCACATATTTAATCATATTGAAAACTATCTGGTGAAATTAATTTTCCTATTCAATCAGTTTCATGTGCCTATGTAAAATAACTGTTTAGCTAAAAAACCTACCTATCCATTTTATTTTTGTGGGAAAATATAACATTTGTATGGTTGAATGTCTTCTAAACTCCTGATTTTTTATTTATTTATTTTTTGCTTAGTCTTTGGGATGGCCTGATCAAATGTTTCCCATTCAAATCTGTAGAAGATTCTATGCTTGATTGTATAAGTTCAATACTTTATCAAAATAATTCAATGACATGTTGTGGTGTTGGTAAAAACTCTTGGGAATCCCTTGGACAGTAAGAAGATCCAACCAGTCCATCCTAAAGGAAATCAGTCCTGAATATTCATTGGAAAGACTAAAGCTGAAACTCCGATACTTTGGCCACCTGATGAGAAGAACTGATTCATTTGAAAAGACCCTGATTATGGGAATGATTGAAGGCAGGAGAAGGGGATGACAGAGGTTGAGATGGTGGATGGCATCACTGATTCAATGGACATGAATTTGAGTAAGCTCTGGGAGTTGGTGATGGACAGGGAAGCCAAGTGTACTGTAGTCCATGTGGTCACAAAGAGTCGGATACGACTGAGAGACTGAAATGAACTGAACTGATACATATATAGGCCTCCCTGTTGGCTCAGTGATAAAGAATCCATCTGCCAATGAAGGAGACATGTGTTCAATCATTGGGTCAGGTAGATACTGTGGAAAGGGAAATGACAACCCATTTCAATATTCTTGTCTGAGAAATTCCTGAATAGTGGAGTCTGATGGGATACAGAGTTGGACATGACTTAGCAACTAAGCAACAACAAACAACAATATACATATACATTTGTATTCTAAGTTTATTACTAAAAATATCACTAGATTTAGAAAGAGGACAAACAGGAAAATAACAAATCATTCCACAATAAGGAAGGTAATATTTTTAACTTAAGCTAACTCTATCCAAAAGCAAGTTGAACAGATAGTGGATAAATATTAGTCATCATGAGATAAAATGTCAATAGTAATATTAAATAGATTATAATTATATATAATTTATAAAATTATAATCATGATAATTTATAAAATCTATTAATACTATGTCTATAACACATTTTGGAAGCTTCCATTAAGCCAATTAGAGACATCCCCACAAACCAGCCCTCTATACTCTGAAGAGTTCAGAAAATTAACAATAAGAGACCATAATGTAGTCAGTCATAATGCATTTCATCCTATATCTTGGAAAAATTGTTTAATTGTGCCAAAGCTGGAAGAAAAAGTGTCCCTGCAATACTTAATACCACTAACACCTGAGGAGATTCTCTGAGAAATCCATCACCTCATGTACTCCACTCCTTCAACTCCATCATCTATACACGAAGATCCACTGGGATTCTGCTAATTTATAAGGGAGCACCTTTCTGTCCACTTCAGTCTCACTAACTTTCTTTGCTATTTCTGTGTGTGTACTGAATCGTTCAGTCATGTCCAACTCTGCGACTCCATGGACTGTAGCCTGCCAGGCTTCTCCGCCCAGGGAATTTTCCAGTCAAAAAAAAAACTGGAGTGGGTTGCCATTACTCCAGGGAATCTTCCAAAACAAGGATTGAACCCATGTCTCTTCTGTCTCCTGCGACTGCAGGCAGATTCTTTACTACTAGCGCCACTGTGCTAGGTGTCTTTAAACTTAAAACTATATTTCCCCTGGCCCAGCACTAGTAAGCCTGTGAGACACAGTCTGCATAAACTCATAGTAAACCAACTTTTATTTGGAATCTTGCTTTAT
The DNA here is from genome assembly GCF_014754425.2 of Oryx dammah. Lineage (NCBI taxonomy): Eukaryota > Metazoa > Chordata > Mammalia > Artiodactyla > Bovidae > Oryx > Oryx dammah. Next base: position 79,293,104 of record NW_024070187.1, on the reverse strand, counting down.
CCTTGAACGTTATCCTGTAAATGGGATAATGTCCTCTGATTCAAATGCACATATGTTTCTAGATGCTTTAGGTACTCCTTGAAGTTTGGTCTATGAAAGAGCATAATGGTTCCAGTTTCTGATACCACAACTTGGCTAATTTGCCCATACATCCATCTATCTGGGAGAGTCAATTCCTAGGCAGGTTGATAAGAAGCCTGGGAGGAGGAAAGAGGGGTCTGGACTCTTGAAGAGGAGATAGGGGTCTGGAATTCTCAAGAAGGAAAGGACAAACTTCTTTTTTCTCTACATCCCCTAGTCTTAGTCACACAAAACGTTTTTTCTTCAAGCCCAGAACTGGTGATTACACAGCAAACAACTCAGTTTAAAGTCTGTACTAAAGATGATATATATCCTTCTTGAGGACAGTTTTTCCTTCTTGAAAACCTTCTGACTAATCCTGTTATCTTAAAATATATATTGTCAGTGGGTCTGGTAAAAATTTTACATTGAGACATTCTTTTGATTAACTGTAATAACCAATTTCAAAAAGTATATAATTCCCTTGCTAACACTAGCAAGGGGGGCACTCGCTGTCCCCCTTCTGATGTCTATAGCAGAAGCTTTCTCTGTCCTTTTTCTTACTTTAATAAAACTCTGCTACACAAAAGCTCTTGTGTGAGCAAGCCTGGTCCCTGGTCCCGAAGCTAAATCTTCTTCAGAGATCAATACATCGACACCTTTCACCATAAGCTATCATCTTGAGGGTTTGTCCAGGATCTTCAGGACAAGGTAAAAACACTCAGAGCTGTAGCCTCTCTGCCTTCTCAGTATACACGTTTTCTGTTTTACTAACTCTTTGGTGTGCTTGTGTGAATGAATGACACACCCTGCATGCAGCAAGTGATGAGCCCTGCTCTGTGGTTTTGCGGTGCCTCATAATGACTGAAGGCAGCCCCCAAAAGGGGAGTCTTGTTGGGGGTTTATACTGACCTGCCAATGCCAAGAGACACCCAAGGTCCCTGAGAGGGTAGCAATCAGAAATGGGTGAAGTATGTGGGCCGAACTTTCCTTTCTTGGTCAGTTTTTCCTAGTCTCTGACTATTTCATAATTACGTGGGAAAATAGAACTACTAACTTAATCTATCAGATCATAGACTTTCAATGGTCTTGTGATTCATGCCATTACTATGTACTTTTACTTAGACCCCAAGTTTGGTAGTCATGGGAACCCAGATTTGCTAGGAGTGAGTTTAAGAACTAAGTGGAACGAATGAGTCATTGTGCCTCACTATACGAGGCACTTTTTTATAGCTGTGCTTCCAAACTATATGGATGGAAACATTGTTAGTGAGCATGAGGTTTCTGAGAACACAGGTCAGGAATCCCTGTTTGGGAATACAGTGGGCTTCTTCCTTTGGCAGTACTAGCTCTTAGCAGACAAGATAAAGCTCTCAAGTGGCTTGTTGACATGGCAATGATTCATTGTTTCTATAGCAATTAGGACTGCACTCAGGAATGTGAATGGGCACATAGAAGACAGAGGCTTCCCCTTGTAGTACTAGCTTAGAAAACTACTCTTGGTGCATCTCCACCCCACTTCCATGGTAGGACCATGGGAGGGATAAGGAAAGCAACTGCATTGGTAAGGGGCAAACAAAGTCTGATCAGGGAAGGAAAGTTTTGGTGGAGAGTCTATCTACACACTCATCTAGAGCAGGGAGGGACACCTATAGAGGAAAGAAGCCACAGCAATAGATGCTGCTTTCTTCTGTCTTACTGATGAAAGTTGACAGCTCCAGAACTAATCTTTTAAAATGTATTTTTGAAAAGTTGGGACTAATTTGATCCCAAGAATTTGGAAAAAAAAAAAAAAAAGCATGCCTGATCTTCTGTGATACTGAATGGAAGATGGGGAACACTGGCTGGTTGAAAAGTCTCAATTATTGCTGTTTTACAACTAGACCAGTTCTGTAGAAAACAAGGGAAATAGGTAGAAATGACATGTGTGTTGCTCTTTATCTCTCTGTGAGACATGCCAGACTTATGTCTTAAGGGTACAGATTTGGGTGTGAAACTTTCAGCTTCCTCTTGTCCTCTTACTGTGCCCCTGTATCTGGGGCTCCCAACTGAACAGACTTAGAATTAGGGTATCCTTCTAGGAGGGGTTGCCTCAGTCCAAGTAGAAATTCAAACAGTCCCAATTGTTGTTGAGACTATTCTTAGGATCCAAAAAGTACATAGAAGCCTTTAAGGGACTAATTTTACTTTATGACCTTGTTTGGAGAGATATAATACATGTCTTGAGACACACGCTGATTCTTTACTTGAGAGCTCGAGTTTCTGTGGAAGCTACTACTTTTGGAGATGACTGGTTTGAACATGAGACAAGGGAAAAGAGGTAAAACAAAATAGCCCTCCTTCCTACTGGGAGCCAAATGGTTCCCATAACAGAGCCACTTTGCTGGATGTATTCTTGTAGGACTCAAGTGAGCACGTGCTAAGACTTTATGCTAAGTCGGCTGACAGAACAGTGAGAGAAGAAAACTCCAGGGAAATTCCTAGATAGACTATGGGAGGCTCTCTGAAAGTTTACTGATGCTGATCCTGAAAGTGCAGAGAGAGGAATGAGTTTAAAAGATAGATTTCTCACTTATTCAGCTCCAGGTAACCACCATAAGTTAGGAAAACAGGCATTTGGACCAAATCAGTCTTTAGAAAAACTGTTACAGCTGGCTCAGATGGCATATTATGGTAAAAAAATATATGAGGAGGAAAATGAGGCAAAAAAAGATCAGGGAAAGACTGAAGCCCCAACAATGGCTGTTAGACCTGCTCTGGAGCAGCCCGAGGAAAAATACTCAGAGAGACCCAGGTGAAAAGGGATGGACTTGTTATTACTATGGAAAGGAGGGGCATCTCAAGTAGGATTGCCCTTAGGCATCTAAGCTGTCCCTGGCTCCATGTCAGGTCTACAAGGACCACATTGGAGAAGAGATTGCCCTCTGATGGGACTCTCAAGACAATCAGGACTGAAGGTGCCAGGGGATCCCCACATAAGCCCCCATTCAACAACACCTGAGGAAGCCTGGGTATTAATAACTACAGGGGCCAATCAGTAGATTTTCTTTTGGATCCTGGGGAACTTTCTCTGTGCTCACTGAAGACCCTGGTCTTCTTTCTTCCTGATCCACTGCTGTAATGGGGCTCCTGGATGAACCAAATGCTATTATTTCAGTAATCCTTCAAGCCACAACTGGGACTCTGTGCTGTTTTCTAGTGAATTTCTGATTGTGCTGGAATCTCCCTTATCCCTTCTGGGGAAGGATATACTGAACAAGGCCCAGGCCTCTGTCTTCATAAATATGAAACTCACTCTTTTTAGTTGAACAAAATGCAAATCCTAGAGTGGGCTGATGGAAAAACTGTCAAGCACAAAATGCTGTTTCTGTCATTATCAAGCTCAAAGACCCTCACCTATTTCCACATCAAACGCAGTACTCACTAAAGCCTGAGGTTGAGGAGGAATTATGGCCCATCATTGAAAATTTAAAGGAACAAATGCTATTAATTCCCCATAACAGTCCATGCAACACTCTTATTTTGGTGTAGAAATAGTCTACTGATAAATGGAGACTAATTCAAGATTTATGAATAATAAATGAATCTATGGCTCCTTTTACTAATAAGCCAAAAACAAACGGATTTTCTTGCTTACAGGTCTGGGTAGACACTTTTACTGGATGGAATGTGGCCTTTCCCTGCCATAGTGAACAGGCTAAGGAAGTTATAAAAATTTTAATCCATGAAATTATTCCCAGGTCTGTGCTGCACAGATCCTCCAGAGCAACAATGGCTCTGCCTTTAAAGCTACTGTAACCCAAGTGATGTCAAAATCTCTAGGAATTGAATATCACTTACACTGTTCCTAGAGACACCAATCTTCAGAAAAAGTTGAAAAGCTTAATGACATTATTAAGAGGAATCTGCAAAAATTAAGTCAGGAAACAAAAGACAGTTGGTTTAAAGTTGTACCCATACCTTCAATGGGGGCTCAAACTGCCCCTAAGAAAAAAGGCCTGTCTCTATGGCAGACCGTCTTTGCGCACAGATATTGTCATAGATCCTGAAGCCTCAGAATTAACTATATGATTCAGCTTTTCGACCTCCTCATCAGTGAAATGCTTTGCAGGGTGGGTTCCTCTACTTCAAGGAAAGGACTTTCTTCAACTCTGTGAATATCTTTACCAATGACAATCGTGTGACACCTTTTCTTGATCTGATGGCTTCTAACAATCCTATGATGGACTGATATAATTATGGACATAATGTAACTTTTAATTTTTATTATGTTTTAACTTGGTTTAAGGACACATAAGAAGTTCAGGTCCTCCTTTTGCCTTGCCAGGCATTGATTGCTACTGGATCTCTCAGTCACACTGGTTTGCTCCAAACGGGATCTACTGGATATGTGGCTCTTTTATGGGCATGGCTTACTGCTGGCTAGATAAGGAGATGAACCCTAGGTCTAAGTTTTACTCCTGGTTTCATATTTTCAGAGCTTTCCAAGAAGACTGCTAATCTGCCACAACTTAAAACTCACTGGACAAGGTCTGTAATTCACTGGTATGATTATCTGGCTTTAATATTTGTTCCCTTTCTGGGAATTACAGATGTTATGCTACAAGTTGATTCTCTGACTAGCTTTACTGTAACTGGATTTGTTTCTAACTATCTGAAAGCTTTTAAGTGACAAATGGTTGTCCAGGCTCCTATGAGTGCCACAGCCTGCTCCAAATATTAATTGGAGGTCCTGGATCAGAGACCCTCAATATGAGGTTTAGAGGAACAATTTAGGGATGATGCTCCTCAACAGCAGGAAGTAGTTATGGAATGAAAAAGACACCTCTTTCCCTTGGCAACATAATTCCCCAACAAGAAAAGGGGAGAATGAGAGAGTTAATTCCTGAGCAGGTTGCTAAGAAGTCCAGGGTCCCCAAGAAGGAAAAAAGGTTTGAGGGTCTTCAAGGAGGAGAACAGGGTCTGAAATTCATAAGGAGGAAAAGCTCTTGAGTGATTAAGCCTGGTCCCTGGTCCTGAAGCTAAATCTTCTTGTTCAAAGATCAAGAATCCAACACTATTCATCATAAACTATCACTGTTCATTATTTTGGCAATATTTATTGAATATCTACTGAGTGTCAGATAATATTCTTGGTGTGGGTATTGTGTCATTGCACAAAACAGATAAAGTTCTTACCATTCTGAGTCTGACATTCAGGTGGGATAAGAAATAAACACATATATTATGTGTGCTGGATAGTTATATGATGACTGGTAACAGAGACAGACATCTTGGCTAAATCTGACTGTTTCACAGAGGGTGATGAGACAGAGACTCTGTGACAATGTCACATTAGAGCAGATAAAAGAAAGAAGTGCCAGAGTGAGCATCTCCCACATGGAGGCACGGGGTGGATTTTAGGAGGAGGAAAGAGCATGTGCCAAGGACTTGGAATAAGAATATCCTTGGTGTGTTCGGTGCCCATAAAGGGAGTAAATAGTACTGGAAGATAATAAACTACAGAATAAAGATTGAAAATGAAATTAGAGAGCCATATATGTGTTGGGGAGAAGATTACAAATAGATTTGTATCATTAGAAAAACTTTGACTTATACTTTGAATAAGATGGGAAGCCATTGCAATGTTTTAAGAAGACTATTTGTATGATTTCATTTTGTTAAAATATTTTTTTAAATCCTGGTTGCACGTGTTCCCCATTAAAATAAATACATTTATATTTAAAAAAATCCTGGTTGCTGTATGGAAACTGATACAGATTAGACTGTACTAGAGTGGAGGGGCATGCTTTGATTGTGTGTGTGTGTGTGTCTGTGTGTTAATTAAAAAAAAATTACTGGCTATTAACATGACTTGGTTGTGGGGTAAATGAAAAAAGAGAAGTCAAAGAAGCTCCATTTGTGACCCTGACAAAACATTTATTTGAACTGGTAGGCATGAAAGTCTCATTAGAATGAATTTAGGAAGCAGTTGGAGGTAAAGAAATGGATTCAGTGAGTAAGACAAGTTTGTTTAGGAGTTTGGTTTCAAGAGTGAAGGAAAAATGAAATAGTCACTGAAGAGCAATGTAAAGTGAAAGTGAAAGTCGCTCAGTTGTGTCCAGCTCTTTGTGCCCCATGAGCCATAAAGTCCGCGGAATTCTCTAGGCCAGAATACTGGAGTGAGTAGCCTTTCCCTACTCCAGGAGATCTTCCCAACCCAGGGATTGAATCCAGGTCTCCTGCATTGCAGGTGGATTCTCTATCAGCTGAGCCACAAGGGAAGGTGGAAGGGGAAAGTAAGGTCAAGAAAAGATTATATATATATGTAAATATGAGATGTTATTGAATGTTTTGCTATTATATCCATAGCATCTGTTTGCTCTATCAGAATGATACACTAGAGAAACAAAACGATAGATGAGAAAGGATATACTACCTGGATCAGTGTCTTTGTTATGCAACAAGACATGAGCTCTAATATAAAAGGAGGTTGGCCTTAGAAAGTAGTATAAGAGTTTAATCATCTTAACAGTAGCTGAAGCAATTTACATGGAAACAAAATTTATTCCTGATTAGAAGAATATGTGAAATATCTCTTTTGATTGATTCTAGTTTTACTAAGAAATGAAAGCTTGTCCATATATTGATAACCTGCATATGGAAGAAATTTTGGAGTCTGAAAGGATGAAAAATTTGGAGAAAGACAACGAAGAGAGTAGAGTAAAAATGTAATATTGTTTATTTGGTTCTCATGACCAATAATAGACTGTTTTTTAGACTCATCTGTATGGAATTTAGATTGGGCATGAGATTTTTTGCTGAAGAAGATAGACTTTTTTCCCCCTCTAAATGTGTAATTGATTATACAAATAATTACTTTCTTGGTAATAGCCGAGAAAGAAAGGGAGATTTTGCTTCGCTTTGCTACCATTCTTATGTTGTATTATCTTAAGCCTTGATTAAAGCAAAATAATTATTTCCCACAACAAATTTTGCATATAGAGCTTTTTTTTCTTTAATCTCATTGATGCAATTTAAGGTTAATACCGTGGATTTTATATTTACTTTTATATGGTAAAATTATCCAATTATCCTTCGTTCATATGATAGATCATGACAGTATTGGTCAATCATACCTGGCCTGGTCACTACTCCAACTACTGGAAGGCTTATAAAGCATGTTTAGCAAGTTGGAGATATTGTGAGAAAAAGACGCATAAGGCAAGGGAAAATTAGAAAATCAGTTGCGCTCACTTCAGGTCTCCAGTTAGAGCAGACTAGGTCAGAGGGAGAATGTAAGTAAGATTCAGAATTTGCCTATTATATAGTATATTATTAGTCAGGTTTTCTCCAAAGAAACAGAACAATAGGATGTGAACATGTATGTCTGTGTTTGTACTGTGTGTATGTATGTACTGTGTATACGTATGGATAGATAGATTGCTAGTTAATAGTGTATGATATGACAATACAAAAAATGTGGTGATGTATTTGATCTTTGTTTTTCAAAATCAGCCTTCATGCTTTTTGGAAATACATATTGAAATTGTATTAATGTAATTTTGAATCAAGAATTTATTCTCTGTCCTTCTATAATAAAAGCAAACATTATCTCATAGCATAGGACTTAGTCATTTGCTAAACAAGATGATAGAATGGGAATAACTCAATATGCAAACAGTTATTCCACACAATGGAATTTTCAACATCCAGAATGATCTGCTACAGACAGCTGAAGATTATGACTAATGATGAGGCCAGAGAACTTATTAAAATATCAGTTTATTTGTTTCATGTTGGCATTAACATGTTCAATTAAAGAATGCAACTATTAGAAAACCAAACAACATTGTATTTCCATTTTTCAAAAATATATATTAAGTGAAATGAATATGCAATCAAATATGATGATTAAACTATATTTTTAAATGAGCTTAGTTTTTTCTTAATTAAATTGGAACCAAAAGAGTAAAATACTATGATTTTGAGGTGTCTTTCTTGAAAATATTTCAGACACAGAATTTACAAATTTATGACACATAGTATAAGTAGATATTAACTGCTCTAGAGGTCTAAAAAGCATACCTTAAAAATTAGCTGGACTGACTCTAAAGTTGAAAAGTAGTCTAGAATGAATATGTGAGTCTAAGAAGCATGTGTGTGCATGTGATAAATATGTTGTTTTACTGATGTAAAACTTTAATACTTTATGTAATGTCATACTAGTACAGACCATAAAACCATAAGGGAAAGCAACTTTTAAGAGAAAACCCCAGATCTGAATCTGTGAACCTACTGAAGCAGCCATTAGTACATACTAGTTTTTATCCTAAAAATATACTGATACTCTGAAAAAGGTAAGCAGTCTTTTTTTTTTTTTTAAATACCAGGCAAAATGTTTCATGCCCCCATTCACTGCTTACTACATCTAGTAATGTATTTATTTTCCATTTTCTATTGATTCTAAATGTTCACATAAATATTCTACTCAATATTATTATTTATCAAAGTAATAGGAATAATATATCATTTAGCTTTGCCAATCCAGTAAGCATCAATGTAGAGAATATTAAATACTAAATGACAGAAGTTGATTTTTATGAGAAAAATAAACATCTGGAATTTGACAAAAGTACTGTATATATAATGGGTTTTCTTTATGGCTCAATGATAAAGAATCCACCTTCAGTGCAGGAGATTCAGGAGCTGTGAGTTCGATCCCTGGGTTAGGAAGATCCCCTGGAATAGAAAATGGAAACTCACTCCAGTATTCTCTGGAAAACCCCATGGACAGAGGAGCTTGGCAGGCTACAATCCAATGGGTCACAAAGAGTCAGACACGACTGAGAGACTGAACACATACACATGCACTATACATAATTATGATGTAGAATGGGGGCAAATGAGAGGTTGTGAGTTAGTACATTAAATAAAATATATTAATACATAACAGTGGAAAGGGTAGTCTCATGATTACTAAAAGACTTTTCTAAAGCACTGTGGCATATAAGCATTTGTAAAAAAATTTAAACTGTTGGTGAGCATACCAGTTCATCAGTGTTCATGTTTGTTCTCAAAAATGGGATGGTATATAGCTATTCTTTTTCTCACTTTTATGGAAAATTCAAGATACCAATTTAAATTTGCATCCAAGAAATAATATTTATTCTATCCATTCTCCTGAATAATGTAACCTACCTAAAGAAACAAACAAACAAAAAAGCCTAGAAACTCTTTTGAGAAGAGCTTCTAGTCTAAAACTTTTTCTTAATGTAGAAGTAAATAGAAATATACTTACATATGCACACATTATTGTATCTCCTGTTCATTTTGGTTTTGAGAGCTACAAAACTACTAAATCTTAAGAATATTTTCAGCTACACTGATCTGCAGCCTATTTAAACTATCTGCTTTGTTTCATGTTTAACTTATTCAATTACATTTAATAAATATTTTTCTCATAGTTATATGGCTGATAATTATTCTTGTCATTGGAGATACAATGGTAAACAAAACAGACTATATCATACTCTGTGGAGCTTATATTCTAATGGAAGTGTGAGGAGAAATTTAAAATGCATTTTTAATGTGTCAAATTATAATATGTGCTCAGAGGAAATAATGGAGGATACAGACACAGATTTTTGGCCAATAGAGACAGAGTGATTAAGAATGTCCTCTTTAAAACGATGATATTTAAGCAGAAGCCTGGAACAATTTTTAAGTACTCTTACAAATATCAGAGTAATTGGATTCCAATAAGAGTGAAGACAAGATGCAAACCTGAGGGGAGAAATGCTTGATGTTATCTAGAAACAGCTGAATCAGGGTGATGGAGCAGAATGAGCAAAGAGAACAGTGGGGAAAGAAATGGGATTGGGGCTCTAGCAATACAAGACTCTGCAGTGTATGGTATTGTTTTTGAATTTACTTTTTAGAGAGATGATAAGATAGATTTGGTGGTTTCTGCAGGGACTGGCTTTTGAGAAACATTAGAACAAGAAATAGCAGTTTGGAGGCTATTCAAAATGAGAGATGATGATGTCTTGAGAGATATGATGTCTTCACAGCATTGCCTGTTATAAAAATGATTGGACTCCAGATGCTTTTAAACAATGAAATCAACAGTATTTGCTGTTGGACTGGCTATGGGTTGTGAGAAAAAATGTTGATACATGCATGTTGGCCAGAAAAATTAGAAATGTCATTTACTGAAATGTAAATGAAAATGTTTGTCAGAGAAAATCAGGATTTTGAACATTTGTTCTCTTTCCAACATGGCATAATTGAGATGTCTCTTAGGTTATTTATCCACATGAGATATAAGTAGGCAATTTTGTACAGGAATGTGCTGTTTGTGTATGGTGCAGAGCTGGAGCTGTAAATTGAGATATTTTCCCCATTTAAAATATAAGACTTCCTGAATTCTTTGCTCACTATTCCACTTTCTTCAGGCCTTTGCTCAAATAACACCCACATTTCAAGATCTTCCATGTCATCTTTATTTTAAACTACAAAACTCCTCTTAGCACTGATTTATTTTTCTCCATAATATGTACTTCCTTCTACTAACTATATGGGCTTCCCAGCTTGCACTAGTGGTAAAGAAACTGCCTACCAATGCAGGAGATGTAAGAGATTCGGGTTTGATCCCTGGGTCAGGAAGATCCCCTGGAGGAGGGTGAGGCAACCCACTCCAGTATTCTTGCCAGGAAAATCCCATGGGTGGAGGAACCTGGCAGGCTACGGTCCACAGAGTCACAAAAAGAGTCAGATGCGAATGAAGTGACTTAGCATGCACTACATTATGTAACTTGCTATATATTACAGGTCTCTCTACCCAATAGAATGTGCACACCAGGAGGCAGGCTACATGTTTATTTTGTTCATTCATATTTCTCTACCTGATGAAGGAGGTCATCAAAAATATGTGACCAGAAGTTTACCTGTGAGCTGGACCTGGGCAACTGGAGGCTCCACATCCTCTCCCAGTCCTTGGAATGTGCTTTTACATTTCCTTCCCTGCTCCCAAAAGCTGCTCTAAGCATACAACCTTGAAATAGAAACGTAGTGCAGAAGCTATCTGGAATGATATGTGAACACAGTTAAGCCCTTTAAATAAACGTTTATGGTTCTGGTAAGCAGATGAGGAAATCTGTTTGTCTTGTGGCCACTCAAGACAAAACTTGTCAGTAAATTCTCTTGCTTTAAAAATTGCCCCCTGCCAATCTAGAGTGGTCTATCTTTTTCTTAGGTTTTTCCCTACCCTCTACATAAAGAGGTCAGTTTCAAATAAATACTCAGAAAGATTCAAAAAGTTTTGGAGGCAACATTGCCATTCATCTTATTGCCTGGTACAGAACAGGTGCTTAATAGTTGATGATTAAAAGAAAAGCCATAAGACAGGATCATATTATTTACAGAGCGATTTTATGTGGTGAAAGCAAGTCTTTTAACTAACACAAGGGAAAAGAGCTGGCATCTAGGGATTCAAAAGAATCCTAGAAAAACTCCCTGGGAGACAATGCAAAGTGATAAAAGAGAACAAGAAGAGAGAAACTCTCAGAGGCCAAAAGTTAAAAATGCTATAGAGATTGTGATTTACTCAGTTAAACCCTACAGACTGGTTTGAAAACTGAAGAATGAGAACTGAAAATTTGATTTATAAGGAGACAAGGGAAGACAGGGCAAGGATTTCAGATAAAATTTGTTAGAGTTTCTATATAGAGAGGAACATACAAATAAGATGCTTACTCCTTGGAAGGAAAGTTATAACCAACCTAGACAGCATATTAAAAACCAGGGACATTACTTTGCCAACAAAGGTCCATCTAGTCAAGGCTATGGTTTTTCCAGTGGTAATATATGGTTGTGAGAGTTGGATTATAAAGAAAGCTGAGTGCAGGAAAATTGATGCTTTTGAACTGTGGTGTTGGAGAAGACTCTTGAGAGTCCCTTGGACTGCAAGGAGATCCCACCAGTCCATCCTAAAGGAGATCAATCCTGGGTGTTCATTGGAAGAACTGATGTTGAAGCTGAAACTCCAATACTTTGGCTGCCTGATGTGAGAGCTGACTCATTTTAAAAGACTCTGATACTGGGAAAGATTGAGGGCAGGAGGAGAAGGAGGCAACAGAGGATGAGATGATTGGATGGCATCACCGACTCAATGGACATGGGTTTGGGTGGACTCCGGGACTTGGTGATGGGCAGGGAGGCATGACGTGCTGCAATTCATGGGATCGCAAAGAGTAAGACAGGACTGAGCGACTGAACTGAACTGAACTGATACAGATAAGGGATAGCTAGATGGAAGAAGACATGGGGTAAAGAGAGATTATTTTTCAATGTAAGTGATATCAGAACATTTATGGGTCTGTGTGTGTATGTGTGCACTCAGTTTCTCAGTCATGTCCAACTCTTTCCAACCTCATGGACTGTACCCCACCAGGCTCTTCTTTCCATGGAATTTTAAGCTAATATTAGTGACAATGTAAGAAGAATTTAAAATGATAATACAGAAAACAAAGAAGTAAGTGGTGGAACAGTATTGTTAACCAGCAAAACAAAATGGGAATTACTGTATATTTGGAGGCTCTGTCCTTCAGTGGGAGGTCAGTCTTGCACTATGAGTGTAGAGAAGTACAAATATATGGACAGAGAATCGGGTTTATTAACAGATGTGGAACTTCTCTTACCACTGGTTATATTTTCTTATTGGCATTTGAGGAAAATTCAATAGCTGAGAGAGAGAACTGTGGGGTAAAGGTGTTAAGAAAAAAAAAGAAGGTTCCAGACACTCAGATGATTAAATATAGAAGTGTAGAGAGTGAATAGCAGAGTTTATGGATTATCATTTAAAAAAAAAAAAGGCTCTCTCTGTACATATTGGACAGAAGAGTAGTGATTTTATGTTGTTATTGTTGAGTTACTAAGTTGCATCTGTGTCTTTGCGACCCCATGGACTGCAGTACACCAGGCTTCCCTGTCCTTTACATCATCTCCTGGAGTTTGCTGAAACTCATGTTTATTGAGTTGGTGATGCAACCCAAACATCTCATCCTCTGTGACCTCTGCTCCTTTTGCCTTCCATCGTTCCTAACATCAGAGTCTTTTCCAATGAGTCAGATCTTCACATCAGGTGGCTAACATATTGGAGCTTCAGCTTCAGCATCATTCCTTCCAGTGAATATTCAGGGTTGATTTCCTTTTGGACTGAATGGTTTGACCTCCTTGCTATTCAAAGAACTCTCAAGAGTCTTCTCCAGCACCACAGTTCAAATACATCAATTCTTCAGTGTGCAGTGGTGAATAATTATGATTTTATCACACATAATAATTTTCTAACATTTTAGTAAGAAATCAAATTTATCCATAGTTTGACATTATGAATATGTATTAATATATATCAAAAATATATAGTTTGATTATATATTTTTTCACCTTTGCAAATATATATTATCTTTACATAAATATTTAAGCCTCAAAATTTTAATTTTTGATATCTTATCTAGTTTAACTTCTTTTAATGTTAACAGGCATAATAATAAGACATTAATAAGTTAATAAACATAATGATGCTAAAGCTGAAACTCCAGTATTTTGGCCACATCATGTGAAAAGTTGACTCATTGGAAAACACTTTGATGCTGGGAGGGATTGGAGGCAGGAGGAGAAGGGGACGACCGAGGATGAGATGGCTGGATGGCATCACTGACTCGATGGACGCAAGTCTGAGTGAACTCCGGGAGTTGGTGATGGACAGGGAGGCCTGGCCTGCTGCGATTCATGGGGTCACAAAGAGTCGGACACGACTGAGTGACTGAACTGAACTGATCTGAACTGAAACATAATATTTTGTTATATTAACTTGAATAGATTTAAAATAATATTAACAGAAACCGATTTGTGTATTATAAGATTTTAAATTGTGTTATATCAATTAGGAGTTAAATAATAAGCACATTAATACTCATCCCTTAGCATATGACCTATATGATGTTTAGAACCAAAGTTTAGGGTGTGTTTAAAATTATTCTGCATATTTACTAATATTTACAGACAAAGAAAAGTCAAGAGAAATAATTCTAAAATTAAGAGAAAATCAATCACTATTCTATGGCAAATATCATTTTTTTCCTATTATAAGGTATTGGTATAATGTACATTTTATAGTAATTATTCATTTCTATAATTTTTTAGTGCCTTCTATATGAAGAAGGCACTAAAACATAAATTATATAATGTCATAACAGAAACTCATTATTCTGAAGACAAGCCAGAAAACAAAGCTACTAATACACTTACTAGGGGATTGAAAGTTTCAAGATGTCATGGATACCTGGAAGAAAATTCTTGATTTCAATTACTTTTTTCCATTTAATCTCATAAATGAGAAGAATATGATAAATTAAAAGTTTGTATATTTATATCTTTAACTTTCATCTCTCTTGAGTGATATAGTTTGGGACTTTCCACTTATAACAAAAATACTTCTTAATTTTAAGTAGTTATACAAGGTTGCTGTGCTGTGCAATGCTTAGTTGCTTAGTCCTACTCTTTACGACATCATCCATGGAAGCACAGGAGGCTCAGCTGTCCTCCACTACCTCCTGGAGTTTGCACATATCCACATCCATTGAGTTGGTGTTGCTATCTAACTATCTCATCCTCTGCCACTCCCTTCTTTTGCATTTGATCTTTCTCAGCATCAGAGTCTTTTCCAAAGAGTCAGCTCTTCATATCAGGTGGCCAAGGTTCTGGAGCTTCAACTTTAACATTAGTCCTTCCGATGAATATTCAGGGTTGATTTCCTTAAGGATTGAGTGGTTGAATGTCCTGGCAGAGGGATTCTCAAGAGATTTCTCCAGTAGCACAATTCAAAAGCATCAGTTCTTCAGCACTTGGCCTTCTTTATGGTCCAAGTCTCACATCCATACATGACTACTGGAAAAAAACAACAACATAGTTTTGACTACATGGACCTTTGTTGGCAAAGTAATATCTCTGCTTTTCAATATGCTGTCTAGGCTTATCACTGCTTTCCTTTCAAGGAGCAAGTGCCTTTTAATTTCATGGCTGCAATCACCGTCCACAGTGATTTTGGAGCCCAAGAAAATAAAATCTGTTACTGCTTCTACTTTTTCTCCTTTTATTTGCCATGATGTGATGGGACCAGATGCCATGATCTTTGTTTTTGGAATGTTAAATTTCAAGCTAGCTTTTTCACTCTCCTCTTTCATACTCATCAAGAGTCTCTTTAATTCCTCTTCAATTTCTTCACTATGATAGTCTTAAGAGTGCTATCATATATAGTTTCTTATATTATCCAACTTAAAACATTATTCTTACAAATATAGTATTTAATATACAGTTCAATGTGTCTTCTGTTATCTCAAATCTATAGTTTATAGCATTATACAAATTTCTACCTTACCCTGCATCCAACTGAAAGTAAATATTAATTATTGTTCAGGTTTCTTTAGTCTTTCTTCATCTGGAATGGTTACTGAATCATTATTTTATAATGTAATTTTGAGAAAGTTATTTCAGAGGTCTTGTCTATTTTAATTTGATATTTCTTTATGATTAAAGTGAAAATTTATTTTTGGAAGGAATATTTTAGAATTAATACAGGCCTCTAAGTGTATCATATTAGGAGATACAAGACACTAGTTTATCATATATTGTTGGAAACATTACCATTTTCTTTCCTTAGTTTGTGATTATTTGGTAGATAAGTCAAAACTATGTAAATATCCTGTTTTATGTCCATTGAACATTCTTATCAGAAAACAGTTTTCAATATGATAGTAAAATAGTTTTTTGTGATTCTTTTGTCCTTTATTAGTTGATATTACTCTAAAGAATTACCATTCTTCACTATTTGTGTGATTACGTAGACAAGAGAGGAGATACAAAAAATTTCCTGAATTTTATATCTTTTTAATATCTGATATTTCTTAGTTAATCTGTGGTCAGTACATTCTACCAGGAGACAGACACTTCAGAGTTTGAGTATAACTAAACTTGACTAGATCTTTCTTTACTAATATATTCAAAGAAATGTTCTGGCCCAGCATACAATCTAACCAAATATTAATATTCACTCTACTTATTAATATAAAACTGTATATCTTACATATTGTTTTATACTGTCAAACATAATTTTTATATTGCCATTTGTTCATTCATTAAATTTTATTCAGTACCTGTCATACTACATTAGTATTGTGCTATATTCTTTTAAAAACAAATTATCTAAGATAAATACTGATATTTAAAGAAAATGTAATTCCTTCAGAAAACCTGCAAAATGCTATTCTGTATTCAGTCACTCAGTCATGTACAATCTGTGGCCCTTTGGACTGTAGCCCACTAGGCTACTCTGTCCATGGAATTTTTCAGGCAAGAATTTTTCAGGGAGTGTGTTGTATGCCCTACTCCAGAAGATTTTCCTTACCCAAGGTTCAAACCCCCATCTCCTGTGTCTCCTGCACTACAGGAAAATTCTTTACCATTGAGCCATTGGGAAAACTCATCCCAAACTACATAATATACCACATCAAAAGGCAAATAACATGATTTTGAGTATGGTGCACTTTAATGTCCTTGCAGAGTAAACAGAAGGATTCTGTGATGTTCTAAGTCCTTATGAAAATTGTGCAACTCTGGGTATCACTATGGCACAAGTAATTCCAGAATGTCTAGGATGTAGAAATGGCAGGAAAATTGACTCACAGGGAAAAGTTAGAGTGAATGAGAGTCAGACAAGCATACACATATGTATCTGTAGAGGGACAAGTATGTTTGTTATTTGATTAAGGACAAGTTCCCCAAAGAGCATCACCAATTGCTATGTCATCTCTCTCTCTCTCTCTCTCTCTCTTTCTCTCTCGTACACACACACACACACACACACACACACACACATTCATTCATGCTCATTTGTAAGCACAAATATACTAACACAGAGAAGATATTGTGTGTTTGCCATTGAAAAATAAGGAGCTATCCTTTTGCAACCAACAATTGCAAAGCACAATTATACTTTGATAGTGTATACATATATAGGTGTTGTATGATTTTAATTCTGTGATGATAAATAATAGATCCCTACATATGCATTTAGTTCTGGATGTGTGTATATGCAGCCATAAAAGGTGATGCTGGAAAGTTATTAATAACTTGTAGTGATTTGTCATTAGTTATACCACTTTTGACTTTATCACTTGGCGAAGTTACTTAAACTCTCTGTGCCTCAGTTTCTGCATCTATAATAAAAACTATCTTATACAGTTATGTGGATAAGCACTGAGTACATTGCATGAATCATGATAAGCTTCACATGGTCCCTGACTCAGTGAGTACCAATTATTTCACTACAGATATAACTTCTGTTTCCTAAGTAGATTAAACAATGCAAACGTTGTGGCATAAAATGTTCAAAAATGAAAACATTAAAACTCCAGATAATCCTAAAACAAAATAATATTTCAAATAGTGCTAGTCAACATCTTTCTATCCAGATGAAAATGTACCTCAACAATCTCAGTTCATATTACTTAAATTACTTGAAATGTGCATGAGAAACCTAAATAATAGTAATATTATTGATTTTTTAATTATGAGGATGAAGAGTTAATATCCTCATCCTGTTGGTACTGTCTTACTCTTATCTCTCTGATGTTTTTATGGTTTTTTGGAAAATCTGTGACCCAAAAAATGTACTGGGCTCAATTTCCCAAGCCCAATTAAAAAATGAAGCTGTACATAATGAAAAATGAACACTACTAGATGGAGAAATATACCATGTTCATGGATCAGAAGAATCAATACAGTGAAAATGAGTATACTACCCAGGGCAATCTATAGATTCAATACAATCCCTATCAAGCTACCAAAGGTATTTTTTCACAGAGCTAGAACAAATAAATTCACAATTTGTATGGAAATACAAAAAACCTCGAATAGCCAAAGCAATCTTGAGAAAGAAGAATGGAACTGGAGGAATTAACCTGCCTGACTTCAGGCTCTACTACAAAGCCACAGTCATCAAGACAGTATGGTACTGGCACAAAGACAGAAATATAGATGAATGGAATAAAATAGAAAGCCCAGAGATAAATCCATCCACTATGGACACCTTATTTTACAAAGGAGGCAAGAATATACAATAGAGAAAAGATAGTCTCTTTAAAAAATGGTGCTGGGAAAACTGGTCAACCACTTGTAAAAAAATGAAACTAGAACAGTTTCTAACACCATACACAAAAAAACTCAAAATGGATTAAAGATCTAAACGTAAGACCAGAAACTATAAAACTCCTAGAGAACATAGACAAAACAAACTCCGACATGAATCACAGCAGGATCCTCTATGACCCACTTCCCAGAATACTGGAAATAAAAGCAAAAATAAACAAATGGAACCCAATTAAAATTAAAAGCTTCTGCACAACAAAGGACACTATAAGCAAGGTGAAAAGACAATAATACCAAATGAAGCAACTGACAACTAATCTCAAAAATATACAAGCAACTCCTACAGCTCAATCCCAATGACCCAATCAAAAAATGGGCCAAAGAACTAAATAGACATTTCTCCAAAGAAGACATACAGATAGCTAACAAACACATGAAAAGATTCCCAATATCACTCATTATCAGAGAAATGTAAATCAAAACCACAATGAGGTACCATTACACACTAGTCAGAATGGCTGCAATCCAAAAGTCTACAAGCAATAAATGCTGGAGAGGGTGTGGAGAAAAGGGAACTCTCTTACACTGTTGGTGGGAATGCAAACTATTACAGCCACTATGGAGAACAGTGTAGAGATTCCCTAAAAAACTGGAAATAGAACTGCGTTATGGCCCAGCAATCTCACTGCTGGGCAACACACTGAGGATACCAGAATCAAAAGAGACACGTATACCCCAATGTTCATTGCATCATGGACATGGAATCAACCTAGATGTCCATCGGTAGACGAATTGATAAGAAAGCTGTGGTACATATACACAATGGAATATTACTCAGCCATTAAAAAGAATATATTTGAATCAGTTCTAATGAGGTGGATGAAACTGGAACCTATTATACAGAGTGAAATAAGCCAGAAAGAAAAACACCAATACAGTATACTAACACATATATATGGAATTTAGAAAGATGGTAATGATAACCCTGTATGTGAGACAGCAAAAGAGACACAGATGTATACAACAGTCTTTTGGACTCTGTGGGAGAGAGAGGGTGGGATGATTTGGGAGAATGGCATTGAAACATGTATACTATCATATAAGAAACAAATCGCTAGTCCAGGTTTGATGCAGGATACAGGATGCTTGGGGCTGGAGCACTGGGATGACCCAGAGGGATGGTATGGGGAGCGAGGTGAGAGGGGGCTTCAGGATGGGGAACACGTGTACACCCATGGCAGATTCATCTTGATGTATGACAAAACCAATGCAATATTGTAAAGTAATTAGCCTCCAATTAAAATAAATAAATTTAAATTAAAAAATGAACACACTAAGTTCTTATTTCTCAAATGAAACTTTAATTTTTTGTTTGACTATCATTTCCTCACAGTTCAACAGAGCAGAGATAAAACTGCAAAGAACGTGTATGAGTTTGTTGCTAAATATATAGATCTCAAAATATTCAGATTTTTATTTTTCAAGTTTTTCTTTCAAAGTTGAGAGAGGAACTCTATAGTCTGTTCTATTTATGACAAGAAATCCTTGAGAAAGGAGAAAGAGGCATGGCTTGAGCTCCCAAAATAAAGGATAGCACTTGCCAGAATACATCAGAGGACAACTGCAATCATGTGGCCAGCTTTAGGAAGGGCAGGCCTGAATGTCTGGAAACAATCCAGGTGGAATCAGAGAACACAGAAGAGGGCATAGCCAACTGCTCTAATGAAAACACAATGTGCGATCAAGGAAAAAGAAAGCATATACAGCTGAGTTAAACACTGGATTGAATGGTTTGTGAGGACTTTGTAATTTCTATATATGGTTCAAAGAAAACATTTTGGTAAATATTCAACTCAAAATTCAAAAAAAAGACAAGATAAATAGAAATATATAGTCTGCTCAAAACTGAATATGAATTAAGTTCTGTCACCCCCTTTTTACTTTTCTTTTCCTATGGATATTTTAATTTTACAAGTCACTTGAACCTTGTACATACAAGATGAGAGTGTTTTCCTCAATTAAAAAAAAATATTGTATCTCAGTCCAATTAATTTGCTTTTCAGGAAACCATTTAATTTTATCATAGTCAGTGAAATACAGTACAGAGACTCCCACTCCAGTCTAATTTATTAATTAATGTATTGAATTATGCAGTCAATTTTTACTAACATTACTATAATGGTACAGTAACTTTTTGAGGGAATGGCAACTATATAGGTCTTATTTCTACTTTTTTTTTTTATTATGGTTGGCTTTAAATAGGAAATAAATAAATAAATAAATATTACCCAGAAATTACAGTTAAAGGGATCATTAGATATCATGCTAAGAAAGTGTTCATGAATGATACAACTAGTAGTAAGAGAGGTTTCTCAGTTTATCCAGTATCATACAGCACATCCTTTCAGAATAGACCAAGAGTCTGCATCTTTGAACTTAACTCCAGAGTTCTTTCCCCTACATTTCAGCTATGGTATTTTTTAATAGAATAAATATTAATCTATAATCTGAACAGATTTATTTATTCATCATTAATTCTAATTGACAAACTATCCTAATTTGTTTATCAAAAATGTAAAACAAACTTTGTCATGGTAAGAACATGTCTCCTCCCTTTAATCTTTTTCTCTATTACAAGTAATTTATTTTATATAACCTGAAGAAATACTCAGTAAATATATGTGATTTTTCAATTATTATGTATTAGTTCAAATGTTAACATGGTGGTTTTAACCACTTAGTTTCAGAACTTTAAGAATCTTGTGTAACAAATATAAAACATTCTTTTGGGAAAACTCATATTCTCTGGAGACTCAGAAAACAATTTATTTTCATATTGCTAAGACTTTTCTATCTGCCTTTAGCCTGCTGACTCAAAGCCCATTTTATAGTTCATTAGTATCACTAAAATTGAGAAAAGTGGATAAAAATAAGACTATATACACTTTATAGGGGAAAAGGATAATAAATATACTTTTGAATATTTTAGGGAGCCAATAGCACTAGGTTAGAAATCTATACAGCCATCAGTGTAGTAATGATAAGTAAATTTCATTTTCCAATGATTGTAACCATCTAGATTTAGAAGAGTAGAAAAGAGGAATAATTTGAATGTTTAATTAGGGTGATGGGGTAACACAAATTAAAGATCTGATTTTTGGGAGACATAAATCTGATTTTGGAGACCAACACTGAGAAAATATTTTGTATGTGTCTATTGAATGTCTTCCAAATTTTTCAGAAACAGCTCTATTTAATTTATATATAGGGTCTTGTATTTCATAAGTCTTGTGAAATCCATGTTATCAAACTGGGACAGATAATGGAAAGCTTGATATTACATGACTATTTAACAAGGAACTTCTTGAATCCACACTATTTGCACTAAAAAAAAATGTCATTTTCGAGACACATGTTACTTGCTTATGTATGTTCCTAGGTCCAATAATAGTAAGCCTTAATGCTTAATATTCTGCTTCCATCTTAACTTCCTAAACTCTAATTCTTTGCACCTAATATACAAGATTTTCTCATGAACATTGACCAAAAATATCCAGGACATGTGGGTTTGTCTTTGTCTTATTATTCATTTCTCTTTGACTCACTTAACTCTGGGTTTAGTGTCTTCAAGGATTTACTCAGGTGACATTTAGTACAGATTAAAACCATAGTTCTTATCATGAAGTCCTTTCCACTATACTTGTGTGAGTCTATTTCTAGGACAAAACTTTCACAAACACAACTTTACTTTCTTGTATTTGCTTTGCACAAATCGAAACTCAATAGGCACGCTTTATGTTTTGATAAGTTAACTATGAAGACTCTTTATTTTTATTATAAAAATGTAGCAATTTAACCCATAGGAAAAACATTGTAATTTGTACTCTTGTCTGAACCCATAGTTTCTGTTTGTTAATAAAATAATTACACTAGGGGAAAAAAAGGTGACTACATTATTTTGATATCATTTATTAGAATCTCATTTTAAAGAGAAAAAAATATTCACATGATGATTTATTCATTCAACAAACGGTGTTCAATACTTATTATATGCCAGTAATTATACTATGCCTTGAAGGTAGAGTGATGGACAAAATTAGATCTAGTCTTTGCCTCTTGAATTTTATGATCTGGTGGCTAAATGGCACAAACATGTATGAAAGTGAAAAAAGTGAAAGTGAAGTCGCTCAGTTGTGTTCAACTCTTTGCGACCCCATGG
Source organism: Oryx dammah (assembly GCF_014754425.2). Lineage (NCBI taxonomy): Eukaryota > Metazoa > Chordata > Mammalia > Artiodactyla > Bovidae > Oryx > Oryx dammah. Next base: position 79,270,639 of record NW_024070187.1, on the reverse strand, counting down.
ACTGTAGCCTACCAGGCTCCTCTGTCCATGGGATTCTCCAGGCAAGAATACTGGAGTGGGCTGCCATTTCCTCCTCAAGGGGTCTTCCCGACCCAGGAATTGAATCCGCGTCTCCTGCAGCTCCTGGCATTGTCAAGTTGATTCTTTATCATTGAACCACCAGGGAAGCTCCAATACATGGAGTATCTATCATAAAACCTGACACAGAAGACTCAGACTATCCCTTGCAATACTGAAGAAGAAAAACGAAGTTAGATGACTGAAATTACCAGACATCAAATCTTATTCTGAAGCTACCATAAGAAGGACAATATGGTTTAGGCAAAAAGAATAGAGAGATAGATCAGTGGAACAGAACAGACAATCTAGAAATAGATCCACATAAATATAATCAAGCAAGTACAGGCAGACCATTGGAGAAAGGATAGTCTTTCTACCAAACGGTACAGAAGCAGCTAGATACCCACATGAAAAAACAACATCTATTTATAGACCTTACACCTTTCACATAAATTAACTCAAAATGGATCATGGGCATATATGTAAAATACAAAATCATACAATTTATAGAAAAAATAACATCAGAAAAGCGCAATCCATGAATGATGAAAAGATAAACTGAACGTGTATACTATCATGTAAGAAACGAAGTGCCAGTCTATCTTCAATACAGGATTCAGGATGCTTGGGGCTGGTGCATGGGGATGATCCAGAGAGATGATATGGGTGGGAGGTGGGAGGGGGATTCAGGATTGGGAGCTTGTATACACCCGTGGTGGATTCATGTCAATGTATGGCAAAACCAATACAGTATTGTAAAGTAAAATAAAGTAAAAATAAAATTTTTTTAAAAAGAAAAGATAAATTGGAATTCATTAAATTTTAAAACTTTTGCTTTACAAAAAGTACTCTTTAGAGAATTAGAAGACAAACCAAACAGTAAGAAAGTCTTTGGAAAACACATATATGATAAAGGACTTATCTCTAGGATATAAGAGGAACTCTCTAAACTCTACAGTAGGGAATAAGAAAGCAATTACAAAATGGACAAGAGATCTGGGCAGGCACTTCAGCAGAGATGTACAGATGGCAAGTAAGCATAAGAAAAGATACTCTACATCATTTGTCATTAGAGAATTGCACATTTAAACATAAGATACTACATCACACTTATTAGGATGGCCAATTCCAGAACAGTTATAACACCAAATTTGTGGAAGATGCAGAACAACCGGAACTTTCATTCATTGCTGGTGGGAATGCAAAATGGTACACTTTGAAAGACAGTCTGACTATTACAAAGCTAAACAAAGACCTATTATTCAATTAAGCAATCAGATTCTTAGTTCTTTACTGAAAGAAATTTAAAATTATGCTCACACATAAACCTAAAACACAAATGTTCAAAGTAACAACAAAGATGTCCTTCAATAGATGAATGAATAAGTAAACTATGGTAGAAGATATAATGAGATATTATTCAATGATATTTTAAATAAGCTCTAATTTTAAATGTGTATTGTTAATTTAAAAAAGTCTGTCTGGGAAAACTATATACAGTGTGATTTCAACTAATGATATTCTGGAAAAGATAAAACTGTGAAGACAGTAAAACAGATTAGTGGTTACCAGGAATTTAGGAGGAGTAAAGAGTGGAATGGATATGTAGAGCATAGGACATTCTCAGGTCAATGAAAATATTTTGTATGATGTTATTATGGTGGATGCATGAATTTATTTCTTTTTCAAAACTCAGAACTATAAAACACAAAGTCTAAATCCTAAAATAAAATATATTGTCTTTAATTCATAAGTTTATCAATATTGGTTCATTAATCAGAACAAAATTTCACACTAATGCAAGATATTAATAATAAGGTATATAGTATATCAGGAGGGAATGGAATAAATATATTTACTCAATTTTGTGTGAACTAAAACTGCTATATAAAATAGCTGTATTTATTATTTAAAGTGATCTCTTAAGAAGTAGCACTTCAAATGGAAAATAAATTTAAATGATATGCTTTCTGTCAAAAGGAAATGAAAAATATGAGGGTAAAGAACAATGATACAATAAGGCCTCCCTTCACATTTTACTATAAGTATGTTCAATTGGAATAAAGATTCCTGTTTTACATGCATCATTTTATAATAGTTTTCCACTAAAAACATTTTCAAACTATTATCTATTTTAAAGTGGTATCCCAGGTCTAGCATTAAACCAGAAGTAATTAATTATGTTAATTTCATTATGATCTATTTAGCAATAATTTTAAAAAAACTTAGCAAATAGAAACAATTTTATTTTTAAAGCTACTTCAAAATACTAATGAAATAATAAATAGCCTAATATACAAAATGATTTTTTTTCTTTGAAAACTTTTAATATAGGTGACTGGCATAGACAAAAATCTGCAGTTTACTCCCTTATAAATAATGCCATTTACACCCATTTCTTCTTTCTTCCGTTTTTTTTTTTTTTTTTGCATGTGTGGGTATGTTTTAGTTGATACTTTATTTTAGAATAACTTTAGAAAAACATTGAGAATAATTGTTTTGTGTGTATTTTTTTTACCTAATTCCCCTAGTTTCAACATCTTTCATAATCGTATTTATCAAAAGTCAGATATTGATATTGGTACTACACAGTTAGTTAAATTTCAGATGCTATTCTCATTTATTTTCTCTTTTAGAAAACAATCAATATACTACATTGCATTTTCTATTTGTGTCTATATAGTATCTCTTGATCGGTCACTTTATCTCAATTGTTTCCTTGTTTTTTGTATTTTTAACAGTTTGAGACTATTAGGTATTGTTGTAGAATGTCCCTCAATTTGTGTTTGCTGTTTTCTCAGGGTTAAACTTATGTAATGAAATTTTGGAAGAATACCACAGAGCTGATGTGCCCTCATCTCATGATAACTGTCAGTATGTAATATCAACATGACTCTTCATGGTGATATTAGACTCTATCTCTAGGTTAAAATATGTCTCCCTGCCAGTTTCTTTACTCACTGTAAAGCTTCTATTTTCTGCTCCCATTCATTGTGTTACTTAAGTGAAACTTACATTCATGTGGAAATTATCTGCATATACAATTTGGAATTCTTATGTAAGAAAATTTCATCTCTTGTCCCCATTTATTTATTTATCACTTATTTCTTAACTTATTTATAGCAGTATGGACTCATATATATTTACAAAGTTCTTTGAGTCAGAATACATTATCATCAGTATTTATGTTTTTGAATTACTTCAATGTTGGCAATGGGCACTCTTTCAGTTTGGCTGTGTCCTTTGACTATTCCTTCTTTTGTTTTTAATAGAAGCTATCTCTGAAGATTATATTATATGGGTTGCAGAGTTATGTTACTTTGGTATAATGCATTAATAGTTACCTCACCACGTAATTAATTTACATCTTTCTGACTACACCTTCAAGATACACTTATTGATCAATTATTTATTAGTTGATTCTTTAATACATGTGTATGGGGCACCTACTGTGTGCTAGACATTCCTCTGAGCACTGTGGGTAGCTTAGGGAATGGCATCAAAGATATGACAATATGCTGATGACAGAGAGCATTGTGGACCTCTTCAGAAAAATTTGGCCTTTTAATTATATATGAATAAAATATGAATCTTTAAGGAATGTGTTGAGAAGTTAATCACATTGCTTGTTTTAACATAAAGATCAATCTTTTCAGCAGCTTCATTAAAGACTATCGACTGACCAATGTTCACACAGGGAGATCAGTTTGGAAAAGCAATACAGGTGAAATGATACTCTGAAATTAGCTGTGGGATGGTGGTAAGACTGTGTTCTGGATTTTTGATGGATTAGATCTGAGGTGTGGGAGAAAGGGAAATGTTAAGGATAATTTCAAGTTTAAAGTGCTGGACAACAATGGTGATAAAACTGACAATGTGTGTGTGTGTGTGTGCAAATATATATGAACATACATCCCTGACTTCTAGTATTTAATAATAAATATTGAGTGGAATTGTGGTCTAGAGTATGAAAACGATTACTGAACAATGTGCACGTGAATCTCTGGCACACAATGCACAGGCCAAAATGTTTTAATTGCCTTATTTTATTCAAAAAATTAAATATTAGTTCCTAATATAGATATATAGATTTCCCCTCTACTATTGTAACTCTTTTCTTTTTCATGTTTTCATTGAAAATAATATCCTAGAATATTTTCTTGTGACATTTTGTAACATTCCTTTGAATCAGTAACACTATAATTTGGATTTTTGTTATTCCTTCACCTGCTTTACAGGTGTTAGAGTACTTGGAGTCTTTTACAAACCCCTCTTTTCAGGTTGTTTTTTACTTTTCATTGTTCATCTGAGCTTATTTGAATTTGCCATAACCTAGTTTTATGATACTTGTGATGTTTAGTACTGATTTTGCATATACATTTAATGATTTCCCTGTGATACAATATGTGTAAAAGTGTTAAAACAAGGTTTTCTTCCTCTTCCTTAAATTATAAAGTTCTTCTCTATGTATCCCAATCACATAGATGACTTGTTTTTCTGTTCTCCATACGGAATGAAGAATTTATCCATTTTCTATCAGATGTATATGTGAGTATTAAAAATATGGCACAAATCTTTATTCTAGGAAGTAGTTGCCAAAAAATGTGTTTATGTAACAATGTACTAAGTATTAGTACATTACTAACAGCAGTATAAGATAGCAGTATGATAATTTTTAGTACATCTACCTATGAATGCAAGAATAATTCATATGTTTGAAAATTAGTGCATCTAGAACCAGAGATCATAAAAACTCTTGTCTATTTCTTTCTTGCTTTGGAATTTCAGATACTACTGGCCATATTAAGAACCTGAGATAAAAGGAGAAAGCAAGAAATAATTTGAACGCTAGTAATCTACACTGCAGCAATTCACAATAGTGTGTTATATATAGAAAGAGATCAGTCATTGTTTTCAAGGCTGCTAAATAAAACTGAACTCTTGGAATGGCATGTCACTTGACCTTTCCAGGTTTCACCAGCAGTATTTAACTTGTTCAAAGGGAGCACACTTGCATGTGTCTTCTGTTGACAAGACAGCTTCTCCTGGTAGTTCGCAGAATGTTCAAAAGGCACAGGTCTCTTGCTTCAGAACGCAGGAGAGAGTTGATTTCTCCAAGAGCTACACGGTCCATACTGAAGGATGACATGAGAAATTTTCATTTTTTGTCACAATTTATACTCTCAGCAGGCCCTCTAAAATCAACGTCAGCAGTTAAACATACAAAAACTACTCACTTTGAGATTGAAATACTTGATGCTCAAACCAAAAAGCAGATATGTATTGTGGACAAGGTGAGTTTTATTTATTTGTTTGAATTTCTCTTTTCTTCCTCAAAGATCATTGATCAGTTGATTGATGCTGAAAAAGACTATACCAAAATATATTTTTGGGTTTTCATATCAATTTTATGATAAGTAGGATGGATACTTTAGCATATACTTTAAATTATGTTTTGCATACTTTGTTTCTATAAAAGATACCCACTGCATCTTTCATATTCAATTTAAAGGGTAGCTAATAATTTTTAGGTTCCGGTTTTCTTCCTAACATTGGGGCCATTGTCAGGAGGTAAAATTTCAGTGCTCATCTTCTCAGCCTATGGGACATTTGCCTAGATATTTCTCTTCATGCACTTCCTTGCATATTCAAATTTCCATATTTTTAACAGTGCTTGTAGAAAACAGCAGGCAAAAGGCACTAAATTTATTAAAATAATATTTAGCATATGGGATAAAATCTAGCCATTTGAAAATTATTTAGAATTGATTTAATTGTCTACAGTGTTACAATGTTTAGGAACTTAAATTACTGTTTAAAACTACAGAGTCTGAGTTCCTAAGAAGAATGTCTTGCTTAATAAATCATTCTTCTACACTCACATCATTGATGTTTCACTAAGGAAAGATAAGATACATACTTCCCAGGTTAGAAAAATAACACACAAATATATATGTGCAATGTAGACAGACGTGTATGTACAATCTTCCAATCATTTTCAGTTTTTTTTAAAGTTTGAAAAAGACATGAGTACTTCAGTTTATTACGGGAAAGACTGACATTTTAATAAAACATTTATTTATTTTGGTCTAAACACATGTTGAGTAAGTATTTTGCCATTGTTCTAAAATGAAAATTCAATCACTGATTCCATTTATCTATGCTCTAGCTATGTTTCTAGATAAGAGGAAAAGAGAAGAAACTATTTACTTGCTTTTAACTGCCAAGAACATAATATATACCTTCTTATTTAGTAATTAAACATTGTGACCAGTCTATCAGTTGGAAAATACTTCTATTTATAGATGGAAATGAAAGAGAGAACTTTTACAAGTTCATGCAGGTCATATGCAGAATGTATGAAATTGAAAACCTTTACTTCAGAACTCTAAGTCATATTATTTCTCTACAGTAACACTAGAGTCATGTATAAATGATAAATATGCATTATGTATAATATATATATATATATTTTGTATAATATATTTTTAACTTACAAACTTCAGGCAGGCATGTTACAATTTAAGTATCTCAGTAAAATGTTTGATTTTTTATAACATACACTAGTAGGATAAATTTTGAAAATAAAATTACTATCTAGAAGTTGTTGATGTTTGTAGGTTCTCATTACTGAAAATTGAAAACTTACAAGGAAAATACAATAAAATTAAGGTGGAATAAAACAATAAATTGAATATATATTATTTTGGCCAAGGATTTCCAAAGATCATGATTCTAAAATGAGATGTTATTATGTCTTTTCTGATATGTGTCTAAACTTTGACATGAAATTCATTTTAAAGTAATGAGAAAATACTGAGCTCCTAATTATTTCCCTACTATATTTAAATTTCCTATTATTGAGATTTTTAACACAAAGGGTTTTTTTTTTTTAGGTATTAATTAAACTGCACAAAATTTAAGCATACAGAAAACCAGTATTCTTTTCAGATAAGGATTTTTTTTCAGAATCTCACATTTGAACTCTAAGAGACCCAGTAATTACATCTCCAATGGCAAATCTTTAGGGAAACTCATTAGGCTAGCTACAGGATTAATTTGGGATTCCTCACAGCCTTTATTGCAAATCAACACCATCTGATGTGTAACTTGCTGCATCCAAATCTTTGACTTGTCAGTACAATGGGTTTTGTTTTGTCTTGTTTTAGTTTTGCAACTTGGTAAATTGTCTCATAATGATGGCAAGACATATAAAAGAAAATTAGTTTGCTAGTTTGCTTTATGATTGTAAACATGAAAAAATAGTGTTTGTTGTCTAACACAGTTTTTTCTTAAACAAATTAACAGCTATATTAATAGTAGGTCATGTTAATTGCCTCTCATTATACTTGGCTCTACCTAGTATATAAAAATTGTGTTACTTAAAGTTGATCTCTGTCTTTCAGTAACTGTAATTAAAGTTATAAAGTAGTAAAAGTTAAAGGTCATATTTTGGAACTAAGTATATTGTGACCAAATACCTACTACATCAGTCATATCTATCAAACACTCAGGAAAACCATTGAAGCGCTGATCACCAGAAATCTTATTTAGAACATAGGGTAATAAAATCTATTTTATAAGCCTATGGTGAAGAGTAAGAATAAGATATGTAACACATTTAGCATAGTGTCTTGAACATAATAGGGAAAAGCAATTTTTTTTTAGCTTAGTAATCATTTGGAGGGAGAAATTTAATATGCCTACAAATCCAAGAAAAAATAAGTGATGGAACACTTGAAAGTTACCTATTGACATGATTTGTTATAATATGTTATATATGAATTTTCAAATATGCATAAGATGTATGTATTTAGTAATATGTGCTGAACTCCAGTAGAAATTTTGTTGCATCTAGTAATTACAGCTTTAACTGCGGAATGGGCAAAAAATATTTGCTCAAGATATTCATAAGACAAAAATATTAAAAGAATTCTTTGGATTAAAGAAAACATTGAATCATATTTTTTTATTCATACATAAAAACACCCCAGGAAATACATATCTTTCTATTATCTTTTCCAGTTTCTATCTCATTTTTCTCATTACTTTCATTGCGGGCATGATGTCTGTCCACATTTTCCTCTTTTCATTCTATTTTAAACCCACTGCGTTCAGGCATTTGCCTCCATCACTTCTCAGAACATGAACTTGCTGAGTTTCGCTAGTGAGGCAGTGAAAAATACCTCACTAAATCCAAAGGTCAATTCTCATTCTTTACTTACTCAGTATATGGATACCGTTTGCCACTGTTAAGTACATCATCCTCCATAAAATATATTTGATATTTGAGTTCTAGGAAAATACACATGCATTAAAAAAAAACAATATCGCTGACTTCTTCCTTTTCTCTTGCTGCTTCTTTATTAACTGACTTATTAGATGTGGACTGTCACCAACTCAGTCATCAGGACTTTTCTCCATGTTTAATCATTTACCTACGGAGTGCTGTAGCTTTAAATATCATCTCTCTATTGATGACTCAAACATGTAATCATAGCTTATCTTTTCCCCTGAAATGCAAATCCAATTATCTTTGTGTCTATCTTCCTATCTATGTATATATGTATCTGTGTAGCTATGTATTCATCCATCTCTCTATCCAGCTATTTGGATCTTTACTAGGTATCTCAAACTGACGTATCTAAAACTGAGCATTTGGTCTTCCCTGAAAATTTCTCTACAGGGTTTTCCAAATCAACAAGTAGCAAGTACACCCTTCAAGTAGGTCAAGCCAAACACTTAGAGGCATCATGAGTAGTCTCTTCCTCTCACAGCCCACATACAATCCATCTTCTTCATGATACTTTCAAATATATCCAGATTGACATATTTTCACCGCCTCTCTCACCAGCACTCCTAAATCTTTCCTCTGCTCTGTCCTTAGCACATTCAATATATTCTCTACATAGCAACCAGAACTAGACTGTTAAATCATGTCAAAGAACGTCATTCCCCACTCATAACTAGTCAATGTGTTCCTTTGAGTCTTTACTTCCTGTCACTTTTTCCTTGGGGCCTTTCCTGACTACCTACTTAAAACTGCAAAATCTGCTATTGTTCATTACCCTTCCCTGTTCTACTTCTGTACTAAAACCTATTACTAATTGACATATTGTTTATTTTCCTTTTTCCATTTTGTTTATTACTTGGCCTAACCCTATTATGCTAGCTTCACAAAGTCAAGGATTTTTTTTTTTTTTTCCTTTTTTCACTCCTGTTCTCTAACACTTGAAACAGTGCTTGGTTAAAAAAAAAAAAAAACAAAAAAAAACACTTTATTCAATTATTTATTAAATAACTCAATGCCTGTTCAAGAGATATGTGGATCTGAGGATTCACTCATGTTTAGCAGTGGTAGTTTTGGGATGGAGGAGTATGATATTTAAAAATACTGGTTTTTACTATTTTCTCAGTCTAATTTGGGCTTCCCTTGTAGTTCAGTTGGTAAAGAATCTGCCTGCAATGCGGGAGACCTAGATTCGATCCCTGGGTTAGGAAGATCCCCTGGAGAAGGAAATGGCAACCCACTCCAGTATCCTTGCCTGGAAAATCTCATGGACAGAGGAGCCTGGTGAGCTGCAGTCCATGGGGTCATAAAGAGTTGGGCATGACTGAGTGACTAACACTTCCTTAAATCTAATTACAAATCAAATAAGTGTAAATATGTTTATAGAAAAACATTTAATTAAATCATTTCACTGAATGCACAGATTACTCTTGGCTTGCTCCCAAAAAGACATATAGAATTTAACTTTGTATTGTGTATAATTTACTAACAAATAGTCATGTTCTGATTACAGAAGCTAACAAGCCTTTCATAAAAAGGCAATGTGTATGGGAATATTTAATTGGTATAGTTATTTCCCATGAATAATTAAACTGCAGATAATATGACTATCTTGTTGTCCTTTAGTGGCTAAGTCCTATCCGATCCTTTTCACAACCCCGTGTGCTATAGACCATCAGGCTCCTCTGTCCAAGAGATTTTCCAGACAAAAATACTGGATTGGGTTGCCATTTTCTTCTCCAGGGTATCTTCCTGACTCAGGGATTGAATCTGCATCTTCTGAACTGGCAGGCGGGTTCTTTACCACTGAGCCACCAGAAAAGCCCAGTATGAGTATTCGTGTGTATGTATGTGTGTGTGTGTGCGCACGCACGCATGCTAAGTAGCTTCAATTGTGTTCGACTCTTGTGACCCTGGGGACTGTAGTCCTACAGACTCCTTTATCCAAGGGATTTTCCAGAATACTGGAGTGGGTTGCCATGCCCTCCTCCAGGGCATCTTTCCTACCCAAGGATTGAACATGTGTCTTTTACATCTCCTTCAGTGGGAGGCAGGCTGTTTACCACTAGCACCACTTGGGAAGCCAAGTATGACAATAAAGAATGATAAAAGTGAGAAGATTTAACAACTATCGTTAAATATCATTTTAAGCATTTTTTGAACATTAAAAATACAGATGAAAAGTACATTTTTAAAATTAGCAATGAGTAGTTTCTAGTTGCTAACTATTCCCATCTCACTTCTATTTTTTAAAATGTCAGAAGCTTATCTGGTGACAAGTGAATGATTCAAGAGCATGGAAAGAACTCTAAAAAGCTAGGCTCGTTAACATTTCCATTATCATCACATTCTTTTTTCTTTAATCTTTTCTCCAAGGAACTTGACCTCAAGAGACATCTATCTCTTATTTTGTATACTCTACGAAAAAATTGTCAAAAACTTTTTAAAGACTTCTTATGAATAAAATACTCAGTAATTCTGCAATCCTTTTAAAGGCAAAAATACCAGTGTTCACTAGAAAACTCTGAAGAAAGTAATAGGCTAGTAAGATTTCACAAAAATTGTACTTTTAATACTTGTTAGAAATTTGAGAATTCTTAATGTCTGAATTTGCCACTTTTAATATTTTATCTTGGACATGTAATTTAGCATATGTGTGCCTTAATTTGCTAATCTGTAAAATGAGAATGACACTTGCCTTAAAATGGTCTAATGGCAGTTTTCAGAATTTCATGCATATGCAAATACAAATATCTTCCTGTTCTTCCATTCCTCCTCTTCTTTCTCCTTCTCTTGTTTTCTGTTCCTCTTTTCTCCTCTATTTTTTCACTCTCTTCACATCTCTACTCTCTTTTTTCTCCTCTCCACTTTATCTCGTCCATTCTATTTCTTATGATATGGCATCATATAATTGAATGTTTATGAATTTTGAACTCAAATACACCATATTTTAGTATAAATTTGTCCTGCCTTTTTTTTTTTTTTCTCTTTTTCCTTGGATATAGTCCAATATATCTGTCCCTTATTATCTTTTTTCTGGAAAAGTATCTAGATATTATTAGTCTTCTCCCCATGTATAGATGAAGAAAAATTGGCACTGGGAATTGAAAAGAAGAACTTAGTGTGTTTTAGAACCAAACTTTGAATCTGGCCAATATATATTCTGTGGCTTGCTCTTAACTACCATACACTTTTATGTGGAAAATTATTGACCTGTACTAGCCAAAATTCTCATTTTCTATTTAATTTCATGATTGAAGCATCTGACTTCCAGTAAAATGTGTTTCAGGCCACTGGTCCTATTTTACAAGGATGTCTACTTGCCTTTCCACTTAACATAAAGAAAGACTCTTAAGTATATTAAAACATATCTACCGGCTTCCCTGGTGGCTCAGACAGTAAAGATATATATACATAAAATAACAGTAGTTAATATTCAAACCTAAAAAATAAAAATACTTAAAATTTTCTCTAATAATAAAGACAAAATGTGTTTTATTTTTTTAAATTAAGAAATTGAATGGGTCCTCCCCAAAGAAGTAATTAGCATAATCATTTTGTATGAACCCATGGGATCCCCAGTGCCCACTCTTGTTTTATATATGATTGAGAATTCCATAATGCAGCATGAAGTTCTGATTTCAAAATAATCATTGTTTAATATTTTCTGCCCTGTCTTATATTTCTCTCAGAAAAGGTATACCTATCCTGTATATTTGTTCATGGTATGTAGTTCAAATATATAATGTGATTAAAGAGATAATTTAGTGCAATTATTTATGCCCTGAAGTCAGATATGCTTGTATCTGCATTTGAGCTTTGCAAATCATTGTCTTATCACTTTAACATATTACTTAACTATTCTGATTCTTGGTTTTCCAAGTAGGGTAAATATCAATCCAAAGTAGGGTAAACATTTATCTTCCAGGAGTATCTGTGGATTCTATATTTCTATGCAAAATGTTGTACCATGTGTGTCACACAGTTATTTGTCTGCAAATGAACATTATTTTAGATAGTGGTGATACATTTTAAAATATTATTCCACTGAAGTGGGAAAATAACTAAATTAATAATTTTTCATTATGACTGTAAAAATTTAGCCCTTTCAATGATAGTTATTATTATTCCTTTTTGAAATGATTAGTAAGAGCTTCCCTGATAGCTCAGTTGGTAAAGAATCTTCCTGCAATGCAGGAGACCCCCGTTGGATTCCTGGGTCAGGAAGATTTGCTGGAGAAGGGATAGGCTACCCACTCCAGTATTCTTGGGCTTCCATTGTGCCTCAGCAGATAAGGAATTAGCCTACAATGTGGGAGACCTGGGTTTGATCCCTGGGTTGGGAAGATCCCCTGGGAAAGGGAAAGGCTACCCACTCCAGTATTCTGGCCTGGAGAATTCCATGGACTGTATAGTCCATGGGACTGCAAAGAGTCAGACATGACTGATTAGGAAGCATTAGAATTAGAGAGCATAGTCACAGGGTCCCATCTATGCAGAATCAATTTCTAGAAGTCTGTATCCCACCCTCATACTCCAAGTAATATGCATACTTACGTATACTATGTTATACCATGAGAGATGCCAATAGATGTACAAGCATTTCCTGTCACTTTAATAGTAGAGAAAAAATTAATGTATTCTAGAAAACTATTCATGAATGACATTTACAAAACTAATATACATTGTTGTAAATATTTAACTAATTTATGTCTACACATTTCAATTTTCCATTTGTATCACTGTTTACAGTAAGGCTAAGATGTCATTTTTATCTCCTAATACATGAGGTCATGATACTCCATTTAGAAAGTAAACATAGATGATTAGGTTTTACAGGATGCCTCTAGAAATAAAATGGTTGAAATTTACCTGATTCAGTCATTCTCTTACTCTGTATTTTGACATTTTATAGTATCACAATCAAGTATCTATTGATCCAAAAGATATTTATTGATATATTGTCCAGTGTTCTATTACATTTTCGAGATAATGCATTAACACAAACAGATACAATTCCTAATTTCATTGATTTAATTCTCTCCTGTGGGAGATGAACACTGTAAAAGCAATTTTACATGCAAAAATATACAGAATGTGAGAGGAAAAACAAGGTAATTTGGGGTGGTAAACATAGGAAGATTACTTGGTCTGTTGAACAGGAAAATCTTCCTGGAGAAAAGGTGTTTATGTATGGCCCAGATAGTGAATAAGATAAGAAGTAGGAAGATAAGAGAGACACTTAGGAAGCAGAAACAACAGTACATGTTGTTTGGTTGTCAAGAATGAGGGACAGGAAGGGTGTAGATATGATGTTAAAACAATGTTTGAGCAACTGAAGATCCTGAAGATGAGAATCCCTTATGATAATACAGTGGAAGAAACAAATAGATTCAAGGGTTTAGCTCTGATAGAGTGCCGGAAGAACTATGGATGGAGGTTCATGACATTGTAGAGGAGGCAAGGATCAAGACCATCCCCAAGAAAAAGAAATGCAAAAAGGCAAAATGGTTGTCTGAGGAGGCCTTGGAAATACCTAAGAAAAGAAGAGATGCTAAAGGCAAGGAGAAAAGGAAATATATACCCATTTGAATGCAGAGTTCCAAAGAATGGCAAGGAGAGATAAGAAAGCTTTCCTCACTAATCAATGCAAAGAAATAGAGGGAAACAATAGAATAGGAAAGACTATAAATCTCTTCTAGAAAATTAGAGATACCAAGGGAGTATTTCATGCAAAGATGGGCACACTAAAGGACAGAAACAGTATGGACCTAGAAGAAGCAAACGATATTAAGAAGGGTGGCAAGGATACATAGAAGAACTATATAAAAAAGATTGCCATGACCCAGATAATCATGACAGTGTGATCACTCACCTAGAGCCAGACATCTTGGAATGCAAAGTCGCATGAGCATTAAGAAGCATCACAAGGAAGAAAGCAACTGGAGGTGATGGAATTCCAGTTGAGCTATTTCAAATGATGAAAGATGATGCTGTGAAACTGCTGCACTCAATACACCAGCAAATTTGGAAAATGCAGCAGTGGCCACAGGACTGGAAAAGGTCGGTTTTTATTCCAATCCCAAAGAAGGGCAATGCCAAAGAATATTCAAACTACCGCACAATAGCACTAATCTCACACACTAGCAAAGTAATGCTCAAAATTCTCCAAGCCAGGTTTCAACAGTACTTGAACCAAGAACTTCCAGGTGTTCAAGCTAGATTTACAACAGGCAGAGGAACCAGATATTGAATTGCCAACATCTGCTAGAATCATCGAAAAAGCAAGAAAGTTCCCGAAAAATATCTACTTCTGTTTTACTGATTACACCAAAGCTTATGACTACATCACAACAAACTGTGGGAAATTCTTCAAGAGATGGGAAGACTAGACCACTTTACCTGCCTCCTGAAAAATCTCTATGCAGGTCAAGAAGCAACCATTAGAACAGGACATGGAACTAGAGACTGGTTCCAAATAGGGAAAGGAGTACATCAAGAATGTATATTGTCATGCTGTTTATTTAACTTATATGCAGAGTACTTCATGAGAAATGGTGGACTGGATGAAGCACAGCTGGAATACAGATTATGGGAAAAATATCAATAAGCTCAGATATTCAGATGACACCACCCTTATGGTAGAAAGGGAAGAGGAACTAAAGAATCTTTTGATGAAGTGAAAGGGGTGAGTGAAAAAGCTGGCTTGTGCAACATCAAATTCTGCTGGTAAAACACGTGTGCATATACTTTTATTTGTGTGTGCTGTTCTTCTGTTTCTTTGAGCAAATTCTGATCCTGATCCTCAAATTTATTATTCATACTTATTTAGAAACAATTTGTAATTCTTTGATGTAGTTTATTTTATTATCTTTGTTTATTTAGTTGAAATAAAGTTGATTTACCAAAAAAAAAAACCACTTCAACTTTCAAAAAACAAAGTTTGTGGCATCAAGTCCCATCATTCATGGCAAATAGATGGGGAAACAATGGACACAGTGATAGACTTTATTTTCTTGGACTCCAAAATCACTGCAGATGGTGACTGCAGCCATGAAATTAAAAGACAATTGCTCCTTGGAAGGAAAGCTCTGACAAACTTACACAGCATATTAAAAAGCAGAGACATTACTTTGCCGACAAAGGTCCACCTAGTCCAAGTTAAAAATTTTCCAGTAATCATGTATGGATGTGAGAGTTGGACTATAAAAAAGCTGGACACAGAAGAATTGATGCTTTTGAACTGTGGTGTTGGAGAAGATTCTTGAGAGTCCATTGGACTGCAAGGAGATCCAACCAGTCAAATCTAAGGAAATCACTCCTTGGTTTTCACTGGAAGGACTCATCAGTTTGTACTTCCTGGGGGACTTCAGTTTGCATTATAATGACTCATCAGCTGAAGCTCCAATACTTTGGCTACCTGATGTGAAGAACTGACTCATTGGAAAAGACTGTGATGCTGGGAAAGATTGAAGGCAAGAGGAGAAGGGTATGACAGAGGATGAGATGATTGGATGGCATCACTGACTGGATGGACATGAGTTTGAGCATGCTTTGGGAGTTGGTGATGGTGAAAGGTCGTTGTTGAATTACGACGCTGGGATTCTTGGCCCCCCGAGGAGAAGAATTCAATCCGGGGCCAGAGACGAGGCTTGATAGCTCAGAGCTTTTGTGTAACAAAGTTTTATTAAAATATAAAGGAGATAAAGAAAGCTTCTGACATAGGCATCAGAAGGGGGCAGAAAGAGTACCCCCCTTGCTAGTCTTTAGCTGGATGTTTTATAGTCATCAGCAGTCTGTTAATGAAAGAAAAGAATGTCTCAAAACTTAGAATGGCACCAGGCCCCTCACCCATAAGGTGTATTTTGGGATAATCTTGGCTCCAAATGGTTCATCTTGGGCCATAAAAGGATTAACTTGAATCTGGAAGAAGGGCAGAGCACCATACAAATAGTGTCATTTACATAGATTAGAGGAACAATATCGGAGTATAACATACCGAACTGACTTGAAGACAGAGTTTGGGGTAAATGCATAGTACATTAGCATAGCTTAAGATAAACATTTCCATAAGAAAAAGGCATTGGTTAACTTTAGGTGAAACCAGGTGTCATGGCAACACAGAATTTTAAGAGAAACCTCTTTTTAAATTTGTAGAGAGAAGGAAAAAAATATCGTTAGTTTGTTTCCTCCTGCTACTTAAGGGAGATAAAAATGTCTGACACTTGCAGGCTATTTTCTCCATTTGGAGACCCCTGGCCTTCCTGCCTGTTACCCTCTCAATGGACAGGGAAGCCTGGTGGGCTGTGGTCCATCTAGTCACAAAGAGTAGAACCCAACTGAGTGACTGAACTGATTGAATGTTTATTGTGGATTTTTATGTTTGCTATTAGTTTGCTTTCTTATTATTTTTCAGACTAGTTGAGAGTAAGGGAGGAAGCAAACACTCAAGTTTATACATTCTAAATTAGAGATCTTTGGGAGATAACGAGTAAGCAGTTGTGTTTGAAGATGTAGAACTCAGGAAGTGGTCCTGATTAAATATATTAAACTGAGGATTAGAATCATATAGGTAGTCTTTGCAGCCTTTTGAGTAGAGAAGATAAAATTAAGAAAGAACAATGTGATTGGAAGGGAAAAGAATCAACTGTAGAAAACTAAGAAATTCCAAAATGTAAAGATTTTAAAGAAAGAGATGAAGATTTTAAATAAAGATATAAATGAAGAGAAGGCTCCAGAGATTTAGAAGAAATATGTCAAATGTTATATAACAGAAGACTAAGAAAAATTGATTTGAGAAAAAAATTGATTAGAGATCAGTAGAGTCAAATGCAGCTAAGTAAAACAGAGGAATGCTGTAAGTGTCCCATATATTAAAGGTTTCAGCATTAATTGCTGAATTTAATAAGACCACTTTAGATACAGTAATTTGGGGGGAATCTAGTCTGGAATGGGACTGCCAAGCAATTAGAATAAAAATTTTTATTCTTTGGGTGGGGAGGGGCTCTTGAAAAATATACTTGTCTTAACTCTATTCTTCAACTTTATACTCTTAGTTCAATTCACATACTTGGGATTATCTTCTACATTTTCTTTATTACTCCATGTTGCAATATTCTATACTACTCAGCTATCCCAAAAGAGTCTTGTAATTTGCATTGTTTCACTTTTGATCAAATTTGATTCATGTCCCTGGAGTGTACTGTCACAATCTTATGTCTAACTCACATTCATTCTTCATGGTCCAACTGAGACAACAACCATTTCATGTGCTAGTATTATATCCTATAAGCAGATGTGTTCTTTGTCCCAGGAATAATTAGTTGAAATCTCCATTTCAGTTCAGTTCAGTTGAGTTGCTCAGTCGTGTCCGACTCTTTGTGACCCTATGAATCGCAGCACGCCAGGCCTCCCTATCCATGACCAACTCCCAGAGTTCACTCAGACTCACATCCATCGAGTCAGTGATGCCATCCAGCCATCTCATCCTCTGTTGTCCCTTTCTCCTCCTGCCTCCAACCTCTCCCAGCATCAGAATCTTTGCCAATGAGTCAACTCTTCCCATAAGGTGGCCAAAGTACTGGAGTTTCAGCTTTAGCATCATTCTCTCCAAAGAAATCCCAGGGCTGATCTCCTTTAGAATGTACTGGTTGGATCTCCTTGCAGTCCAAGGGACTCTTAAGACTCTTCTCCAACACCACAGTTCAAAAGCACCAATTCTTCAGTGTTCAGCTTTCTTCACAGTCCAACTCTCACATCCATACACGACCACTAGAAAAACCATAGCCTTGACTAGACTGACCTTTGTTGGCAACATAATATCTCTGCTTTTGAATATGCTATCTAGGTTGGTCATAACTTTTCTTCCAAGGAGTAAGCATCTTTTAATTTCATAGCTTATGTAGGCTAGTAGTTGGGACTGAGTATTTGAACCTATCTTAACAATTTGAAAAACTGATTTTGTGCTTGTTCAATCAAATAATGTTTTTGAAATGAGGATTGTATCTGGTATATCGGTATTTAATTTTATAAAGACTTAGTTTCATTGTATTTTACAAATGAATTAGTCCACAGCAAAGCAGAAATTTTTCAGAAGTGATACTTTATCCCACATAGTTTGGGAAGCACTAAACAAGATGACATGAAAGTGATCATTTCAACCCTGCCATCATTCAAGCAGATCAAATCACCTAAATGCTATTTTACAATATATGTATTTTGGATGCAAAATTAGAACATGCCATATTCAGGTTCTTCCTGGATTTCTTTCCAAAAATCACAATTTCTTGAAAGGCAAAGTAAAATAATATCTCTCAAAGGTTTATGTTGTAAATATAGAGCAAAACTTATGGCTAAAATGACAAAATTTTAGACAAATACAAGTAAATGAGTGGTTTTGTTTTTTTTTTTTTTTTTTGGAAATTTAAAGATCAGATGAAAAAAGAAATACTAACCATTTAAGGAAGAAAATTTGGAGGATTATATTGTGCAATTAAAACAGAACCCATTTCCTATTAATTCAAGACTGAATAAAGAAAGTTAATAGTTGGAATCATATGTTTAATAAGACAGACAACATTTTTTTCACAGAAGATAGCTGTGAAATGGTGACTATATTTTAGCAAGATGTGTAAAGGTGAGAGGGTTATAGCTACTTTGTTATTTAAACTAGACAAAGTTACTTTATAAGTGGCTACTATATTTTAGGTTAGTTACATGGGGTTGAAAATTAAACACATTTCTTTACTCTGATATGAATGAGAGAGATTAGACATTTTAAAACAAATTATACTATGGCAAAAAAACATAGGAGAGTTTAGCCCAAATTATACTAAGAAAGCTGAAAAAAGAATACTTCTCATCTAAGGAATGTTTAAGTGGTAAGGATAAGAAAACTTAATTCATTGGAAGAAGGGTCTCCCATATATATATATGGGAGAAAGTAAGAAAAGTTTATTTAAACCAGGGATAACCAATAGGACTAGAATTGAATGAGTCTGATCCAGTAATGACCACCTGGGACATTGTTAACAAGGATGAGATTAGTGGGAAATTGGTAATGGCTGACATTTCTTAAGCAGTTTTATTGAGATATAATTGACATATAACAAATGAAATACTTAAAATATATAATAAGTTTGACATATGCATATATTCATGAGACCATCACCACAGTCAAGATGGTGAACATATTCATTCATCACCATCAAAAGTTTCTTTGTGCCTTTTTTTTCTTCCCTCCCACTTCTCCCTGCACCTCCAATTCCCACACAACCTCTAATGTGTTGTTACTATAAATTTGTTTTATTTTTTCACAGGTTCTGTGTAAATTGTTTCTGGCCTGGGTTCTTTCCTTCAGGGTAGTTATCTGGAGATTTACCCAGGTTCTTGTGGGTGTTAGTTGATAGCTTTTCTTTTCATTGTTGAGTAGTATTCCAGTGTACAGATATACCACAGTTTATCCATTGGCTTGTTGTGGTTACTTGGGTTGTGTCTACTTTTTGACTTAGGAGCTTAATATGTTTTTTGAGTACTTACTTTGGGCCAAACACCTTCTAAGTGGTGCTGTAGTAAAGAACCCGCCTGCAATGTAGGTGACATAAACATAAGCAGGTTCGATCATTGGGTTGGGAAGATCCCCTGGAGGAGGGCATAGCAACCCTCTCCAGTAACCTTGCCTGGAGAATACCATGAACAGAGGAGGCTGGGGGCTACAGCCCATGGGGTCACAAAGAGTCAGACATGACTGAGTGACTGAGTACACGTGCATGAGGCAAGCACTCCCCCTCCTTGTTGATGAGCAACTGAAGCACCGTGTGGCCAAGTAAACTGCCCATGATCATGCATCTGTTAAAAGAAAGAACTAGGATTCAAACCTAGACAGCATGATTCTAGCTAAAGGATATTCTCTAGACAGGAAACACAAAAAGGGTGTATAAATTTGAACCCAAAACAATAAAGTAAATGGCAATGGGATCATGCTGCTGCTGCTGCTAAGTCGCTTACTTATCAATAATTACCTTAAATATAAATGGGTTGAATGCCCCAGCCAAAAGACAAAGACTGGCTGAATGGATACAAAAACAAGACCTCTATATATGTTGTCTACAAGAGACCCACCTCAAAACAGGGGACACATAGAGACTGAAAGTGAAGGGCTGGAAAAAGATTTTCCATGCAAATAAGACCAAAAGAAAGCAGGAGTCGTAATACTCATATCAGATAAAATAGACTTTAAAACAAAGGCTGTGAAAAGAGACAAAGAAGGCCACTACATAATGATCAAAAGATCAATCCAAGAAAAAGATATAACAATTATAAATATATATGCACCCAACATAGGAGCACCACAATATGTAAGACAAATGCTAACAAGTATGAAAGGGGAAATTAACAATAACACAGTAATAGTGGGAGACCTTAATACTCCAATCACACCTATGGACAGATCAACTAAACAGAAAATTAACAAGGAAACACAAACTTTAAATGATACAATAGACCAATTAGACCTAATTGATATATATAGGACATTTCACCCCAAAACATGAATTTCACCTTTTTCTCCAGTGCACATGGAACCTTCTCCAGGATAAATCACGTCCTGGGCCATAAATCTAGCCTTGGTAAATTCAAAAAAATTGAAATCATTCCAAGCATCTTTTTTGACCACAATGCAGTAAGATTAGATCTCAATTACAGGAGAAAAACTATTAAAAATTCCAACATATGGAGGCTGAACAACATGCTGCTGAATAACCAACAAATCACAGAAGAAATCAAAATATGCATAGAAACGAATGAAAATGAAAACACAAAAACCCAAAACCTGTGGGACACTGTAAAAGCAGTGCTAAGGGGAAAGTTCATAGCAATATAGGCATACCTCAAGAAACAAGAAAAAAGTCAAATAAATAACCTAACTCTATACCTAAAGCAACTAGAACAGGAAGAAATGAAGAAACCCAGGGTTAGTAGAAAGAAAAACATATTTTTTAAAAAAATATGTATAGTAAAATACATTCACATATGTAGGGTTGAAAGAACAGCTTCTCAGAAGAATAGTTAGCATAACAAAGGCAAAGAGACAGAAAAGTTATAAGCAAGGTTTCTGGCCCTATATAATTAAGTTCATGGTGTGATGCTGCAGAAAGAGTGAACTGAGAAAACAACAGTAGATGGTGTGGGTGGGACTGATGGTATGGGTGGAGGCCTACATGCCTTGCAAGGCATCTGGACTTCTTATTCTCTTTCAAACCAGAGGATCTGCCAATTGGAAAATTAAATCTGGCAACCTTGTGAAAGATAGAATGAATAGTAGAAAGACTGAAAACAGAGAGTGCAGTAAAACTGAGAAGTAAATCTTTTCTCAACCTGTTCAGGACCAACATGGGAGATAAATTGACATCAGGGGATCTGCTTAGGCTTTGAGGATGCTCAGCCACCTCTCACATGTTACTGGCTTGTGACACTGGGGCAATGGCCTTGTTTCTTTTCCCTTATGCTTAACTGACACAAGTTATCGGATTGGAGGCACCTGAATATATACCACCTTCTATGAGGAATTTCCAGAAGGAAATGGCTATGGCTCAGTGCCTTGAAAAAAGTAGGACACAGCTAACAAAATTTAGAAATTTAAAAATTTAGTACTATGAGAATTCTCAAATCAGTTAAATATACTAAAACCCATAAAATAAAGGAAGGCTTAAAAACAGATTTATATTGAATGAAAAGTATGTATGTATGTGTATTCCCAAAGTTTGAGGAATAAGTATAAAACAATTCAAATAAATATAAATCATTGGGTACATCTTTAGGTTACACTTGAACCTTTAAGCAATATATATACATATATATATACACGTATATATTTCTAATTTAATCTTTACTGAATATCATTCATATAACAAAATGCAATAATTATGCAGTGAACATACAGTAGTTTCTATCAAATGTAGTACAGCCACACAGGTTAAACAAATATATGGATCCAGTTTCAATAGAGTAGAATGTGATATTACAAGTGAAAGGAATATATTATTACCATTTTATTTCAGTTTAATGCTGTTTCACTGGGATTTTACTGTTTGGATTTGTAATGAATTAAGGCAATCTCTCTAGATGTAAATATGTTATGAATTTGTCAAATTAACACTAGATATATGGAGCACATGGTGCCAGATGGTAAGTTGAGTTTCAACAGACCAAGAGGGAAACTGAAATAGAGTTTAGTATTCACAGGCCCTTGAAGAAGGATCCAGCAGGCCTCAAGGGACTACATTGCCGAGTACAATGAGAGAGAGACAGGACCTGGGCACATGCCTTCATTGTGGTCCATGAATGGAGTAATTTAGGATTTCTGCACTAAAGCCAGATTGGTCAATTCAAACAAAAATAGTGGGGCTTTGGTAAAACCTGTGGGGAACTTATCTAAGGAGCACATAGGAGGAGGGCTTAGCAGGTAGGTGAGACTGTGATCAGAGGAGTTGTGGGGAAGTCACATCAGAAACTTAAAACTTACTTGTGACTTTGAGGGCTGTTACTGAGGGCATCTGAATGCTTGATGGGTAAGTTTAAGGTTACTGCAGTCTGCTTGGTCAAACAATACACAAGACCAGGCAGCAAAATGATGAAGTGACTTAGCTAAAGTCAACAAAATCTGAAAATGTACATGCTGTAGTAATTATGAGAAAGTTCACAGTGAAGCAATTTTTGTTTTTTTCATATTCTAACAGTTCAAACAAAATAGATAAAGCCTGTGTTTACAAAATGTATTTCTGGGAAATACTTTTGATGTGACATTTTTAGGCTTTTATTATTTTTTTAAAGAAATTAAAGGAAATTGAATTTTAAGTATGTATCTTGTCCAGATTAAAATTTTATTGTATTTTTTAGTAGCTTGAAAAGTAACTGTCAAAATCGTTAACTGACTTGTTGCTGTGATCATAATATTATTTAAATACAACAGATTAAATTGTTCCTTTTTCTGACCTCAGTGCTCAGAGTTATCTAGTGACAACTTTCTTTCCTGTAACTATCCATTATACCATAAATATTTTTAAAATGAGTGATAATTTAAGGCAACATTAAGAAATGAGCATTCTATTTTTAAAATACATTTTAAATTATCTAAAGGCTTAAGGTAATTAAGGCTAAAGGTTTCAACAGTACGTGAATCATGAAATTACAGGTGTTCTGCACTTAGAAAAGGCAGAAGAACCAGAGATCACCTTTCCAACATCCGTTGGATCCTCAAAAAAGCAAGAGAATACCAGAAAAACATCTACTTCTGCTTTATTGATTATTCCAAAGCCTTTGACTATGTGGATCATGAGAAACTGGAAAATTCTTCAAGAGATGAGAATAGCAGACCATCTTACCTGCCTCCTGAAAAATCTGTATGCAGGTCAAGAAACAACATTTAAAACCAGGCATGGAACAGAGTGGTTCCACATTGTGAATGGAGTACGTCAATGCTGTATATTGCCATCCTGCTTGTTTAACTTATATGCAGAGTACATCATGAGAAATGCTAGGTTGGATGAAGCACAAGCTAGAATCAAGATTGTGGGAGAAATATCAATTATCTCACATACCCAGATGACACCACCCTGATGGTGGAAAGCGAAGAAGTAAAGAGCTTCTTGATGAAGGTTAAAGAGGAGAATGAAAAAGATGGGTTAAAACTCAACATTCAAAAACTGAAGATCATGGCATCCGGTCTCATCACTTTGTGGCAAATAGATGGGGAAATAATTGCTACAGTGACAGATTTTATTTTGGGGATCTTCATAATCACTGCAGATGGTGACTGCAGCCATGAAATTAATAGACATTTGCTCCTTGGAAGAAATTTTATGACCAACCTAGAGAGCATATTAAAAAGCAGAGACATTACTGTGCCGAAAAAGGTCCAACTAGTCAAGGCTATGGTTTTTCCAATAGTCATGTATGGATGTGAAATTTGGACTACAAGAAATCGGATCACCAAAGAATTGATGCTTTTGAACTGTGGTGTTGGAGAAGACCCTTGAAAGTCCCTTGGACTCCAATGAAATCAAACCAGTCAATCCTAAAGAAAATCAGTCCTGAATGTTCATTGGAAGGACTGATACTGAAGCTGAAACTCCAATACTTTGGCCACCTGATGGGAAGAACTGACTCATTCGAAAAGACCCTGATGCTGGGAAAAATTGAAGGCAGGAGGAGAAGGGGATGACTCAGGATGAGATGGTTGCATGGCATCACTGACTCGATGGATATGAGTTTGAGCATGCTCTCGGAGTTGGTGATGGACAGGGAAACCTAGTGTGCTGCAGTCCAGGGGTCACAAAGAGGCAGACATGACTGAGTGGCTGAACTGAACTGAAAGGCTTAAGGTAGAAAAGACTGAAGGAACAATATTGCCGGAAGTGAAAACTGATTTTTATATTACAATAAGATTTGTATTATCTTTCTAACACAAGTTTTTGGTGCATGTTTGTACTTACCGGGGGTCTTCAGTTTGCATTATAAGAAACAAAGGAGAGATGGAATTCATATTTTTGTTAAAATTTGTATAGTGGCAGATTCTAAGCTCCACATAGTCCTAAATTATACATAAGCATGTGATTTAGATTTATGTATATTTACAATGCATCTTCCCAGATAGCTCAGTGAGTAAAGAATCTGTCTGCAATGCAGAAGACAAAAGAGACTCAGGTTCAGTCCCTGGGCTGGGAAGATCATCTGGAGAAGGACATGGCAACCCACTCCAGTATTCTTGCCTGAAGAATCCCTTGGACAAAAAAAAAAAAAAAAAAAAAAATCCCATGGACAGCGGAGCCTGACAGACTACAGTCCACAGGATCACAAAGAATCAGACAGGAATGAAGTGACTGACTGAGCCAAGGACAGTACAGTATATTGTATCCTTCTTTCTGCTATAAAAATGATACTATTTGAATGACTACATGATAAGAGCTCAAAAGTTTGGAGGTGATCATTATTTGAACATGATACTACCCTTAAAATGTTTCAGTTGACTACTATTCAAATACCTACAAGAATATCTTTAGTTCCATCACTCAGTCATGTTCAGTTCTTTGCGGTAAAACGGACTGTAGAACATCAGCCCTCCCTGTCCATCACCAACTCCTGGAGGTTATTGAAACTTGTGTCTATTGAGGTTATTGATATGTCTCCCGGAAATCTTGATTCTAGCTTGTGCTTCATTCAGTCCAGCATTTCTCATGATGTACTCTGCACATAAGTTAAACAAGCAGGGTGACAATATACAGCTTTGACAAATTCCTTTCCCTATTTGGAACCGGTCTATTGTTGCATGTCCAGTTCTAACTGTTGCTTCTTGTCCTGCATACAGATTACTCAGGATGCAGGTCAGGTGATCTGGTATTCCCATCTCTTTCAGAATTTCCCACAGTTTGTTGTGATAAACACAGTCAATGGCTTTCACTTAGTGAATGAAGCAGAAGTAGATGTTTTGTGGAACACTCTTGCTTTTTTGATGATTCAACAGATGTTGGCAATTTGATCTCTAGTTCCTCTGCCTTTTCTAAATACAGCTTGAACGTCTGGAAATTCATGGTTCACATACTATTGAAGCCTGGCTTGGAGAATTTTGAGAATTACTTTACTACTGTGTGAGATGAGTGCAATTGTGCCATAGTCTGAGCATTCTTTGGCATTGCCTTTCTTTGGGATTGGAATGAAAACTGACTACTTCCAGTCCTGTGGCCAGTGTTGTTTTTTCAAATCTGCTGGCATATTGAGTGCAGCACTTTCACAGAATCATGTTTTAGGATTTGAAACAGTTCAACTGGAATTCCATCACCTCCACTAGCTTTGTTCCTAGTGATGTTTCCTAAGGCTCACTTGACTTCTCATTCCAGGATGCCTGGCTCCAGGTTAGTGGTCACACCATCGTGGGCTTCCCTGGTGGCACAGACAGTAAAGCATCTGCCTGCAATGCTGGAGACTTGCATTCAATCTCTGAGTCAGGAAGATCCCCTGGAGAAGGAAATAGCAACCCACTCCAGTACTCTTGCCTGGAAAATTCCATAGACAGAGGAGCCTTGTAAGCTACAGTCCATGGGGTCGCAAAGAGTCAGACATGACTGAGCTACTTCACTTCTTCATCGTGATTATCTGGGTTACTAGGATCTCTTTCGTGTAGTTCTTCTATGTATTCTTGCAACCTCTTCTTAATATCTTCTTCTTCTGTTGGGTCAATACCATTTCTGTCCTTTATTGTGCCCATCTTTGCATGAAAATTTTCCTTGGCATCTCTAATTTTCTCGAAGAGATCGTTAGTCTTTCCCATTCTATTGTTTCCCTCTAATTCTTTGCACTAATCACTGAGGAAGGCTTTCTTATCTTTCCTTGCTATTCTTTGGAACTCTGCATTCAAATGGGTATATCTTTCCTTTTCTCCTTTGCCTTTCACTTCTCTTATTTTCTTAGCTATTTGTAAGGCCTCCTCAAACAACCATTTTTCATTTTTGCATTTCTTTTTTCCTGGGGGTGATCTTGATCCCTGCCTCCTATACAATGTCAGAAACCTCTGTCCATAGTTCATCAGGCACTCTATCAGATCTAGTCCCTTAAATCTATTTCTCACTTCCACTATATAATCATAAGGGATTTGATTTAATATCTGAATGGTCTAGTGGTTTTCTCTACTTTCTTCAATTTAAGTCTGAATTTGGCAACAAGGAGTTCATGATCTGAGCCACAGGTAGTTCCTGGTCTTGTTTTTGCCAACTGTATAGAGCTTCTCCATCTTTGGCTGGAAAGAATATAATCAATCTGATTTCAGTATTGACCATCTGATGATGTCCTTGGGTAGAGTCTTCTCTTGTGTTGTTGGAAGAGAGTGTTTGCTATGACTAGTGTGTTCTCTTGTAAAAATTCTGCTACTCTTTGCCCTGCTTCATTCTATACTCCTTGGCCAAATTTGCCCTTTACTCCAGGTGTTTCTTGACTTCCTACCTTTCCATTCCAGTCCCCTAAAATGAAAAGGACATCTTTTTTTGTGTGTTAGTTCTAGAGGACATCTTTTTTTGTGTGTTAGTTCTAGAAGGTCTTGTGGGTTTTTATAGAACCTTTCAACTTCAGCTTCTTTAACATTACTGTTTGGGGCATAGACTTGGATTACTCTGAAACTGAATGGTTTGTCTTGGAAATGAACAGAGATCATCCTTTCATTTTCTAGATTGCATCCAAGTGCTGCATTTTAGACTCTTTTGTTGACTATGATGGCTATGCCGTTTCTTCAAAGGAAATCTTGCCCATGGTAGTAGATATAACGGTCATCTGAGTTAAGTTCACCCATTCCAGTCCATTTCAGTTCTCTGATTTCTAAAACATCGATGTTCACTCTTGCCATCTCTTATTTGACCACTTTCAATTTGCCTTGATTTATGGACCTAACTTTCTAGGTTCCTATGCAATATTGCTCTTCACAGCATTGGTCTTTACTTCCATCACCAGTCATACCCACGACTGGGTGTTGTTTTTGCTTTGCCTCTGTTTCTTCATTCTTTCTGGAGTTATTTCTTCTAGAAATAACTGGTAGAATATTGGGCACATACCAACCTTGGGAGCTCATCTTTCATTGTCCTATCTTTTGGCCTTTTCATACTTTTCATGGGGTTCTCAAGGCAAGAATACAGAAGTGGTTTGCCATTCCCTTCTCCAGTGACAAGAATATCTTACAGAGGTATAATTCAATAATATTTCCTGCCTTCCACTTTTCTCCTGCTTCCTTTTTTTCCTATTTGTTTTTCTTCATATACACTGAAGAATACCAGTCTTCCTGTTGGTAGGCCTTGCAATAGGCACTAGGAACAACACTACAGACACCAAACCAAACCATAGAAAACGGTTTCTCCTTTTCAGATATTCACCACATTGTAATGGGTATTAACATGTAAATAGTCCAATATAATATAATGTAAGCTGAAAGACCCTGATGATGGGAAAGATTGAAGGCATAAGTAGAAGAGGATGGCAGAAAATGAGATGATTAGGTATCATCACTGAGTCAATGAATATGAATTTGAGCAAACTCCAGGAGTTAGTGTAAGACAGAGAAGCCTGACATGTTGCAGTCTGTGGGGTCACAAAGAGTTGGGGACAACTTGACAACTGAACAAAAAAGAAGAGGTAAGAACAAGGTGCTGGACTCAAAGG
Organism: Oryx dammah; assembly: GCF_014754425.2. Taxonomy (NCBI): domain Eukaryota; kingdom Metazoa; phylum Chordata; class Mammalia; order Artiodactyla; family Bovidae; genus Oryx; species Oryx dammah. The sequence goes on along the minus strand of NW_024070187.1, from coordinate 79,242,096 downwards.
ATGATTTTTCTTTTTCTTATATTGAAGAAAGTAGCTTCAGAGGCCTCTTCCATTTATTAACAGTTCCAGCACACTGAAGGATCATTCTGGGGCTAGCTGTAACAGTAAAGGGCAGTCTACTAAAGTAGAAAATACCTCCTCTAAAATGCCTTACATTATTGACCTTTCAGGCTTTCACTGAAGGCATACTGTTTTAAAGACAGCTTTGGAGTATTCAGGAAGGAAGGCAAAGATGAATTCTCTATCTACTTAAGAGTTTAAAATGTGCACACTTTGCAGGCTCTGTACCACTGCAATGATATATTTTATTACTGAATTTTAAGGATTTGTAATATTTTTTAATTAATTAATTATTTTTAAAAATAATCATCAGTTCAGTTCAGTTGAGTCACTCAGTCGTGTCCGACTCTTTGTAACCCCATGAATAGCAACACGCCAGGCCTCCCTGTCCATCACCAACTCCTGGAGTTCAATCAGACTCACGTCCATCGAGTCAGTGATGCCATCCAGCCATCTCATCCTCTGTCGTCCCCTTCTCCTCCTGCCCCTAATCCCTCCCAGCATCAGAGTCTTTTCCAATGAGTCAGCTCTTCACATGAGGTGGCCAAAGTACTGGAGCTTCAGCTTTAGCATCATTCCTTCCAAAGAAATCCCAGGGTTGATCTCCTTCAGAATGGACTGGTTGGACCTCCTTGCCGTCCAAGGGACTCTCAAGAGTCTTCTCCAACACCACAGTTCAAAAGCATCAATTCTTTGACGCTCAGCCTTCTTCACAGTCCAACTCTCACATCCATACATGACCACAGGAAAAACCATAGCCTTGACTAGACAGAGCTTAGTCTGCAAACTAATCTCTCTGCTTTTGAATATGCTATCTAGGTCAAGTTATTTTCAATCCCTGTTGATCAACTTGGATTCAAAAAAGTAACCTGAGCCTACCAGTTTGTCACCACATAAAATTTATGAATATCACACACATGTATTTTCCTATGAGAAGTCAGTTCTCTTTAAGACTGGTTTATTTTTAACTTCCTACTAAAACACATATTTTGAGAATTTATCTTACTCTTAAACTGAAGAATGTTGTACTTCTGCTTTCTTATCAACTCATCATTCTAACATTGTATTTTAAAAAGAATAATTTAATTATTACCTGTACTTTTTATTAAATTGTAGTTTAAGTTTTCTCATTACATATTTTTATTGTCTCTCAAATAACCATGTAACATTACTTCATGTTGTGTGTTTCTGATTAGTTTTCTGATTCGACTGGTTGTCTTACTTTTTAAAAAAATTTTAAAATATAGTTAATTATTTTTCAAAACATTTGATTAATTACTGCCTGTCTAATTGGGTCCTTTATTTGTCAATACTGGTCTGTGTGTCATTAAATGAATATATAGTATCTGCTTCTCATAAACTTCATTTAATAAAATCCTATTATAGTCTAAATTTAATTTAACCAGACTTTAACAAAGAATCCTGGGGCAATCATATAGATATATACTGCTACTGTTTTTAATAGATAGAAAAGTTTCAAAAAGATTTCACTCTAAAATTCCTGAGAACTACTTTTTATCTGAAAAGCTATTTTAGGTAGAATTTTTTTAACTGTTGACATGATAACATAAATAGCAAGAAAAACCCATAAAGCCTGTGATGTTCATTGTTAAAATAAAACCTGCTTTACTTCAAAGTGGGGAGAAAAAAAAATCAAATAAGTTTTTCATAATTTTAAATAGACAGAACCATAAATTTACTTACTTGCTTTCACTTTTCAAATAGCATTTCTGGCATTGTGTAGACCTAATGTCTTCCTAGGTCACTGTTGATAATAGAATTAGATAACTTAATGGTACATATATGTCATAGTTTAAGTATTAAGTTGGTACAAGTGTAATTGCAGTTTCAGAGCATGAATTTTAAATCATTATAAGTAGGCTCTAACACATCTTTATTTGTCAATACAGGAATCAGTACAATCAACACATTTTTGCCAACAAGACATAAGCTTGTTTATTCCTGTAGTATAAGAATCCATGCTTTAGGATTTGACAAACTCTTGGAAAGCGTGTTTTGCCTTCTGATGGTTGTGGAAGCGTTTTCTCTGCAAAAAGTTGTCAAAATGCTTGAAGAAGTGGTAGTGTTTGGTGAGGGGCCAGGTGAATGTGGTGGAAGAGACAAAACTTTTTAGCCTAATTCTTTCAACTTTTGAAGTTCTGGTTATGTGATGTGTGGTTGGGTGTTGTTGTGGAGAGGAAGTGGGCCCTTTCTGTTGACTGATGCGGCATTGCAGTTTTTGGTGTATCTCATTGATTTACTATGCATCTTCTCAGATATAATGGTATCACCAGGATTCAGAAAGCTATAGTGGATCAGACCAACAGACCACCTGTGACCATGACATTTTTTGGTGCAAGTCTGGCTTTGGGAAGTGCTTTGGAGCTTCTTTCTATTCCAGTCACTGAGCTAGTTGTCACTAGTTGTCATATAAAATCCACTTTTCATGGCAAGTCACAATCTTATAGAGAAATGGTTCATTATTGTTGCATAGAATAAGAGAAGATGAAACTTCAAAGTGATTTTGTTTTCTTCGGTCAGCTCATGAGGCATCCACTTATAGTTTTTTCACCTTTCCAGTTTGCTTGAAATACCGAATGACCATCGAATGTTTGACATTGAGTTCTTCAGCAACCTCTTGTGTAGTTGTTAAGAGGATCAGTTTCTATGATTGATTTCAACTAGTTGTTATTAACTTTATGATATCCTGCCACTATACTCCTCTTCCTCAAGTCTCGCCTCTCCTTTGCAAAACTTCTTGAACCACCACTGCACTGTACATTTGTTAGCAGTTCCTGAGACAAATGCATTGTTGATGTTGTGAGTTGTCTCTGCTGCATTATGATCAATTCTGAACTCGAATTAAAAAATCACTCAAACTTGTTTTTTGTCTAACATTATTTCCATAGCCTATAATAAATGTAAAATAAACAGCAAGCAATAAGTCATTAGCAAAAATAAACATAAAGCTAGAAATGAACATTAAAATGATGTATAACATAACCACATTTATTTAAGAATGCATTCCAAAGTCAACTGGCAAAGTTCAACAATGCAAAACTGCAATTACTTTTGCACCAACCTAATATGTAAACACAATTTGGCTAAAATACCTAAGTTTCTAGTAAAGTGATATTAAGGCTATACTATATTATAATAGAAAAAAATCTGGACTTCTAGGTTAGCTTTGCTTGTTTTCATGAACACACCCACTACTCCTTTTCCTAATCATGAATCTTCTAATTACACACACCACTCACTATCTCATCAGTCCTAAAATGAGGGTCCGACTTGTGGAGTTCCAAAATGCACATGTGACTGAATGTGTAGTTTTTTTTCATATCTGTTCACATAATTAACTCAAAGTTATTTATTTGGGAGGTTGAAGAATCCAACAATCAGAAAGTGACTGCCACATGATTAAAGTATCCCCATCAACAGAGATTTCACCTGTGAAGAGACTTCTTTAATGAACTGTGGGAGAAAGTTTCAGCTTATCCAGTCTATCAAGCTGTTGACTCTCTAGAATCTCTCTTTGTCTTTACTACATCCAATCAGTAAATCATTTCATTCTATACACAAAATATCTTCTCACTGAATGTAAACATCCTAGTTTAAATTATCATCATCTCTGACATATGGACTAATCTACATTCTACATCAGTCTTCATGAAACACCCACAGTATATGTAGCTAAACAGAGTAAATATACAATGTATAATGTAAATATACTAGTTTCTATATGAGTAGTTACAGCCATAAAGCTTCCACAAGATCACCACATGAAATAGAATTTGCTATTTGTTATTACAAATAGTTTTGTTATTGCATTATCACTTTGTCACCTAAAGTCTGTTCAGTTACAGAAACCAGAGATCATATGTCCAGAGGTATAATTACTTACTTATATAATGCTTCTTATTATGTTGTCCTGTGTTTAATAAAACAAAGTTTTTACATTTAAAACTGTCTTACTTAAGGCTAAGAGGTCTGTGTTTGCCTTTTCTACACAGCCTCTGAGATGAGTGTACTCTATAAGCCTATGGCCTGTACAACTACAAAAGATTAATTTTTCTATTTTCAAAAGAGATTGATAATAGTTTTCAAAAAAATGTTAACTGTACAACAATGAGAAGAATGATGATGTTATCATGCTTAATAACTACCACTTCTAGACCATGAGAAACAGAGACTAAGCTGCCTGACTTATGCAGCTGGGAAGAAATTTTTATTATTATTTGCAATCATGATTTTATGGACACTATATATAAGGCCACCCTGATGATGGAGGTAACTTTGTAATTCATGTAATAAAATAGTTGATCTTTATTTAAAACCTGATAAACTGACTATATTTTATTTTTATTTTTTTGCTCTTTATTTTATTTTATTTATTTACTTTACATTACTGTATTGGTTTTGCCATACATTGACATCAATTCGCCACAGATGTACATGAGTTCCCAATCCTGAAACCTCCTCCCACCACCCTCCCCATATCATCTCTCTGGGTCATCCCAGTGCACCAGCCCCAAGCATCCTGCATCCTGTATTCTGTATCGAACATAGACTGGCGATTCTTTTCTTACATGATAGTATACATGTTTCAATGCCATCCTCCCAAATCATCCCACCCTCTCCCTCTCCCACAGAATCCAAAAGTCTGTTGTATACATCTGTGTCTCATTTGCTGTCTTGCATACAGGGTTATCATTACCATCTTTATAAATTCCATATATATGTGTTAGTATACTGTACTAGTGGTTTTTTTTTTTTTTTTTTTTTTTTTAACCTGGCTTACTTCATTCTATATAATCGGCTCCAGTTTCATCCACCTCATTAGAACTAATTCAAATGTATTCTTTTTAATGGCTGAGTAATACTCCATTGTGTATATATATGTACCACAGCTTTTTTATCCATTTGTCTGCTGATGGACATCTAGGTTGCTTCCATGTCCTGGCTATTATAAACAGTGCTGTGATGAACATTGGGGTACACATGTCTCTTTCAATTCTGGTTTCCTCGGTGTGTATGCCCAGTAGTGTGATTGCTGGGTCATAAGGCAGTTCTATTTCCAGTTTTTTAAGGAATTGCCACACTGTTCTCCATAGTGGCTGTACTAGTTTGCATTCCCACCAACAGTGTAAGAGGGTTCCCTTTTCTCCACACCCTCTCCAGCATTTATTGCTTGTAGACTTTTGGATCACAGCCATTCTGACTAGTGTGAAATAGTACCTCACTGTGGTCTTGATTTGCATTTCTCTGATAATGAGTGATGTTGAGCATCTTTTCATGTGTTTGTTAGCTATCTGCATGTCTTCTTTGGAGAAATGTCTGTTTAGTTCTTTGGCCCAGTTTTGATTGGGTCATTTATTTTTCTGTAATTGAGCTGCATAAGTTGCTTGTATATTTTTGAGATTAGTTGTTTGTCAGTTGCTTCATTTGCTATTATATGTTGTCTACAAGAGACCCACCTCAAAACAAGGGACACATACCAGAATGAAAGTGAAGGGCTAGAAAAAAAAAGATATTCCATGCAAATAGAGACCAAAAGAAAGCAGGAGTAACAATACTCATATCAGATAAAATAGACCTTAAAACAAAGGCTGTGAAAAGAGACAAAGAAGGCCACTACATAATGATCAAAGGATCAATCCAAGAAGAAGATATAACAATTATAAATATATGTGCACCCAACATAGGAGCACCGCAATATGTAAGACAAATGCTAACAAGTATGAAAGGGGAAATTAACAATAACACAATAATAGTGGGAGAATTTAATACCCCACTCACACCTATGGACAGATCAACTAAACAGAAAATTAGCAAAGAAACACAAATCTTAAATGATACAATAGACCAGCTAGACCTAATTGATATCTATGGGACATTTCACCCCAAAACAATGGATTTCATCTTTTTCTCAAGTGCTCACGAAACCTTCTCCAGGATAGATCACATCCTGGGCCATAAATCTAGCCTTGATAAATTAAAAAAAAAAAAAAAAAGAAATCATTACAAGCATCTTTTCTGATGATAATGCATTAAGATTAGATCTCAATTACAGAAGAAAAGCTATTAAAAATTCCAACATATGGAGGCTGAACAACAAGCTTCTGAATAACCAACAAATCACAGAAGAAATCAAAAAAGAAATCAAAATATGCGTAGAAACGAATGAAAATGAAAACACAACAACCCAAAACCTGTGGGACACTATAAAAGCAGTGCTAAGGGGAATGTTCATAGAATTACAGGCATACTTCAAGAAACAAGGAAAAAGTCAAATAAATAACCTAACTCTACACCTAAAGCAACTAGAAAAGGAAGAATTGGAGAACCCCAGGGTTAGTAGAAGGAAAGAAATCTTAAAAATTAGGGTAGAAATAAATGCAAAAGAAACAAAAGAGACCATAACAAAAATGAACAAAGCCAAAAGCTGGTTCTTTGAAAGGATAAATAAAATTGACAAACCATTAGCCAGATTCATCAAGAAACAAAGGGAGAAAAATCAAATCAATAAAACTAGAAATGAAAGTGGAGAGATCACTATATTTGATTTTTATCATGTGTTTAGGAAACATGTTTTACAAGATCAAAGATGGAAACACTATGTCTTACATAAAACAGGGAAAATTAATTATATTTTATATTCTGTCTCTCTAGTATGAAAAAAAAAATTCCAGCCTCTCTTTTCTTCCTCTCTCTCTCAAACATATATAAAATAATGTTTGAAATATTTTTGCAACATTATATCTATATATCTATCATGAGAGTAAAATAACATGTGTGGTGTAATCTTATTTCTGACACACAGAAACAATGGAAATGGTGCATGGATAATAAAATAAAATTGTAATCATTTTGGAGATTGAATTTAAAAGTATTAAAATAATTTTTGGTTTCTCAACACCCATGGGGAGGAAGTGGGCTCTTTGAGAGCAGACACCTTGTCATTTAGTTCACAGCTTTCTGGTTGAATAGGTATACAATCCTTCACATCATTCAAATATCTCAGGCTTTAAGATCGATACCATATATGAAAGGAAATTTTCACTGCTTTCATGAGGACCTGGTGGTATATTTTGAAAACATACAACATGAGTAAAGGATAGGGGAACAAATATTTGATCAGATTGTAAATATTAGTGTTATTTATTAAGATTTTTTTTTTTGTTGTTCTCACACACAAACATGGTAAAATGAAACTTTCATACCGGTTTTGAAATAATGTATTCTGTTCTGTGAAATGAGAGTGAAAGATGTATATTTATTTCCTGAGGGAAGCTTTAGGAACCTCGTCTAATTTCACACAATTTCTGCCCCCTAACCTCTACCTTGGAAACAAGCAGTGTTCCATGTGATGTTTGCTACGTCAATGAAGAGCCTAGATTGAGAAAAATGCAGGGTAGTTCCTTCAGTCAGCCTGTGATATACATGTAGTGCATGTGAAAACATAGCATATATGCTTTAAAACTGCTGCACAATCTAGAATATTCTGAAAGGTGTATTCTTTTAAACTTGAATCTTTTTAATAAAACTGGAGATATTATGGGAATAATTCACTCAAGAATGGGTACAATAAAGGTCAGAAACAGTAAGGACCTAAGAGAAGAAGAAGAGATTAGGAAGAGGTGGCAAAAATACACAGAAGAATGATACAAAAAAGGCCTTAATGACTTGGATAACCACGACAGTGTTGTTACTCACCGAAAGCCAGGCATCCTGCAGTGTGAAGCCAAGCTGTCCTTAGGAAAATTTACCATGAGCAAAGCTAGTGAAAGTGATGGAATTAGAGCTGAACTATTTCAAGTCCTAAAAGATGACACTGTTAAAGTGCTGTACTCAATATGTTAGCAAACTAGGAAAACAGTGGCCACAGGACTGGAAAAGGTCAGTTATCATTCCAATTCCAAAGAAAGGCAATGCCAAATAACATTCAACTTACTGTGCAATTGCTTTTATTTCATATGCTAGTATGCTAGTAAAGTTATGCTCAAAATCCTTCAAAATAGGCTTCAGCAGTATGTGAACTGAGAACTTCCAGGGATATACAAAATGGATTTAGAAAAGACAGAGGAATTAGAGATCAAGTTGCCAACATTTGTTGGATCATAGAGAAAGCAAGGGAATTATAGAAAAATATCTGCTTCATTGAGTACATGAAAGCCTTTGACTGTGCAGATAACAACAAACTGTGTAAAATTTTTTAAGAGGTGGGAATACCAGACCATCTTACCTGTCCCTGATAAACCTGTATGTGAGTCAAGAAGCAGCAGTTAGAACCAGACATGGAACAATGGACTGTTTCAGAAATGGGAAAGAAGTATGACAAGGCTGTATAATGTCACTGTGCTTATTTAATTTATATGCAGAACACATCATGTGATATGTTGGGCTGGATGGACCACAAACTGGAATCAAGTTTGCTGGGAGAAATATCAACAATCTCAGATACACAGATAATACCACTCTGATGACAGAAAGTGAAGAGGAACTAAATAGCCTCTTGATGTAAAGGAGAAGAGGAAAAAGCTGGCTTTAAAATCAACATTATAAAAACTAAGATCACGGCATCTGATCCTATCACTTCACGGCAAATTGAAGGCGAACAAGTGGAAGAAGTGACATATTTTCTTGTCTTGGGCTGCAAAAATCACTGCCAATGGTAACTGCAGCCAAGAAATAAAAAAAGATGCTTGCTCCTTGGAAGGAAAGCTATGACAAACCTAGACAGCATATTAAAAGGCAAAGGCATCACTTTACTGACAAAGTTATATATAGCCAAAACTATGATTTTTCCAGTAGTCATGTACAGATTTGAGAGTTGGATTAGAAAGAAGGATGAATGCTGAAGAATTAATGTTTTTGAATTTTGGAGCTGGAGAAGATTCTTGAAAGACCCTTGGACCACAAGGCAATCAAACCAGTCAATCCTAAAGAAAATCAACCCTAAATATTCATTGGCAGGACTGATGTTGAAGCTGAAACTATAATACCTTGGGCACCTGATGTGAAGAGCTGGCTCATTGAAAAATACTTTGACACTGGGAAAGACAGAAGGCAAAAGGAGAAGGGGGCCAGCAGCATCAGCAACTTAATGTAAATGAATCTTAGCAAACCTCCAGGAGATTGTGAAGTACAGGGGTGCCTGGTGTGTTGCAGTTCATGGGGTTGCAAAGGGTGTGACACAACTTAGTGACTGAACAACAAATGTGTAATGTTTCCTCTTCTATTTAAAACAGTAAGATTGCAGTAAGACAGGACTACATTAAACTAAAACTTGCTGCATAGTAAAGGAAACCATCAGAAAAGATAAGACAACCTCTAAGATGGGAGAAAATTTTGCAAACTACATATGCAATAGGGACCAATATCCAAAATGTATAAGAAACTCATGTACCTCAATAGCAAAATAATAAATAACCCAACTTTAAAACAAATGAGACTTAACTAAACTTTTTTTCCCTAAGCCTTTCAGATGGCCAACAGGTACATGAAATGATTCTTGAAATCACTAGTAATCAGGTAAACGAAAATCAAAACCACAATGAGACATTTTCTCATATTTGTTATAGTATCCATCATCAAAAAGACAAGACAAAAAAAAAAAAAAAAAGACAAGACACAACATGTTGGCCAAGATGGGAATAAAGAAGAACCCTTGTGAATTATTTGTTGGTAATGTAAATTGACACAGACTCTATGGATAACAGTATGGATATTTCTCAAGAACTTTAAAATAGAACTACTATATAATCCAAAGTCAAACTTTTGGGTATATAGCCAAAGGAAGTGAAATCATTCTCTCACAGATATCTGTACTCCCGTTATTTACAAAAGCTGGAATATGGAAATAACTGGTGTGTATCTACAGATGAATGGATAAATATACATATATATACACACATATATGCATTATATATATATATATTAAATGAAATATTGTTCAGCCTTTAAAAAGAAGTATTTTGTGTCATTTGTAACAACATGGGTATAACTAAAGATCATAATGCTAAGTGAGATAAATCAGACAAGAAAGGTAAATATTGCATAGTATCACTTATATGTTAAAAAAAAATAAATTTAAGTTGAACTCAGAAACAGAGAATGGAAAAGTGAATGTTGGTGGCTGGGAGTTGGGAGAAATAAAGAGAGATTGTTAACAGAGTATGAACTTTCAGTTATAAGTGGAGTAAGGCCAGAGGATCTATTGTATAGCATGACGACTATAGCTGATATTACTGTATGATATATGGACCTAACAGAAGCAGAAGATATTAAGAAGAGGTGGCAAGAATACACAGAAAAACTGCACAAAAAAGATCTTCATGACCAAGATAATCACGATGGTATGATCACTCACCTAGAGCCAGACATCGTGGAATGTGAAGTCAAGTGGACCTTAGAAAGCATCACTACGAACAAAGCTAGTGGAGGTGATGGAATTCCATTGGAGCTATTCCAAATCCTGAAAGATGATGTTGTGAAATTGCTGCACTCAATATGCCAGCAAATTTGGAAAACTCTGCAGTGGTCACAGGACTGAAAAAGGTCAGTTTTTCATTCCAATCCCAAAGAAAGGCAATGCCAAAGAATGCTCAAACTATCACACAATTGCACTCATCTCACACACCAGTAAAGTAATGCTCAAAATTCTCCAAGCCAGGCTTCAGCAATACATGAACCATGAAATTCCAGAAGTTCAAGCTGGTTTTAGAAAATGCAGAGGCACCAGAGAACAAATTGCCAACATCCGCTGGATCATCGAAAAAGCAAGAGAGTTTCAGAAAAACATCCATTTCTGCTTTATTGACTATGCCAAAGCCTTTGACTGTGTGGATCACAATAAACTGTGGAAAATTCTGAAAGAGATGGGATACCAGACCACCTCACCTGCCTCTTGAGAAACCTGTATGCAGGTCAGGAAACAACAGTTAGAACTGGACATGGAACAACAGACTGGTTCCAAATAGGAAAAGGAGTACATCAAGGCTGTATATTGTCACCCTGCTTATTTAACTTATATGCAGAGTACATCATGAGAAATGATGGGCTGGAAGAAGCACAAGCTGGAATCAAGATTGCTGGGAGAAATATCAATAACCTCAGATATGCAAATGACACCACCCTTATGGCAGAAAGTGAAGAAGAACTAAAAAGCCTCTTGATGAAAGTAAAAGAAGAGAGTGAAAAAGTTGGCTTAAAGCTCAACATTCAGAAAACGAAGATCATGGCATCTGATCCCATCATTTCATGGGAAATAAATGGGGAAACAGTGGAAACAGTGTCAGATTTTATCTTTATAGGCTCCAAAATCACTGCGAATGGTTACTGCAGCCATGAAATTAAAAGATGCTCACTCCTTGGAAGAAAAGTTATGACCAACCTAGATAGCGTATTGAAAAGCAGAGACATAACTTTGCCAACAAAGGTCCATTTAGTCAAGGCTATTGTTTTTCCAGTGGTCATGTATGGATGTGAGAGTTGGACTGTGAAGAAAGCTGAGCACCAAAGAATTGGTGCTTTTAAACTGTGGTGTTGGAGAAGACTCTTGAGAGTCCCTTGGACTGCAGGGAGATCCAACCAATCCATTCTGAAGGAGATCAGCCCTGGGTTTTCTTTGGAAGGAATGATGCTAAAGCTGAAACTCCAATACTTTGGCCACCTCATGGGAAGCGTTGACTCACTGGAAAAGCCTCTGATGCTGGGAGAGATTGGGGGCAGGAGGAAAAGGGGATGACAGAGGATGAGATGGCTGGATGGCATCACCGACTCAATGGACGTGAGTTTGAGTGAACTCCGGGAGATGGTGATGGACAGGAAAGCCTGCTGTGCTGTGATTCATGGGTCACAAAGAGTCAGATATGACTGAGCGACTGAACTGAAGTGAACTGATAACTGAAATTTGCTAACAGTAGAATTTAAATGTTCTCACCCAAAACAAAACAAAACGGTAAATATATAAGAAAATGGATGTGTTAGTTAATTTATGGGTGAAATCTTTTAATAATACATATGTATATCAAATCATGTTAAACAGTTTAAATATCTTATTATTTAACTTGCCAATTATATGTCAATAAACCCAAAACAAATTTTAAATAAAATATTTTAATAAACATGCATAAACTGTAAAATTTTAAATATTTTATTTTATTATACTTATAATTCAATAAATTGACTCATATTCAATCTTTCCATGGGACATTAATTTCTTTAGTGATTATAGTAGATAAAAATAACTGTAATAGTCAGCAGAAAGGGATGATTCTAAACAATCAATAGAATAGGTTGGACTAGTAGAACTCTGTGATTTTTCAGATAATGAAGTTGAAAATTTATGGTTTATAAAATGATTTTGGTTTGAAAAAACATTTGAATATTGGTGCCATTAGAGTAGAAATAGTGTTTGGCTTAATCCACATAGCATTCAGTACTGGATGTTTAAAGTTATGTTTACTGTCAGACATCCATGTAGATGTGTTAAATATTCAGTTGTATATGTAAGTTTGCAGCTATGAACCAAGATAGTATGGGAGATATACATCTGAGGATTATGAAAATATATGGCATTAGAAGCCATGAGAATGCATTAGACCAGCTTTCTAAATAAAAACATGTCTTATCTTTATCCAGGACGTAATATAATGTGATGTAATGAAGATGTTGAAGCTTCATGATTCTTTAATCATCAAACATTTTTCAGATTTTCAGGCACATTAAATAATGAATTTTTCATTGTTCTAAGATGAGATAAACTATTAATTTGTTTAATTGTTGAAGATAAATTGGTCCATAAACATGCAACACACACAGTGAAATTTGAAAAGTAATGTGATTACTTTCAGTGGTCAGCACTCTATAGTAGCATTTATGGGTAGCATTTATAGTGAGCCAATGATGCAGAAAAAATTTTAGCACCTATCTCTGTGGTTTGATGTCAAACAATTAATTACAAATATGAACTTTCTAAAGATGTTTCCTCCCTAATTATTTTTGCTTGAAACTTATTTCACATTCTTTATATTTTTAAAATGTAGTATAAATCTTGTGTAGTTGTTAAGATATTTATGAGAATCACTGCAAAATGTGAAGTAACCTTTGATGTTTTGGAAACATCTATCTATCTATCTATCTATCTATCTATCTATCTATCTATCTATCAAGGTTATAAGACATGAAGTCCTTCCACACGAATATGTTTAATCTAGTTATCTAAAAGACAGTCCCACCAGTTTCTGAATGTATATAGAGCAATTTTCAGTCCAGACTAACCAATGACTCCAAATAACCAATGATGGACAGTAACAAAGATTTCATTCTCACTCAGAGCATGCCAACGTGGATGAGCTATGACTGTGCTCTGAGCTCTCCGTTCCACAAAACCAGGTTGATGAAGCAACTCTTGTTACCATTATTTCCAAGTAGAGGGAACAGAGATGGGGTGTCTTAGTTTTAATTGCTATAAAGGTGACATAGATGGGGTGATTTCTAATGTTTGAAATTGACGCGGTCCAGTTCTTCCACAGTCCATTGTCCAAAGCAAGTCAAAGAGCCAAGTCCAACACAACAAACATCACTTTCTAAAGAAGTGGAAATGAAGAATACAACAAATATTTGCTAAACATAACTAATTTGCCGAAGATTTTCAGTTCCCAAGAATCATTTAAATTATTCCTCTCTTGAAATGACAACAAATATAATATATTTTAGGAATAAAAGTATTCAAATTGGATAGATTTACATATCTGATGCTTAAAGAGGTAGATGAACTCCTACGTTTTCAGAAATTAGGTTACCTGTAATGACTCATATTCCAAGAGATACTATTAATCTTAAAATGAGGATCTCCTTGAATTTCAAGGGAATAAATCTCACATTTTAAGACTTTATGCATTATACATTTTTGGTTTTGTTTTTGTTATTGCTTTTGGTATTGTGTTGCTTTAGCTTTTGCTGAAATTCAGTTTTATTGTCTTGTGCAGCTTTCAAAAGCAAATACTAAGTATCTTAAATATTGAGGTAAAAATATTTATGTGAGTCAAGAATATTTTCAGATTTATTATAAAAAAACAGCATATTTCACAGTGGTACCATATTATATATATTTTTTGCATATAGAATTTGACAGCTGAGTGTATTTTTTAAATTTAATCTACATGTCTCTTTAACACCATCAGTAGAGAAAAAGCAAAAAAAAAAAAAATTATACAACAGAGTTAATATCTCAGTTGATTTACAAACCTGATATAAACTTATTAAAAGTAAACATCACTCTTCTGAATGTTTGTAGCCTATACAATGAAGTAAATGAGCTATGTATTTCTTTTCCTTGTCCTCTTTACATGATTAATGCTTTTAATAGCTCTTTAACACTTGAGAGCAAATACTCTAAAACTTAGCAATGCAAAAGCCAATTATTTACCTCATTATTCTGTTTGGGAATTTAGCATACAGTTGTTCAACAGTTCTGATAATATCTGCTGGGCTGGCAAAGACTTCCAGCTCGTTGCCAAGTAGCTAGGTGACTGATCTGAGAGTGAGTTCTAGGAAAAGGTGCAACAGGGCCATGTGTCTGTCATCACTGGGGAAGTTAACTTAGGTTCTGTTACAAGGTGCTGATCAGGGTGTTCACAAAAAGAATGGAAAATACATGGCCTCTTGAATCTTAACTTCATGACTAGCAGTCTCACTTTCAAAACATGCTTTTAGTTAAAGCAAATAGCAAGGCTAGCTTAAATTTAACATTGAGGGCAATAATTCTACGTCTTGATGGAAGGACTTGCAAAATATTGTGACTATGTTTATCGCAGCACAATAGTAGAGAATGTGTACTTTTATTACCAATAAATAGCATATATTGTCACCCTGCTTATTTAACTTATATGCAGAGTACATCATGAGAAACACTGGCCTGGAAGAAGCACAAGCTGGAATCAAGATGGCCAGGAGAAATATCAGTAACCTCAAATATACAGAAGACACCACCCTTATGGCAGAAAGTGAAGGAGAACTAAAGAGCCTTTGATTGAAAGTGAAAGAGGAGAGTAAAAATGTTGGCTTAAAGCTCAACATTCAGAAAACTAAGATTATGGCATCCAGTCCCATCACTTCATGGGAAATAGATGGGGAAACAGTGGAAACAGTGACTGACTTTATATTTTGGGGCTCCAAAAATCACTGCAGGTGGTGATTGCAGCCATAAAATTAAAAGACACTTACTCCTTGGAAGGAAAGTTATGACCAACCTAGATAGTGTATTCAAAAGCAGAGACATTACTTTGCCAACAAAGATCTGTTTGGTCAAGACTATGGTTTTTCCAGTGGTCGTGTATGGATGTGAGAGTTGAAGAAAGATGAGCATTGTGAAGAAAGATGAGCATTGAAGAATTGATGCTTTTGAACTGTGGTGTTGGAGAAGACTCTTGAGAGTCCCTTGGACTGCAAGGAGATCCAATCAGTCCATCCTAAAGGAGATCAGTCCTGGGTGTTCTTTGGAAGGACTGATGCTGAAGCTGAAACTCCAATATTTTGTCCACCTTATGCAAAGAGTTGACTCATTGGAAAAGACCCTGATGCTGGGAGGGATTGGGGGCAGGAAGAGAAAGGGAAGACAGGATGAGATGGCTGGATGGCATCACTAACTCGATGGACATGAGTTAGGGTAAACTCCAGGAGTTGGTGATAAACAGGGAGGCCTGGCCTGCTGAGATTCATGGAGTCACACAGAGTCAGACTCGACTGAGTGACTGAACTGAACTGATATGTACAAACAATGCAGATTGATAGATATTTCTAATGCTGAACTCATTATTGCTTATCACTTCCATGGGTATTTTCACTATATTTCAGCCTTTATTCAACATACATTTCATGGCAATACTTATTGAAGTATTCATAAACATCATCTTTTCCTTTTACATCTAAAGGCTAAGCAGCTTTGGTAAATGTCTTTGTCATTGTCACTGCAAATCAACAACTGATAACCAATTATATTTTAATCAACATTTTTTCAATAGACTATAAATCCTTGTCCTTTCCTGCTGGCTCAGAAGATAAAGAATCTGCCTGCAATGTGGAATAGCTGGGTTCGATCCCTTGGTTGGCAAGTTCCCATGTAAGACAGCATGACAACCCACTCCAATATTCTTGCCTGGAGAATCCTCATGGACAGAGGAGCCGGGCAGGAGCCAGTTCATGGGGTTGCAAAGAGTCAGACAAGACTGAGTGACTAAGCACATAAATCCTTACTTTTTCCAAGAATTTTATTCTGATAATTATTAGGCAATTATATCACTTAAATGTGGCCCTGAAACATTTCAGATTGTAATAAAGATAACTCAAACTAGATTTAAAATATACCATATGGGCATTTTATTTCCAGTTTAATTTTATCTGAATTTACATTTTGATGAACTGTAGTTCATTTCAGTTTAGTTGCTTGGTTGTGTCCGACTTTTTGTGACCCCATGAACAGCAGCACGCCAGACCTCCCTGTCCATCATCAACTCCCGGAGTTTACCCAAACTCATGTCCATTGAGTCAGTGATGCCATCCAGCCATCTCATCCTCTGTCATCCCCTTCTCCTCCTGCCTTCAACTTTTCCCAGCATCAGGGTCTTTTATTTTTTTTTTTTAGTTTTTTTTCTTTTATTTTATTTTATTTTACTTTACAATACTGTATTGGTTTTGCCATACATCAACATGAATCCGCCACGGGTGTACATGAGTTCTCAATCCTGAACCCCGCTCCCACCTCCCTCCCCATACCATCTCTCACCAATACAGGGTCTTTTTAAATGAGTCAGCTCTTTGCACCAGGGGGCCAAAGTATTGGAGTTTCAGCCTCAACATCAGTCCTTCCAATGAACACCCAGGACTGATCTCACTTAGGATGGACTGGTTGGACCTCCTTTCTGTCCAAGGGACTCTCAAGAGCTTTCTCCAACACAACAGTTCAAAAGCATTAATTCTTCTGTGTATTGATGTAGAATTTTTGTATTTATGGAAAAATCATCTTTGTCAAAGAAATAAATATAAATTAATTTGGATAATGCATATATATATATATATATAGTTTCTTCCCTATGATTATGAGGCTGAATAATCAATAAGTAAAAGAATATCAATCATTTGCTACATGTTTTCTTCATATAGTTAATTTTCATTAATGATATGTGTTGATTATTTGCAAAGGAATATAATTGTCATTTGATCACTAGCTTTTATAAGATTTTTTAAGTGATTACTTATTTTTCTCATAGGTGATACTATTTTATTTGAAAGAGTCCTCCAATACGTATGGAGAAGGCATTTTATTTAAACAAGATTTGGGCTTCCTTATTTCAGTAATACAGTGATAAGTGCAAACTTCCATGAGTGCAAAGATTATTTTGACTTCACAAACTTACAATAGGAAAGCATAATCAACGTCATCAAAGAAATAATCATAAACATTAATTTCACAAATATGCTTATAATTCTTTGGTCTTTATGGTCTCCTTTATACTAAATATTCCAACTTAGGTAATAAAACATATATTCTAAAAAATATTCTAGAAAGGTTATTCACCATGGAAAACATTGTGGTCTTAAAATCCAGCACATTATTTTCTAATTTAATAAAAAGAAACACTTCTTTTTATTTATTTATTTTGTATTTTCAGTTAAGTTCAGTTCAGTCGCTCAGTTGTGTCCGACTCTTTACAACCCAATGAAACGCAGCATGCCAGGCCTCCCTGTCCATCATCAAGTCCCAGAGTCCACCCAAACCCATGCCCATTGAGTCTATGATGCCATCCAACCATCTCATCCTCTGTCTTCCCCTTCTCCTCTTGCCCTCAATCTTTGCCAGCATCAGGGTCTTTTCAAATGAGTCTTCGCAGCAAGTGGCCAAAGTACTGGGGTTTCAGCTTCAACATCAGTCCTTCCAATGAACACCCAGGACTGATCTCCTTTAGGATGGACTGGTTGGATGTCCTTTCAGTCCAAAGGACTCTCAGGAGTCTTCTCCAACACCACATGTCAAAAGCATCAATTCTTCGGCAGTCAATTTTCTTATAGTCCAACTCACATTCATACATGACCACTGGAAAAACCATAACCTTGACTAGATGGACCTTTGTTGGCAAACTAATGTCTCTGCTTTTCAATATGCTGTCTAGGTTGGTCATAACTTTCCTTCCAAGGAGTAAATGTCATGGCTGCAATCACTACCTGTAGTGATTTTGGAGCCCCCCAAAATAAAGTCAGCCACTGTTTCCACTGTTTCCCCATCTATTTGCCATGAAGTGATGAGATTGGATGCCATGATCTTAGTTTTCTGAATGTTGAGCTTTAAGCCAACTTTTTCACTCTCCCCTTTCACTTTCATCAGGAGGCTCCTTAGTTCTTCTTAACTCTCTGCCATAAATGTGGCATCATCTGTATATTTGAGGTTATTGATATTTCTCCTGGCAATCTTGATTCCAGTTTGTGCTTCTTCCAGGCCAGCGTTTCTCATGATGTACTCTGCATATAAGTTAAATGAGCAGGGTGACAATATACAGCCTTGACGGATTCCTTTTCCTATTTGGAACCAGTCTGTTGTTCCATGTCCAGTTCTAACTGTTGCTTCCTGACCTGCGTACATTTTCTTAAGAGGCAGGTCAGGTGGTCTGGTATTCCCATCTCTTTAAGAATTTTCCACAGTTTATTGTGATCCACACAGTCAAAGGTTTTGGCATAGTCAATAAAGCAAAAATAGATGTTTTTCTGGAACTCTCTTGCTTTTCAATGATCCAGCAGATGTTGGTATTTTGATCTCTGGTTCCTCTGCCTTTTCTAGAACCAGCTTGAACATCTGGAATTTCAGAGTTCACATATTGCTGAAGCCTGGCCTGGAGAATTTTGAGCATTGCTTTACTAGCGTGTGAGATGTGTGCAATTGTGCAGTAGTTTGAGCGTTCTTTGGGATTGCTTTTCTTTGGGATTGGAATTAACACTGACCTTTTCCAATCCTGTGGCCACTGCTGAGTTGGGCATCAAACTCTATTTGCAATTTTACATTTTATTTCATATTTTCCATATGTTAGAATATCAAGCTACAAGGCAGAAAATAATGTATAGAAATAGCCGCTTGTTCAGTACATAATGTATAAAGACTATTATTTTCATATTAAATAGAAATGAAATGGCTTGATAATAGACAGTATAAATGAATATTCTAGTCACTAAAGTGTATTTAATTATACTGAAGGATTACAAAAATTAAATGTTAGTGTTGGAGTGGTTATTGACACTGTATTTATGTCTACAATGTTATAATCATATAATAGTTATATAGAATAAAATCAGATACTCAGAGTCATATATTCAACCATACTTTTCTTTCTACTCGTATATTTACAATATTACATATATACATGTAATGAGAAAATAAATAATATTACATATATACATGTAATGAGAAAATAAATAATATTTAGGCTATAATTCTAGGTAAAATGTATATTTACACATAATTTACTGGTTCAGTTCAGTTGCTCAGTTGTGTCCAACCCTTGGCGACCCCATGAATTGCAGCACGCCAGGCCTCCTTGTCCATCACCATCTCCCGGAGTTCACTCAGACTCACGTCCATCGAGTCAGTGAGGCCATCCAGCCATCTCGTCTTCTGTCGTCCCCTTCTACTCCTGCCCCCAATCCCTCCCAGCATCAAAGTCTTTTCCAATGAGTCAACTCTTTGCATGACGTAGCCAAAGTACTGGAGTTTCAGCTTTAGCATCATTCCTTCCAAAGAAATCCCAGGGTTGATCTTCAGAATGGACTGGAACTCCTTGCAGTCCAAGGGACTCTCAAGAGTCTTCTCCAACACCACACTTCAAAAGCATCAATTCTTTGGCACTCAACCTTCTTCACAGTCCAACTCTCACATCCATATATGACCACAGGAAAAACCATAGCCTTGACTAGATGGACCTTAGTTGGCAAAGTAATGTCTCTGCTTTTGAATATGCTATCTAAGTTGGTCATAATTTTTCTTCCAAGGAATGAGCGTCTTTTAATTTCATGGCTGCAGTCACCATCTGCAGTGATTTTGGAGCCCCCCAAAATAAAGTCTGACACTGTTTCCGCTGCTTCCCCATCTATTTCCCATGAAGTGATGGGACCAGATGCCATGATCTTCGTTTTCTGAATATTGAGCTTTAAGCCAACTTTTTCACTCTCCACTTTCACTTTCATCAAGAAGCTTTTTAGTTCCTCCTCACTTTCTGCCATAAGAGTGGTGCCATCTGCATATTTGAGTTTATTGATATTTCTCCCAGCAATCTTGATTCCAGCTTGTACTTCTTCCAGTCCAGCATTTTTCATGATGTACTCTGCATATAAGTTAACTAAGCAGGGTGACAATATACAGCCTTGATGTACTCCTTTTCCT
Organism: Oryx dammah; assembly: GCF_014754425.2. Lineage (NCBI taxonomy): Eukaryota > Metazoa > Chordata > Mammalia > Artiodactyla > Bovidae > Oryx > Oryx dammah. The sequence goes on along the minus strand of NW_024070187.1, from coordinate 79,221,608 downwards.
ATTTGGAACCAGTCTGTTGTTCCATGTCCAGTTCTAACTGTTGCTTCCTGACTTGCATTCAGATTTCTCAAGAGGCAGGTCAGTTGGTCTGGTATTCCCATCTCTTTCAGAATTTTCCAGTTTATTGTGTTCCACACAGTCAAATGCTTTGCATAGTAGCTAAATATTTATTTAAAAGAAAATTATTCAGGAGGATATATTTTTGAAACTTTCCATGGTGAAAATTTTAAGAATTTATTTATTTATGCTTTTTATTCTTTTTTTAATTATTCTTTTTTTTAATTTATTTATTTTTTATTTTACTTTACAATTCTGTATAATTGACAGAATGTGCTATTATAACATATAAAGAACCATTTGCTATGATGATAAGATCTGAAATACATGTATGTATAAATACTTTTTTTGTTTTTTTGACTATGCAAAACCTTTTTTAAAATAACCCACTATAGTATATAAAAAGCTTTCCTGGTGGCTCAGATGGTAAAAGAATTGCCACTTACAAATTTCAAAAGGTAGTAATAGTGAAAAAATAATTATTTTGTGAAATACTGCAGTATCTTCACGAGGGGGATATTCAAGCAAACCCTAAATTGTACTTTAATGTGAAAATATTTTTCTAAGTTCATCAACCTAAATGTTGAAAACATAATGATGATGCAAAACTCAACTATGATTAGTTGAAATTTAAGGATAAATTTTTGGTTAACTAATAAACATCAATTACCTTGTGTACCTAATATTTTAAGATTAAGTCACTCTGATTATAAAGAAAGATTAATGAGAATTTTAGGATTTCAGATGACAGAATATTTTTTCTCCCAATAGCACAATTAATTGTGATTTACCAAAATGAATGAATCATTGCAAATATAGCTGGTTCCTGTTGTGTAAACTGGCTAAAAGTAGAAATGATTATGAAACAATTTCTTAATGAATCTGCAGTGACATTTATTTAGTAATCAGAAAGTTTTATATACTCTATTAATGATCATATTTTCCTCTTTTTGTGCTGAGTGCAACTAAAGTACTGAAAGAGTTGACCAAGCACAAGCTTGTGGCTAATTGAGCAACACTTACTGTCTGAATCATTTCATGGTTAATCATATATTTTTCTGCTGTATTTGACTAAAATTGTTCTAGAAAAGGGCAGTTCTCAAAGATTTATTCAAAGTCAGCAGCTTTTTTTTGACAAGTGAAATTTAAATGTAATTTAATAAATATATTAAATTTAAAACTTTTAGAAAAGCTTATAATAATAACCCAGTTTCCACAGGTAGATTTTTTTCACGGTAGCATACTTTTAGTCTTGGAAGTCTATAAATTCAGGGGGGGAAATGTGTATATGCCAAGTTAGAAGATTGTTATTTACTGTATGCTGGTTTGAAAAACAAAACATACAGCTTTTCCATAGTAATCTACTTGTGAAAGATTTTTCATATCAAATCAAGGGGCTTCTGTTTTCATGCAAATTTCTGCTCATAGCTTTATTTTTCACTTCAACAAAAGTAACCTACTACTTTATTATATTCTATATGGTATGCTACACGTTGAAACACAAACTACAATACACCAGATAATTGTCTTCAAGAATTTCATAGACTGTTAGAAACACTGACGTGTATACACAAGATTCAGTTCAGTTCATTTCAGCAGTTCACTCATATCCGATTCTTTGCAACTCCATGGACTGCAGTGCATCAGGCTTCTCTGTCCATCACCAACACCTGAAATTTACTCAAACTCATGTCCATTGAGTCAGTGATGCCAACCAACTATCTCATCCTCTCTCATCCTCTTCTTGTCCTGTCTTCAATCTTTCCCAGAATCAGGGTATTTTCTAATCAGTCAGTTCTTCACATCAAGTGGCCAAAATACTGGAGTTTCAGCTTCAGTATCAGTCATTTCAATGAATATTCAAGACTGATTTCCTTTAGGATGGTCTGGTTGGATCTCTTCACAGTCCAAGTGACTCTCAATAGTCTTCTCCAACACCACACTTCAAAAGCACCAAATTCTTCGGTGCCCAGCTTTCTTTGTAGTCTAACTCTCACATCCATACGTGAATATTGGAAAAACCATAGCCTTGGCTGGACCGACCTTTTTTGGCAAAGTAATGTCTCTGATTTTTGCTATGCTGTCTAGGTTGATCATAACTTTTCTTCCAAGGAGCAAGGGTCTTTTAATTGCATGGCTGCAGTCACCATCTGTAGTGATTTTGGAGCCCCCCAAAATAAAACCTGTCACTGTTTCCATTGTTTCCCCATCTATTTGCCGTGAAGTGATGGGACTGGATGCCATGATCTTAATTTTCTGAATATTGAATTTTAAGCCAGCTTTTTCACTCTCCTCTTTCATTTTCATCAAGAGGCTCTTTAGTTTTTTGTTTTTTTTTTTTTTTCCGTTTTCTACCATAAATTTGGTATCATCTACAAATCTGAGGTTATTGATATTTCTCCTGGCAAACTTAATTCCAGCTTGTTCTTCATCCAGTCCAGCATTTCTCACGATGTACTCTCCATATAAGTTAAATAAGAAGGGTGACAATATATAGCCTTGATGTACTCCTTTTCCTATTTGGAACCAGTCTGTTGTTCCATGTGCAATTCTAACTGTTGCTTCATGACCTGCATACAAATTTCTCAGGAGGCAAGTGGTCTAGTATTCTCATCTCTTTCAGAATTTTCCACAGTTTTTGGGGATCCACACAGTCAAGATTATGTGCCCTCAAATAGCAGGAGCTGAGCCCACAGTGAACCCTAACTAAGGAGTTGTTAATCATGAAAATTATCACTATATTATATATTATTATGTTTTTAAACATATGGCTCTTAAAAAGACTGAAGAACAGATATCTGTTACTCTAGAGAATAGTACGTGGATCTTAGGCGTCTTTGTCAGAGCCCACAACATATAATGATGAATTAGAAGATGCTTACTCCTTGGAAGAAAAGTTATGACCAATATAGATAGCATATTGAGAAGCAGAGACATTACTTTGCCAACAAAGGTCCATCTAGTCAAGGCTATGGTTTTCCCAGTGGATGTGAGAGTTGAACTGTGAAGAAAGCTGAGTGCCAAAGAATTGATGCTTTTGAAGAAGACTCTTGAAGAGTCCCTTGGACTGCAAGACTCTTGAAGAGTCCCTTGGACTGCAAGGAGATACAACCAGTCCATTCTGAAGGAGATCAGCCCTGGGTGTTCTTTGCAAGGAATGATGCTAAAGCTGAAACTCCAGTACTTTGGTCACCTCATGTGAAGAGTTGACTCATTGGAAAAGACTCTGATGCTGGGAGGGATTGGGGGCAGGAGGAGAAGGGGATGACAGAGGACGAGATGGCTGGATGGCCTCACTGACTCGATGGATGTGAGTCTGAGTGAACTCCAGGAGTTGGTGATGGATAGGGAGGACTGGCGTGCTGAAATTCATGGGGTCGCAAAGAGTTGAACACGACTGAGTGACTGAACTGAACTGAACCGACTGATAGTTATTAAATAACAATGAAATAATGAAGTGAATATTACTAAAACAAACCATCACCTTTAAAAAATATAATTCAAATGTCAAAGTTTAATAATCAAAATTAAAATGTTATGTTTAAGCATACAAATATGTATTATCCTCTCTAAAATTTTCAAATATTTTCCTACATTTAGAAAAGACAATAATACACTAACAGAATCATTTAGGTTTCCTTTGTAATTTAAAGCATAACACAAATGGAAAAAATATCATCCTTCAGTCCTTGAAACTTTCTGGTTTAGTAAACTATAAACATAGAAGAAATAAGAAATAATTCTGAATGGTTTGTCACACTTGGTTACAGGAGGGAATGAAATATAGTAAAAGATATGTACTCTTTGTTATGCTTTTGATATATATACAATATTAAATATAATAATTTCAATAACTGGCTAGAATATTAATATTATTATGTACCATCCTTTTGGACACTTTTTTTTTTCATTTTATCCTCCCAAAATAGCCATAAGAAGATTTTAATGTAGCAAAAACTAAAATAAACCATGCACACAATATTTTATATTTGTTTAGAGAAAGGAAACATATTTGACTTGCATGAATATGAAAATGTCTTTGACATAGTCCTTGAAGGATTGTTGGGTTTTTCATAAGCCAATGAGAAATCAGAAGCAGAGGGGAATTTCAGTTTGCAAGCTGGCTAGGGACTGAGTCAGATAGTCAGAAAGTAATGTAATGGTTTAGGGTGTTTTGATAAAACTCTTATCCTAATGAATTTTCCTATTTAGATGAAGAAACATTTTCCCTTATTCTCTTTTCTAACATTTTTGTAGTTATTGTTTAGTTGCTAGGTCATGTCCAATTCTTTGTGACTGCAGCACACCAGACCTCCCTGTCCTTCACTATCTGAGTTTGCTAAAGTTTTAGTCCGTTGAGTTGGTAATGCTAACTAATTATCTTATCTTCTGCCACACTTTTCTCCTTTTCTGCTGTTGCCATTTTCTACTCCAAAGGTTCTTCCTAACCCGGGGATAGAGCCTGTGTCTCTTGCATCTCCTGCATTGGCATGTGGATTCTTTATCACTGTGCCACCTAACATTGGAAAGATTTAATTTCTGTAGATTAGGACCAAATAATAATAATATACTTAGAGAATAAATAAATAAATAAATATATATATATATATATATATAAACAGATTTCTGTTGGTCCTATGGCATCTTTGGGTGAAAATATTAAAAACAAAACTATGAAGCTTAGAATATTTTTGTTTTTTACATGATATTCTGAAGTAAATGTTTCCCTCTTTTGTTTGTGTAAATAAATTTTATATCCCTGGATCCCTCTGATAACTCTTTTACTTTATTTCTTTTGAATTCATTCATAACTTGAATTGATAGTCCCATCAATTTGGAAATCAGAAACTGAATATCACAAGCAGAGAAAATTAATAAAAATAAATTTTGAAATAAGAATTTGGATGACCTCATCATTACATTATTGCTGTAATATATAAATACAAAACTTTTGCAAAAGCCTTAAAGAGGAAATGTTTCAAAATCATCAGAGAGGTAGTGACTAGAGAGCTAAACAAAAAATCTAGACATTTTGTACTTATTTTATATTTTAAACATATTAAACAAATGTTTTCTTATTAAAGGAATATGAAGCAAACAAATGAATACTTTTTCTTAATCATTCTCTCCATTTTTCAGGTGACACAAAAATCTACCATTCATGATGTTAAGCAGAAATTTCACAAAGCATGTAAGTTTTATATACAATTTTAAATTTATATTACAGTGTTTTTCTCAAATTGGTTCAGATTTACCTGTAAGAATAAGTTCAATATTTTGATGGAAAAATTATGTGGAAATCATATTTTTACATGGAACTCAGAAATAATACTATGCTAAATACCCCTTCATCATGAACATTTTCATATCTACCTCTTTAACTCACACATTAATCTTCAAAACTCAAAGTTTCCATTCTAACAGGAAACATCCTATATGTGAAAGTCATTAATCCATATAAGGTATTTCTTTATATTTAAGCAAATATAGAGCACTTTTTTTATTTCATGTATTTATACTGATAAAATATTTATCACATAGGAATACTTAAAATTGCATTTAAATTGTTAATTTTATTAATAGCTAGATTTTCCTCATTAATAGATATCCTATTATTATTTATAGAGAAATATATATATATATGAAGTTTGTTTAATTTTTAGTTTACCTATAATTGTTAACATAGTGATGATGCCTATAATTACCAGTTAACAATTTTTAATAAACTTCATTTTTAGGGCATTTTTAGTTTCACAATAGATTGTTCAGAAAATACACAGAGTTCCAGTATAACCCTACCCCACAGATGGACAACATGCATCCTCAGTCCCAGTCATGTCTGACTTTTGGGGATCCCATGGGCTCCTCTCTTCGTGGGAGTTTTCTTGGCAAGAATACTGGAGTGGGTTGTCATTCCTCCTCCAGGGGATCATCCTGACTCAGCGATCAAACCTTCGTTTGCGCTGGGTAAACACAGAAGACCATGGGCAGCATTCTCCACCATAGCATTCAAAAGAGTACATTTGTTATACTCCCTGAGCCTACAATGACACATCATTATTGCCCTAAGTGTGTAGTTACAATCTTTACATTAGAATTCATTTTCAGTGTTGCACATTCTATAGATTTTGAAGAGGAGCATTTTCAATACTTCTAGATTTATTTCAACAATGCTTCTTTTCAGAAAATACTTAAAGCTCATAATTTAATATATCAATTTTTTTAAAAAATGCTTGAGTAAACTAGGAAAATTATTTCATTATTTTCTTTCAGGAAAGATGCAGAATATTTGCTGAATACTTTTTGTGTATATGACATTATGATAGGCATAATGAATAAATGAAAACAGAAAATTTCTCATTAGCCCTCAAAAATTTTCTCATGAAGAAGATTCTATATATAATAAATATATATATAAATATATATCACATATTATATCATAATAGTATTACATTATTTTATTTTATATAAATACATGCACTATAATATATATACTATATATATATTATATATATAAAGATATATCTTGTTGATATTTCTCCTAGCAAGCTTGATTCCAGCTTGTGATTCATCCACCCTGGCATTTGCATGATGTATTCTGCATGTAAGTTAAACAAACAGGGTGACAGTATACTTGTCACCTTGATATAATCCTTTCCCAGTTTGGAACTCCATTATTCCATGTTCAGTTTTAACTGTTGCTTCTTGACAGGCATACAGGTTTCTGACAGAAAACAGGTAAGGTGGTCTGGTATTCCCATCTCTTTAAGAACTTTCCATAGTTTGTTGCTATCCACATAGTCAAAGGCTTTAGTGTAGTCAGTGAAGAAGAATTAGGTATTTTCCTGGAATCATTACAAAATTTCTCTATGATCCAACAAATGTTGGCAATTTGATCTCAGGTTCCCCTGCTTTTTCTAAATATGGATTATATATCTTGAAGCTCTCTGTTTGCGTACTGTTGAAACCTCACATACAGGATTTTGAGCATAACCTCAGTAGCATGTGAAATAAACACAACTGTACTGTAGTTTGAACATTCTTTGACACTATGCTTCTTTGGGATTGGAATGAAAACTGACATTTTACAGTCCTGTGACCACTGCTGAGTTTTCTGAATTTGCTGACATATTGAGTGCAACCCTTTAACAAGAACTCTTCTTTTAGTATTTTAAATAGCTCAGATGGAATTCCATCACCAAAACTGGATTTGTATGTAATCAATTCAGTTCAGTTCAGTTCACTCAGTCGCTTCCAACTCTTTCCAATCCCATGAACTGCAGCACCCCAGGCCTCCTTGTCCATCAACAACTCCTGGAGTTTACTCAAACTCATGTCCATTGAGTCAGTGATTGCCATCCAACTCATCTGGTGTTGTCCCCTTCTCCTCCTGCCTTCAATCTTTCCCAGCATCAGGGTCTTTTCAAATGAGTTGGTTCTTCTCATAAGGTGGCCAAAATATTGGAGTTTTAGCTTCAGCATCAGTCCTTCCAATGAATATTCAGGACCAATCTCCTTTAGTATGGACTGGTTTGATCTCCTTGCAAGGAGAGTCCAAAGGACTCTCAAGAGTCTTCTACAACCCCACGGTTCAAAAGCATCAGTTCTTTGGTGCTCAGCTTTCTTTATAGTCCAACTCTCACATCCATGCATGACTACTGGAAAAACCATAGCTTTGACTAGATGGACCTTTGTTGGTGAAGCAATGTCTCTCTGCTTTTTAACATGCTGTCTGCTGCTGCTAAGTCGCTTCAGTCGTGTCCGACTCTGCGCGACCCCATAGACGGCAGCCCATCAGGCTCCGCCGTCCCTGGGATTCTCCAGGCAAAAACACTGGAGTGGGTTGCCATTTCCTTCTCCAATGCATGAAAGTGAAAAGTGAAAGTGTGGTCGCTCACTCATGTCCGACTCTTTGCGACCCCATGGACTGCAGCCTACCAGGCTCCTCTGCGCATGGGATTTTCCAGGCAAGAGTACTGGAGTGGGTTGCCATTGCTAGGTTGGTCATAACTTTCCTTCCAAGAAGTAAGCATCTTTTAATTTCATGGCTGCAGTCACCATCTGCAGTGATTTTGCTGTTTCCCCTTCTATTTACCATGAAGTGATGGGACTAGAGGCATGATCTTAGTTTTCTGAATGTTGAGATTTAAGCCACCTTTTTCACTCTCCTCTTTCATCTTCATCAAGAGGATCTTTAGTTCTTCTTTACATTCTGGAATGTCTGGCCCTAGGTGAGTGACCAAACCATCATGGTTATCCAGATCAAGAGCTTTTTTGTATAGTATTTCTGTGTATTCTTGCTACCTCTTCTTAATCTCTTTTGCTTATGCTAGTTCCTTACTGTTTCTGTCTTTATCATGCCCATCCCTGCATGCAATGTTCACTGGTTATCTACAATTTTATTTAAAAGACCTCCAGTCTTTCCCCTTTTAGCATCTTCCTTAACTTCCTTGCACTGCTCGTTCAAGAAGGTCTTCTAACCTCTCCTTGCTAGTCTCTGGAACTTGGCATTCAGTTGTGTATATCTTTCCTTTTCTCCCTTGCTTTTTGCTTTTATTTCCTTAGCTTTTTGTAAAGTTTCCTCAGACAACCACTTTGACTTCTTGCATTTATTTTTCCTTGGGATGATTTTGGCTTCAGCCTTGTGTACAGTGTAATGGATATCCATCCATAGTTATTTGGGCATTCTGTCTATCATATATAATCTCTTGGATCTATTTGTCACCTCCACTGTATAATCATAAGAAATTTGATTTAAGTCATACCTAAATGGCCTATTAGTTTTCCCTACTTTTTTCAATTTAAGACTGAATGTTGCAATAAGTTTATGATTTGAGCCACAGTTAGCCCCAGGTCTTGTTTTTGCCCACTGTATAGAACATCCTCATCTTCAGCTATAAAGAATATGAACAATCTGATTTTGGTATTGACTACCTGGTGATGTCCATGTATAGAGATGTCTACTCTGTTGTTGGAAAAGGGTGCTTTCTATGGCCAGTGTGTTCTCTTGATAAAACTCTTAAGTCTTTGCTCTGTTTTGTTTTGTACTCCATGGCCAAACCTGCCTGTTACTCTAGATATCTCTTGACTTCTTACCTTTGTATTCCCATCATCTATTATAAAAATGACTTTTATTTTTTTCTTTTGGTGTTAGTCTACAAGATTTTGTAGGTCTTCATAGAACTGATCAACTTAAACTTCTTCAGCATCAGTGGTTGGGGCATAGACTTGGATTACTGTGATGTTGAATGTTTGCCTTTAAAACATATGGAGATCATTTTTCTGTTTGTTTGTTTTTGAGATTGTACCCAAGTACTGCATTCTGGACTTTTTTATCGACTGTGAGGATTACTCCATTCCTTCTAAAGGATTATTGTCCACAGTAGTAGATATAATGGTCATGTGAATTAGATTCTCCTATTCTTGTCCATTTTAGTTCACTGATTTCTAAGATGTCGAAGTTCACTCTTGCCATCTCCTGTTTGATCACATCCAAATTTACCTTGTTTCATGGACCTAACATTCCAGATTCTTACACAATATTATTATTTACAGCATTGAACTTTACTTTAACCACCAGGCACATCCATAACTGAGTATCATTTTTGCTTTGGCCTAGCCTCTTCATTCTTTTTGGGACTATTAGTAATTACCCTCTGCTCTTCCTCAGTAGCATACTGGACATGTTATGACCTGGTGGGTTCATCTTCTGGTTTCATATCTTTTTGCCTTCCTATATTCTTTATGGGGTTCTCACAGCAAGAATCCTGAAGTGGTTTGCCATCCCTCCTCCAGTGAACCATGTTTTGTCAGAACTCTCCACTTTGACCCCTCCATCTTGGTGGCCCTACATGGCATGTTTCATAGGTTCAGAGTTACACAAGCCCCTTCGCTTAACAAGGCTGTGATCCATGAAGGGTAAAACAGGTTTAGGCAGTTTAAAATTCTAGAGGAAGTTGAGTTCTGATATTTTTCATGAAGACATGTTGGGTTTGGATATGTTAAAAAGAAACAGAAATGGATTATATAGTGGAGAGAAAAAGAATAAAGCAAGAGAAGTGAAGAGATCTATAGTGGATTAATTCTTTTATGTTGGTAATTAAAAATTCTCTGTATATTTATGCCAATATTTTTCTAAATTATTGAAACTCCAAATTTATATCTTACATAGTGTATGTGAAAGATGTTGCCCTGGTTATTTCCATGATTATCTCCAGTTTATTTTAGGTTCTAAATGCAGTTGTTTTTTTAAGTTAGCAATTGAATTGCCATTCTTGGAAAGACTTAGTAATTCTATCTAGTAAAGTGGTTTCAGAAAGTTTAGATTACAGCAATAAGTGTGAAAATATTTTAGAAACACTTTTCTCACTGTAAAGTAGAAAGATATGACAAAATTATTTCATTTGATAATGACAGTATAAATTTATTATTTGTATTATTGTCTGAAAACAAGGATATTAATCAGAAACTAATGTATATTTAGAAAGAATGTGCAGTCACCTTGATGTGTGATATTGTGACTATTTTTATGTTAGTCTGTATCTACCTATGGACTTATTTATATGTCAACAAAATTTTAGATCCAGTTCTACATTTATGTATGGGCTTCTTTTATGACTCCGTTGGTAAAGATTCTATCTGTAATTCAGGAGACCCTAGTTCAATCCCTGGATGGGGAAGATCCTGTGGAAAAGGAAATGGCAACTCAATCTAGTACTCTTGCCTGGAAAATCCAATGGCAGAGGAACCTAGTGGGCCATAGTCCATGAGGCTACAAAAAACTGGACATGGTTTAGCGACTAAACCACCACTACATTATTGTCTCCCCTGGTGGCTCACTGGTGGCGCAAAGAATCTGCCTGCCAATGCAGGATATTCAGGAGACGTTGGTTCAATTTATGCTTGGAAAGATGCCCTGAAGGAGGAAATTGCAACCTACTCTACTATTCTTGCCAGGACAATTCTTTGGACAGAGGAGCCTGGAGGGCTACAACCCGTGAGATGGCAAAGAGTTGGACACAATTGAGCAACTGAGCACACGCTACATTTACATTGTCTAGAACTTCTTTCTAGTAATTAGGAAAGTGAGGTGTAGTAGCTTGTGAAAACTCCTAGAAATATCCAGTTTTATGACTGGACAGTTGAATATATGACAATATGATTAGTTTTAATACCTATATTAAAGGTAGTAAGACATATATACTTAAGGATTTCTTGACAACTATTATTTTTATAACTTTTCAAAGACCAGTTCTAAACTTTAACAGCTTTAAGTAAATTGTAAATTTTTCTACTTTTTCAAAATTACCTTTCCTTTAAAAGTATATCTGTCACTTAAAGAAAGAGAATATCCATAAAATGTTGCATTTATTAGAATGTACTTCAAAAAAGTATTGGTCTTCAGATTTCAAAAAATGAAGAAATACAAAACCATTTTTTCCATATTACATGACAGAGAAATATCTAGATGTCAATTAAATTATGCTTAATTCACTAAAAACTATTGCTAAATCCAACAATATATGACTGTATTCAATTCAGTTCAGTCGCTCAGTCGTGTCTGACTCTGCAACCCCACGGACTGCAGCACACCAGGTTTTGCTGTCCATCACCAACACCCAGAGCTTGCTCAAATTAATATCCATTGAGTTGGTGATGCCATCCAACCATCTCATCCTCTGTCATTCCTTTCTCCTCCTACCTTCAAACTTTCCCAGCATTAGGGTCTTTCCTAATGAGTCAGTTCTTCTCATCAGGTGGCCAAAGTATTGGAGATTCAGCTTCAGCATCAGTCCTTCCAATGAACACCCAGGATTGACCTCCTTTAGGATGGACTGGTTGGATCTCCTTGCAGTCCAAGGGACTCTCAAGAGTCTTCTCCAAGACCACAATTCAAAATCATCAATTCTTAGGTGCTCAGCTTTCTTTATAGTTCAAATTTCACATCCATACATGACTACTGGAGAGACTATAGCTTTGACTATACAGACCTTTGTTGGTTAAGTAATATCTCTGCTTTTTAATATACTGTCTGGATTGGTCATAGCTTTTCTTCCAAGGAGCAAGTGTCTTTTAATTTCATGGCTGCAGTCACCATCTTCAGTGATTTGGAGCCCAATAAAATAGTCTGTCACAGTTTCCATTATTTCCCCATCTATTTGCCGTGAAGTGATGGGACTGAATGCTGTGATCTTTGTTGTTTGAATGCTGAGTTTTAAGCCAGGTTTTTCACTCTCCTCTTTCACTTTCATCAAAAGGCTCTTTGATTCCTCTTTTTTTTTTTTTTTTCCTGCCATAAGGATGGTGTTATCTGCATATTTGAAGTTATTGATATTTCTCACCACAATCTTGACTTTAACTTGTGCTTCATCTAGTTTGGCATCTTGCATGATGTATTCTGCATATGTTAAAGTAGCAGGGTAAAAATATACAGCCTTAACATGCTCTTTTTTGAATTTGGAACCAGTCCATTGTTACATGTCCAGTTCTAACTGTTGCTTCTCCACCTGCAAACAGTTTTCTCAGGAGGCAGATAAGGTGGTCTGGTATTCCCATCTCTTGAAGAATTTTCCAGTTTGTCATGATCCTCACAGTCAAAGGCTTTGGCATATCAATGAAGCAGAAGTAAATGTTTTTCTGGAACTCTCTTGCTTTTCTGATGATCCAATGGATATTGACAATTTATCTCTGGTTCCTCTGTGTTTTCTTAATTCAGCTTGAACATCTGGAATTTCTTTGTGTTGAAACTTCACTTGGAGAAATTTGAACATTACTTTGCTAGCATATGAGATGAGTGCAATTGTGCAGTTGTTTTAAGATTCTTTGGCATTGCCTTTCTTTGGGATTGGAATGAAAACTGACCTTTTCCAGTCCTGTGGCCACTGGCTGAGTTTTCCAAATCTGCTGGCATATTGAGTGTGGCACTTTCACAGCATCATTTTTTAGGATTTGAAGTAGCTCAGTTGGAATTCCATCACCTCCACTAGTTTTGTTTGCAGTGATTCTTTCTAAGGCCAACTTGACTTAGGAAGTGACTGTATACATAATTATAAAAAGAGTGATCTATTGATCACCTTAATATTTCATCTTTTTAACATATTTTAAAATTTGCTAATATCAACATTTATTTAAATTCATAAATTATTTAAATGATAAAAATATATATTTCATGTGTAGTTATATATTTTGCATATACAATTGTTTTATAACTAAAGTGTTAGAACTATAACTTTTTTATAGTCACTTCTTATGTTTCTGACACCAAGTGATTTTTTTTTTATTAATATACTTCAAATGCTATTTATTTTTAGGCCTTGGAGTTATAATAAGAATGTGTGTTAATTTTGTAAAGAAAATTATATATAACTCTTATCAGAAGAGTAGATTTCCTGAGAGGAAAATTTCCCCTTCTATGTCTTTTATCTCTATCATTTGTTCTCTTCAGTCCAGTTCAGTTGCCCATTCGTGTTCAACTCTTTGAGACCCCATGGAGTGCAGCACGCCAGGTTTCCCTGTCCTTCACTAACTCCCTGAGCTTACTAACCATCTTATCCTCTGTTGTCCCCTTCCCCTCCCGCCTTCAATGTTTCCCAGCACCAGGGTATTTTCCATTGAGTCAGTTCTCAACAGGTGGCCAAAGTATTGGGGTTTCAGCTTTAACATCAGTCCTTCAATGAATATTCAGGACTGATTTCCTTTAGGATGGACTCTTTGGATCTCCTTGATGTTCAAGAGACTCTGAAGAGTCTTTTCCAACACCACAGTTCAAAAGCATCAATTCTTCAGCACCCAACTTTCTATATAGTCCAACTCTCACATCCATACATGACTACTGGAAATTGATCTTTATTTTTTGTCTTCTTATCTTCCTCTCCTATCGCCTATCTCTCTGACTTGTGTCAGTTTAATATTTTTCTTAGCTCTATTTTAGAACTCACTTTACTGTGATTTTTCTCATTCTGTAAAATGACTATCATGTTTTTATAAGGTCCATGTTTTTCAATTCTGCTTTGGTATAAGTCATCTTTTAGATCACGCTGGTGACACTGTAATGAACAATCAGACTGGTGAAAAGATGAGAGGAAGGAAAGTACAATTATAATATTAGCTGTTAAGACTAAGGAGGGAGAAGGAAATGGCAACCCACTCCAGTACTCTATCCTGGATAATCCCATGGGCAGAGGGGCCTGGTGAACTGCAGTCCATGAGGTCACTGGGTTGGACACCACTGAGTGACCACACTTTCACTTTTCACTTTCATGCATTGGAGAAGGAAATGGCAAACCATTCCAGTGTTCTTGCCTAGAGAATCCCAGGGACAGGGGAGCCTGGTGGGCTGCTGTCTATGGGGTCGCACAGAGTTGGACGTGACTGAAGTGACTTAGCAGCAACAGCAGCAAGACTAAGGAGAAAGACCAATGGCTGTCCTGAAGAAGAAATACATATAAAATGATAAATTATATATATGCATGTGCACACAAATATATACTTTCACTTATTTCACTTCTTCTTTAATGTATGAAAAAAGGTAAAAGTCCCTTCGCTGCATATTCTCTATTTGTTCATTAACATTTGTAATCATTGTTTTTGCTTGTATCTTGAAGTCTCTCCTGGAGAACATCAGTGATTTTCACCCACATGTCTCTATACACCACACTCTACCATCATTATAATTAAAACTAGCTTTAAAGTTGGATGGCATATAAATTATGAGTATTTCAAGAATAGTAAATGAAATTCAATCTTTTTTTAAGTAACAGATCATATAACATTTACTATATAAAGGGAATGGCAAACCACTTCAGTATTATTGCCTTGAGAATCCCATGAACAGTATGAAAAGGCAAAATGATAGGATACCAAAAGAGGAACTCCCCAGGTCCTTAGGTACCCAATATGCTACTGGAGATCAGTGGAGAAATAATTCCAGAAAGAATGAAGGGATGAAGCCAAAGGAAAAACAATACCCAGTTGTGGATGTGACTGGTGATAGAAGCAAGATCCAATGCTGTAAAGAGCAATATTGCATAGGAACCTGGAATGTTAGGTCCATGAATCAAGGCAAATTGGAAGTTGTCAAACAAGAGATGGCAAGAGTGAATGTCGAAATTCTAGGAATCAGCAAACTAAAATGGACTGGAATGGGTGAATTTAACTCAGATGACCATTATATCTACTACTGTGGGAAAGAATCTCTCAGAAGAAATGAAGTAGCCATCATGGTCAACAAAAGAGTCCGAAATGCAGTACTTGGATTCAATCTCAAAAATGACAGAATGATCTCTGTTTGTCTCCAAGGCAAACGATTCAATTTCACTGTAATCGAAGTCTATGCCCCAACCAGTAATTCTGAAGAAGCTGAAGTTGAACGGTTTTATGAAGACCTACAAGATCTTTTAGAACTAACACCCAAAAAGATGTCCTTTTAATGATAGGGGACTGGAATGCAAAAGTAGGAAGTCAAGAAACACCTAGAGTAACAGGCAAATTTGGCCTTGGAATGCGGAATGAAGCAGGGCAAAGACTAATAGAGTTTTGCCAAGAAAATGCACTGGTCATAGCAAACACCCTCTTCCAACAACACAAGAGAAGACTCTACACATAGACATCACCAGATGGTCAACACTGAAATCAGACTGATTATATTCTTTGCAGCCGAAAATGGAGAAGCTCTATACAGTCAACAAAAACAAGACCGGGAGCTGACTGTGGCCCAGATCATGAACTCCTTATTGCCAAATTCAGACTTAAATTGAAGAAAGTAGGGAAAACCGCTACACCATTTAGGTATGACCTAAATCAAATCCCATATGATTATACAGTGGAAGTGAGAAATAGATTTAATAGCCTAGATCTCATAGATAGAGTGCCTGATGAACTATGGAATAAGGTTCGTGTCATTGTACAGGAGACAGGGATCAAGACCATACCCATGGAAAAGAAATGCAAAAAAGTAAAATTGCTGTCTGGGGAGGACTTACAAATAACTGTGAAAAGAAGAGAAGCAAAAAGCAAAGAAAAAAGGAAAGATATAAGCATCTGAATGCAGAGTTCCAAAGAATAGCAAGAAGAGATAAGAAAGCCTTCTTCAGTGATCAATGCAAAGAAATAGAGGAAAACAACAGAATGGGAACGACTAGAGATCTCTTCAAGAAAATTAGAGATACCAAGGGAACATTTCATGCAAAGATGGGCTTGATAAAGGACAGAAATGGTACGAACCCAACAGAAACAGAAAATATTAAAAAGAGGTGGCAAGAATACACAGAAGAACTATACAAAAAAGATCTTCATGCCTCAGATAATCACGATGGTGTGATCACTCATCTAGAGCCAGACATCCTGAAATGTGAAGTCAAGTGGGCCTTAGAAAGCATCACTATGAACAAAGCTAGTGGAGGTGATGGAATTCCAGTTGAGCTATTTCAACTCCTGAAAGATGATGCTGTGAAAATGTTGCACTCAGTATGCCAGCAAATTTGGAAAACTCAGCAGTGGCCACATGACTGGAAAAGGTCAGTTTTCATTCCAATCCCAAAGAAAGGCAATGCCAAAGAATGCTCAAACTATTGCACTCATCTTACTGTAAAGTAATGCTCAAAATTCTCCAAGCCAGGCTTCAGCAATACATGAACTGTGAACTTCCTGATGTTCAAGCTGGTTTTAAAAAAGGCAGAGGACCCAGAGATCAAATTGCCAACATCTGCTGGATCATGGAAAAAGCAACAGAGTTCCAGAAAAACATCTACTTCTGCTTTGACTATGCCAAAGCCTTTGACTGTGTGGATCACAATAAACTGTGGAAAATTCTAAAGAGATGGGAATACCAGACCACCTAACCTGCCTCTTGAGAAATCTGTATGCAGGTCAGGAAGCAACAGTTAGATAGAACTGGACATGGAACAACAGACTGGTTCCAAATAGAAAAAGGAGTACGTCAAGGCTGTATATTGTCACCCTGCTTATTTAACTTCTATGCAGAGTACATCATGAGAAACGTTGGACTGGAAGAAACACAAGCTGGAATCAAGATTGCCAGGAGAAATATCAATAACCTCAGATATGCAGATGATACCACCCTTATGGCAGAAAGTGAAGAGGAGCTAAAAAGCCTCTTGATGAAAGTGAAAGAGGAGAGCAAAAATGTTGGCTTAAATCTCAACATTCAGAAAACGAAGATCATGGCGTCTGGTCCCATCACTTCATGGCAAATAGATGGGGAAACAGTGGAAACAGTGTCAGACTTTATTTCTGGGGGCTCCAAAATCACTGCAGATGGTGACTCAAGCCATGAAATTAAAAGACGCTTACTCCCCGGAAGAAAAGTTATGACCAACCTAGATAGGATATTCAAAAGCAGAGACATTACTTTGCCAACTAAGGTCCATCTAGTCAAGGCTATGGTTTTTCCAGTAGTCATGTATGGATGTGAGAGTTGGACTGTGAAGAAGGCTGAGCGCCAAAGAATTGATGCTTTTGAACTGTGGTGTTGGAGAAGACTCTTGAGAGTCCCTTGGACTGCAAGGAGATCCAACCAGTCCATTCTGAAGGAGATCAGCCCTGGGATTTCTTTGGAAGGAATGATGCTAAAGCTGAAGCTCCAGTACTTTGGCCACCTCATACGAAGAGTTGACTCATTGGAAAAGACTCTGATGCTGTGAGGGATTGGAGGCAGGAGGAGAAAGGGACAACAGAGGATGAGATGGCTGGATGGCATCACTGACTTTATGGACTTGAGTTTGAGTGAACTCTGGGAGTTGGTGATAGACAGGGAGGCCTGGCGTGCTGTGATTCATGAGGTCGCAAAGAGTCAGACACAACTGAGCAACTGAACTGAACTGACTGAAATACTTGTTTACACAGCTTTTAAATATTTTTAGAATCATGTCTGTTTTCCTACAGAGGATTTGCTTTGTGGTTGCTGATTATACAGCATTATAGCACTTTGTCTTTCTTATTTGAGAGTTCTGTAACAGCAAAAGCCTTAGCAGATGTCTTTTCAAGGTCAGCAAATTATACACATTTTTCATACTGATTTGAGTGTTATAACTTCTTGTTGTTATAGGGTATGAGATAGGAAATATTTCTCTTATTTTTCAGATACATAAACACGATCACACATATTTTTACTGGTTTTTTGATTCCATTTTATCTTTATCCCTTAATTATGTAGGTGGCATTTATAAGACTGCAAAGAAATGGTATGCAGGAAATAAAATGGTTCATTTAGTTTGAGTGAATTACTGTAATGAAGGAATCATTTCTCACAAATAACTGATTCAACAATATTAAATCACCAGAAAGTATTTCAGTACATCAAGAAAGACTTTTTTGTTGTTTTTTTAGTGATACTTGATGTTTATTTCTAATAAAAAAAAAAAAAGGAATAGAACTCATGTGCATGCCCTTCTGTTCAGGTTTTTAGTCTTACTGTTTGGAAAGAACACAATAGTACTACTAACACAGTGTAACTAAAGTGATAATTCAATGTGCACAGGACATTCTGTGATACAACCACATTTCCTATATAGCTTTCCATGGCCTGGTTAATATTTCCTGTCCCTTAATTTTGCTTTATACACATGAGAACTTCCCACTAGAACAGAGCTTTTATAAGACAGGAATGTAGAAAGTTGTGTACATCTTTGGATGCCAGAACAAGGAAAATAGGTGGCTTCTATTAAGAAAAAGTTTGGCTTTGCAGATATATAAAACTTTACTAATAATACTATTAAAATTTTAATAAATCTTCTATCAAAATCTGGGATTAATGATTATTTTTTACATCCTTCCTAAATTTTATAAAGCATCTAGGACGTTTTAATTCAAAGAATACTTTCCACTTTAGATACTTTTGCTGTTCAGTATTTTGTTTTTGTATATAAATATAAATTTTTCTTTATCATTATTTTATATATTCATATTATTTATATATATATATATTCTGCTATTTTTATAGAGATTTACTATGTCTCAGTCTTTTTGCTTAGTATTGTTCAGCTTATCTCATTTCAATTCTGGAATCAATTTCTTTTTCCCAAAGTTGTTCCTTTGGATGTCATCTGTTAACAGACAAAAAAAGGGTCTCGAGTATAAGATCAGTCTAATTAAAATGAATAAATTTATATTTAAATAAATAAAAGAAGATCAGTCTAACTAATAATGTTATTGATTTACATTTTATTTAAAAACACTTCATTCGGAAGCCATTTGGACAAACTCTCTTATTGCCATCATTTAGAACCCTGCTCTCAGTCTAATTGCCCTTCATGAAACCTGACAATACCAAACAATGTAGAGGTAATTAAAGACTCTGGATAAAGTTGTATCTTTCCAGAGAAGAATTACTTTTGCTTCCTCAGTCTTTAGGGCTGGACTTTAGAAATTACAGATCACTTGAATCTAAATAAGGGGTAAGACGATTCAAAATTCAGCTTAATTCCTTCTGAGAACTGCTCTCTTTTTGACTTCTGATATTTTGTGATATCAGTGAATTTTTTGGCTAAAAGCCAAAAGGATTCTCCTTCTTAACTGAAAATAAAGTCTGCTTTTTTATTTGCTTAGGCTTCTGGGTCTATGGAAAGCCTTGCTCAACTGTATCTTCCAGTATAAGCAGATGTCTCTAGGGGAATGTGGCTTCAGTTTCTGGGCTCGGCTTTCTGGGGTTCCCTTCCTCCCAAATATTAGCTTCCTAATACTTCACTTTCTTATTAACTCTATGGAGATTTTGATAAAATATTTTGTCATACTTTCCTAGTTGTCCTCGGAAGGAAGTTTTGGGTAGAACATGCAGTTTACCATTTAAAGTTGATGGAATTCTTTTTATGTTTAAGGACACCTAATACGTAGAATACCATTCAATTTTCTTTCTTTCTTTTTTTTTTTTTGCTTTTTTTTTTTTTTTTTTTGAGGGCTTCCCAGGGGGCACTAGTGGTAAAGAACCTGCCTGCCAATGCAGGAGACATAAGAGTTGAGACATAAGAGATCCTTGGGTTGGGAAGATCCTCTGGAGGAGAGTATGGAAACCCACTCCAGTATTCTTGCTTGGAGAATCCCATGGACAGAGGAGCCTGATGGGCCACAGTTCATAGGGTTGCAAAGAGTCAGACATATTCTCTTATTCCTTTTAATTTTCTACTTTCTGAGAAATATATTCTGGTTCATTCTCTAATTGACAAATTCTTCTGCTTAGTCTAATTGGCTATACCATCATTCCATTACATTTTTATTGCCATAAAATTGTTTGATTTCTATACATTTTATTTGGTACTTTATCAAATGAAACAGTGTTTATAGTACCATCAACATTTTCTCATGTTTTCGATTATTTATTTTACATCTTTACTAATTTTTAAATAAATTTAGGTGATAAAGTTAATGAGACACTTTATACATCTAATGCTCTTTGAAATTAAGCTTGGGCTTTGATAATTTATTACATTGTATGCTACATTTCCAATGTTTATTTTAAAAAAAACCACTGATGATTGAGCATATTATTGACTATTTATATCATAAACATACCTTGGAGGCTTTATTTATTATCAGTGTGAATGCAGTGAATCATGATAATGGAAATGTAATTTTTAAACAAATACAATCATTGGCTGTGGAGAGTCACAAACTAATTATGAATAGAGTCCATCATCTGTCTTATCTATTTTAATTTGTTATTTTTATAGAAGTAACATAATTTCTACAAAGCTACATTTACTTCACTAGCCAAGATATGCAAGCAACATACATATCTACCAACAAATGAATGGATAAAGATGTGATATAGAGATATAAAATGGAAACAGTCATAAGAAAGAATGAAATGTCACATGTAGCAACATGGATGTACTTGGAGGTTATTATGAGAAGTGCAATAAGCCAGAAAGATGCTCTATGATATTACTCATATGGGGATCTAAAAAAACACAACAAACTAGTGAATATAACAACAACAACAAAGCAGACTCATAAATATGGAGAACAAACCAATGGTTACCAACGGGAGACAGAAAGGGAGAGGAGCAACATAAAGATACGGGATTAAGAGGTACAAACTATTATATATAAGATAAACTACAAGGATATACTCTGAAACATAGGGAATATGGCCAATATTTTATAATAACTAAGAATGGAGCTCAACCCTTAAACTGTGAATAACTATATTGTATATATTTAACATATATTGTTCATCAACTCTATGTCAATAAGTAATAAATAAATAAAATAAAAGTCCCAGGTAAACCTTGAAACAATCAGGAAATTGAAGAATAACAGTGGCTACATATATTAATTTTCCTTTTCCTGAACTTACTGTTTTTATTTTACTCCTCCTCTTTATCATGATATTTACTGACTGAAAACATTCAGAAAAAAATATGGTACATTAGAAAATTAGTAAATTGAGAATTGAGATCCTTAGATGCTAGACAAGATTAGCCATTACATCAAATCAAATTAAATCATGAAATTGATTAAATTTAGTCCTATAATTTAATCATTCTTGGCCTTATTTTTTTTTATTGTTCATATATTGGGTTGGCCAAAAAGTTTCCAGTAAGACATTATGGACCAGCCTGTAAGAACTTTATGGACACATATATGATTAATAGTCGATATATTTCAAAGACATTTACAGTATAGCATGAATAATGTAAAAGTGTTGAAAAATTATTTATTATATTTCTATGATGAAAAATTATTTATCAGTTTATTATGCATAAGTATTATGCTTGCTATGTGTAGCAGTTTATGCTTATTAGGCCAATCATTTTTCTTAATTTATCTTTAACAAGGATTAAAAATATATACTATTAGGATAATTTACAAAAGCTAATGCAAAATTTCAGGTATTCATTTTTTAATAATCATTCATGGGGTTGCAAAGAGTCGGACACGACTGAGCGACTGAACTGAATTGAACTGAATTAATATTTTTTTGAGAAGTGATATGTTGGTTAAAAGTTTTTCATTCTGCCTTCCCACCAAACACAGCTATTTATGCTACATTATCTTGTAAATATTCACATCAACATATGTCTATGAGAGGAAAGCAGGACTTCCTGGGTGGTTCAGTGGTAAAGAATTTGCCTACCAGTGCAGGAGATGAAAGAGACATGGGTTCCATCCATGAGTGAGGAAGATCCCTTGGAGAAGGAAATGGCAACTCAGCCCAGTATTCTTGCCTGGGAAATCCCATGGATAGAGGAGTCTGGCTGGCTATAGTCCATGGGGTTGCAAAGAGTCAGACATGACTGAGCACTCACCCATGCATGAGAGGAAAACAGTGATTGAACTACTTTCAGTGAAATTTGACCTTGTACAAATATTCCTTCTTCCAAATAACCCTAAAGGTGTTTTTAATACTTTGTATTCTATTTAATAGTTTTTCAGGATTTAAAAATTACTTTCATTTTCCCCTAAATCTTTTTCTTTAGATAAAATATATACAATATTTCAGAATCATCACATGAAAAGCAACATTTCAAGATCAGTCACCATGCTTGATGTTTTCTATGAACTGCCTCTTGCCTGTTTTCTTCAAAGTGTTGCATGTAGATATATGTTCAAAGCTCAGATATGGTTTCATAGAATTTAAGCATAGCAGACTACTACCATCTCTTTTCTGGAAAGTTAAGCTCTTTATTTTACTTTGTGCTTGTAGTTTCTTTATTTCAAAATACACTTATTTTATTTGCTTGCTTTACAAGATTATCCTGAAATGGGATGTCATTTGAAATGCACCTAATAACTATTGGATTGACAATTGTTTTTCAATTACAATTGCAGTTATTTTAGTTCATTTCAGGAAGTCATTTTAGATTAAATCAAGTTTGTTTCATGAGTTAAAGATTTTTTTTAACGTTTCTTTTGTATAGGATCTTAATGGCCTTCTAATTATGTTTATTTTAGCATTTGTATTACTAATGTCATTTTCCGTGGTAAGAAAAAAGTCCATTGAATGTGAAATATTGTATTCTATGCTCAACAATTTATCACCAAAATCTCAAACATCTTAATAACTATTGGTGATAGCCTTCCTTTATTAATTTTCACACAAGGAATATCACTAAGAGATTTTACATTATAATAACTTTAGTGCATATTCACACTTTGCCAGACTTTATCATTACAAATAGAATTCTGACACAAAAAATGTTTCTTTTGTATTAAGGTCCTGTTATTCATCCATTGATGTAACTATTCTTATCCATGTTTTTCTTTTTTAACTTTAAATGAATCTATATTGTTTTATATGTATAATTCTTTTATATATACATATATTTGAAAAATGAATATTTATAATCTCAACACATCTATATTACATATGAACACATTAATCGTATAGTTTGCTTTCTACAAATGGGTTATTGAAAATAATAATTAGTACATTTTAAATCTATGATGTTACATTTTTTGAGTCTTTACTAACTGAAGGTTGTTGACGTAGCATATTTATTTTTCTGAGCATTTCAAATATATTTCCTAATAGTCTGTATATATTAATTATCTAGAAAATAGATTCTTTGCTTCTTCCTCTCAGTACTTATCATCTCCCAAATTGACTGAAACACCTGTATCTAGTGGCACATCACAGTGAACAATCCATATAAATTCACTTTTTTTCTCTGACATGAAGTTCTGGAATTTTAGGAACTGAACTGAGCCACATAGGAACTTGTACAACATTTTCTTACTTCCACTTACAGTCACTTTTTGTGACTGCATGGACTGCAGCATGACAGGCTTTCCTGTCCTTCACAATCTCCCAGAGCTTGCTCAAACTCATGTAAACTGAGTCAGTGATACCATCTAACCATCTCTTCCTCTGTCATCCTCTTCTCCTGCTTTCAATCTTTCCTAGCATCAGGATCTTTTCTAATGAGTCAGCTCTTTGCCTCAGGTGGCCAAAGTACTGGAGCTTCAACATCAGTCCTTCCAATGGATATTCAGGATTGATTTCTTTTAGGATTGACTGGTTTGATCTCCTCGCAGTCCAAGGGACTCTCAAGAGTCTTCTCCAACACCACAGTTCAAAAGCATAAGTACTTTGGAGCTCAATATTCCTTATCATCCAACTCTCACTTCCATACATGACTACTGGAAAAACCATAGCCTTGACTAGTTGGACCTCGGTTGGCAAAGTGATGTTTCTGCTTTTTAGTATGCTGTCTAGGTTGGTCATAGCTTTTCTTCCAAGGAGCAAGCATCTTTTAATTTCATGGCTGAAGTCACCATCTGCAGTGATTTTGGAGCCCAAGAAAATAATGTCTGTCATAGTTGCCATTGTTTCCCATCTATTTGCCATGAAGTGATGGGACCACTTGCCATGATCTTCATTTTTTTGAATGTTGAGTTTTTAAGCCAGTTTTTTCACTCTCCTCTTTCATCTTCATCAAGAAGCTCTTTAGTTCCTCTTTGCTTTCTGACATAAGGGTGGTGTCATATGCGTATCTGAGGTTATTAATGTCATTGATGCCAGCCCTGCATAGCATACTTTTAAGAACAGAATTCTATTTATTTCTACTCTTCATCCTATCTCATCACAGCAGTCACAAAGCACTCAAGATGTAGACAACCAAAATTGATCACTCCTTTCTTTCCCCAAATGTTCTGCGTGGTCCACCAGGAATATTCCACTGCTTTAGTGAAGTGGTTTATTTAATTAATCCTTAGCTGTTCTTGAAATTTATCCCTCCTAATGTGTGTGCTCAGTCGTTCAATCATGTCTAACTCTTTGCAGTCCCATGATCAGTATCCTGCCAAGCTCCTTTTTTCATGGAATTTTCCAGGCTAGAGTATTGGAGCAGGTTGCCTTTCTCCACTCCTGGAGATCTTCCTGACCCTGGGATCAAACTCATGTCTCTTCTGTCTCCTTCACTGGCAGGCAGAATCTTTACCACTAGTGTCACCTGGAAAGCCATCTTCTTCCTAGTAGGATTAGTGATCAGATAAAAAGGGTAGACGTTAGGTGGCAGGTATACCAAGTCTTAAGTATGGGACTCAAGTTTTAGGTCATGAAGGATACTGTTATTTTTGAAAAATTCCTTCAGTATTTTTTCTCCTAAATGTTTCCTCTTTCAGTATTACTATGAATATAGGTTTCAGTTAGTATTCAACTCCATCTGTAATTAAGATTGATGAAAAATAATTTTGATATTTTATAAATTATACTACATTAAATAATTTAACCTATGCAAGCTTTAGTCTGTACTATCTAACTATTAATACTAACTGACTCTAAGTTTTCAGTCCCTGAGATTGCAAAGAGTTGGACATGACTGAGTGCCTAACACTTCCTGCTTCTCATAAACACAAAAGAAAGAACACATGCCATCAGTGAGTCAATAATGAAAGATTTCTGATTTTCATTATTTAAAAAAAAGTCTATTGCTGACTTTTATTATGTCTAAAATTGATATCTGGAGACATGAATTTAAGTATTTAAGTTAAAATCTATACTGCTGATCAACATTCTATAAGAAGAATTCTAATCATATTAGATTGATGTGAATGTAATTGTGGTTTTGGACTGAATTTTAAATAATTATAACTAGGCTCAAACACACCTATATTAATCAAAATATTAACAGGAACCATTAAAATCAACACATTTTTGCCAACAGGAAATGTTTATTTATTCCTGTAGCATAAAAATCCATGTTTTAGGATTCAGTGAACTCTTAGGAATCATTTTCTGCCTCCTGCTGGTGGTGGAAATGTTTTCTCTGCAAAAAATTGTCTAGATACTTGAAGAAGTGGTTGGTGAGAGGTCAGGTGAATTTGGCAGATGAGGCAAAACTCTGTAGCCCAATTTGTTCAACTTTTGAAGCATTGGTTGTGTGACCTGCAGTTGGGCATTATAATGGGGAAGAATTGGGTCCTTTCTGTTGACCAGTGCCAGCTGCATGGACTGCAGTTTTCTGTGCATCTCATCGATTTGCTGTGCCTACTTCTCAGATATAATGATTTTGCCAGGATTCAGAAAGCTATAGTGGATCAGACCAGCAGCAGACCACCAAAGAGTGATTATGACTTTTTTTTTTTTTTTTTTTTTTGGGTGCAAGCTTGGCTTTGGAAGTATTTTGGAGCTTCTTCCTGGTCTAACCAGTGAGCTGGTCATTGCCAGTTGTCGTATCCACTTTTTGTTGCCTGTCACAAACCAATCAAGAAATGTTTCATTGTTGTTGTTTAGAGTAAGAGAAGACACTTCAAAATGAAGATTGCTTTGATTTTCAGTCAACACACAATAGGAATTATACAAGTCGAGTTCAACATCGTAAATAAGTTAAGATACTAGTAGATGCATTAGAGCTACTACATAGTCATAATTCAGCTGTGAGCCAGCTGTCCGAGTTCAATGTACTCAGTATTATAATTTTCAGGACTATTCACACATGCTAAAATTCATTATGCAATGTATGTCTTTATCCTTTATACACTGTCTATTTTTCCTGATGTTTTTCCAGCCTATTCCATCTAAGCTCAACAAGCATAGAGAAAATCAGAAAATGCATGTTTTGCTCTTTGAATATGAAACGAATACCAGTCCAGGCTCAATATATGACACTTGATGCTTGGGGCTGGTGCATTTAGATGACCCAGAGGGATGGTACGGGAAGGGAGGAGGGTGGGGGGTTCAGGATGGGGAACACATGTATACCTGTGGTGGATTCATGTTGATGTGTGGCAAAACCAATACAATATTGTAAAGTAATTAACCTCCAATTAAAATAAATACATTTATATTAAAAAAAAAAAAGAAAACATGATTGAAACTAATCTAAAGGTTTACATAGCAGTTAGTAACTCTTTCTCTGGGATACAGTGTTCAAAGATCATAACCTTTAAATTCCATGTTTATTTTATAAGTAGATTTATAGTCATAGCTTAAAGCTCAACATTCAGAAAACTAAGATCATGGCATCCAGTCCCATCACTTCATGGCAAATAGATGGGGAAATAGTGGAAACAGTGGCTGACTTTATTTTTCTGGGCTCCAAAATCAATGTAGATGGTGACTGTAGCCATGAAATAAAAAGACACTTACTCCTTGGAAAGAAAGTTATGACAAACCTAGATAGCATATTAAAAAGCAGAGACATTACTTTGTCCTCAAAGGTCTGTCTAGTCAAGGCTATGGTTTTTCCAGTGGTCATGTATGGATGTGAGAGTTGGACTATAAAGAAAGCTGGGTGCAGAATAATTGATACTTTTGAACTGTGGTATTGGAGAAGACTCTTGAGAGTCCATTGGACTGAAAGGAGTTCCAACCAGTCCATTCTAAAGGAGATCATTCCTGGGTGTTCATTAGAAGGACTGATGTTGAAGCTGAAACTCCAATACTTTGGCCACCTGATGTGAAGAGCTGACTCATTTGAAAAGACCCTGGTGCTGGGAAAGATTGAGGGCAAGAGGAGAAGGGGATGACAGAGGATGAGATGGTTGGATGACATCACCTACTCGATGGACATGGGTTTGGGTGGACCCCAGGAGTTGGTGAGGTTACAGAGAGGCCTGGCATGCTGTGGTTCATAGGGTTGCAGAGTCAGACACAACTGAGCAACTGAACTGAACTGAGATTTATAGTTTATTCTTATTGAGAGGGTTGAAAGGAAGTGGTTTTCCTTCAAGGCATTAACAGCTTCTAAATTATCTGATTGATCATTGTGGATACAGCCAGAATTGACTCATCTAGGTCACAGATAATCTATTTCCCTAGAATGATTGAACTATTTTTGTATTGATATTTTCCACTTTTAAAAAGATGTTATAAATGTGCAAAAAGTGAAGTGAAATTCAGTCATGTCTGACTCCTTGCAACCCCATGGACTGTAGCCTGCCAGGCTCCTCTATGCATTGAATTTTCCAGGCAAGAATGTTAGAATGGGTAGACATTTCCTTCTCCAGAGGATCTTCCCAACCCATGGATCAAACCTGGGTCTTCTGCACTGCAGGCAGATTCTTTACCATCTGAGCCTCCAAGGAAGCCCAGAAATCTCATAAAGTGCTATTGAAAATAATGTCTTACACCAATATTACTAAAATGGACTGAACTTGACAACATGTATAATCATAGGTGGTCAATGACTATTTGTCATATATAAATGGATTTTCATAAGTTTTACATTTTCTTCTATATCCATAATTGCAAACTCATTTTAAACTGTAGATATCTCTTTGCATTTGTATCCATCATACTTCTTTGGTAACATATTTTCAGTATGATTAATAAATTTAGGTATTTAAAAATTATTTTCAACAAATAATTTTAGCACACATTTCAGAACAACAAATGGCTATATAAATAAAACAAATAGTAGTAAATACAAAAAAAAAAAAGTGTCTTTACCAAATGTTTTCTAATTAAAAAAAAATCAAATGTCAGAGTTAAATGTTTGTGTATTTCTCATTTGCCACACTATTATTAAATTTTGTTTAGATGTAAGCCTAATAAAGTTTAACTTCTGATTACAAGTTTTGACTTAAGAGTTATTTACTCATGAGAATTTGCATGTGTAAATTGCAGGAATTTTTGCAGTAAATCTAGAAAGAATTGACTGCAATTCAGTTGTATTACATTATCATTACTCTTACTGACAATTTAGAAAGTAATGTTTTGAAAATGAAATAACAATTGTGTAATATTCTTTTGACAATACTTTAAATTATTATTTATGAATTGAATTTGCTTAAATTTGTACCTCAAAGTTAAGAATTAAATTTTCAACACAGCCTTTAAAGTAATAATAAACAATTCATTTTAAGAGAAAATAAAAATATTCTGATAATTGTGAATCAACTTTTTTATTATGGCAGTGTGTAATAAAGGTATTTTGACTTTCCTAATCATATAGAAATTTTAGTATTCTACTTATTACTAATAGTATTATATGTAGAAAACAGTAAAATGATATTTCTGCTATAATTAATTTGCTCATAATACTAAAAGTCAGTAGTACATACTATTCTGATTCTGATAGAGTGGCTTATTCCTGATAGAGAAAATAACTCAGTTCCACATGTTAATTTTAAATAAATTTTGAATGAGGTCAAAGTTCTCCAGTTTTAAATGAAGCTATCTAAGACTTTTTTTTAAGAATAATTTTCAAATTGCACAAGCTATACATAGATCAACTTCCCTTATAGCTCAGTCAGTAAAGAATCTACCTGCAATGCAGGAGACCTTAGTTCAATTCCTGGGTCAGGAAGATCCCATGGAGAGGGATATGGCAACCCACTCCAGTATGCTTGCCTGGGAAATCCCATGGACAGAGGAGCCTGGCAGGCTACCGTCCATGGGGTCACAAAAATTGGACACAACTTAGCGACTAAATCACCACCATACATAGATCACTTATTTTATTACATGTCCACAAATTGAATTCATCTGTGTAACAAGTTCCTAGACTGAAACCAGAAAATCACCATGACTAAAGCACCCGCCCATCATGCTTTCTTCCAGAATTATCCATAGTGCTTACCCTGTAAAGGATAACTACTATCTCCATTTCTAACAATGGATAATCATTTTTAATCACCTTCTGAGATCTAATCTGTCTTCTAATGGAAACTATTGCTTTTAAAATATGCTTACACATGTGCTTACAACTAAATGTCATTTTTCATTGAATAGGTCCACAGTGGTATCCTTCTCGAGTAGGCCTGCAGCTAGAACGTGGTAAGAAATAATTTCACTCATCTATTTATTTAATTTAGAATCCCTTTTCTGTCATCAATAGGCAATATTTATTTATTGCTTATCAAATGGCAGGTATTATAATAAATACTTTAAATATATTGTTTTATTTGAGCCTCCTCAAAAGCTAGTATTTCACATTTATGAAGAATTTTAGTCTCACAGAAATAAATTTCATACATTCACTGTCATTGTGTATTGAAGGCAGGATCTGAACTAACCTCTGTCTCAAAAGCTTTTATTGCTATATCCCCTCAGTCTACTGCCTCCTAATATAGTGTCAGGGGTACAGCTCAGTTCTCTTTCCCATTTTTCCTGTTCAAAAGCAGAATAAGGGAGGTAAGGAGGAATAGCATTAATGAATTATAAGGATAAGTATTGTTTCCATTAATAAGCCTCAAGTATTTCAAAATTTCAAACCTTATTTTCTGATCATAAAATTTAAAAATTTTATGCTAAAAATACACAAATGTGAGTCCTGCTAAGAATCATTGTTATTGACATCACATCACTTGACCTTACATTTGAACTTGTTAAATAAAAGCTCTGGGTAGATTGGAAATTTCTGAGGAATATTCAGTTCAGTTTCATGATAATAAATCTACAGAGATATCTTTTAAGAAATTTCAGTCTTTAAATTGTTCTACACAATCCTGACCTGCATTGTATTTTTCTGGTACTTTGCTAATATTCAGGTTATCATTTCTTAGATATCATATTCACTTAGGGACAAATGATTTCTCTGGATTTCTCTAAGATATTTTGTTGTTTTCATTGCTATCTTAAATATTCCAACTTTTTCTGAGATGTCTATGTTGAAAACACAGTTATCCAGAATATTTTTCTAAATCACCATTTCTTGAGGTCTCACATTTTTCTAAACTCAAGTGTTCAAGACAAATTCTCATCCAGCTAGAGTTTTAAAGAGAAGAATCATTGTCTTGTTTCTTTTTGCTTCTATGGGGCAAAGTATGTGCCTTTCAACACATAGATGCTGAAATAACATAAAATGAAATAATGGTATTGTTTTCTGAACTTGATTCTTATATAAATTAAAAAAAAAAAACAGAATACCACAAGCATCAATGTCAGATGTAATTTCAATTTGAAGGACATTACAAGGGACTGAGGAATTTCTGTTACTTCAACTTTTCTGGTGAATGTGGACATTTTATTTCTCTTCACTCATATACCTGGTTGGAAGTACCAGTGTGTGATGTGAATAATGTATAACCCTCCAAGTGTTCTTTGATAAGAATGTGATGAAATATTTGAAAAAAGGAATCTATGAATTTAGTGATATAAGCAGGATATGGCACAAAGTTTATTTGGAATAACGCAATTTAAAACCTATCTTTTTACTTAGTTATATTCAGAATCTTCTTTTGTAAAGTGAGCTAATAAAGAATCTAACTTATGGTTTGTGTGTGTGTGTGTGTGTGTGTGTGTATGTGTGCTTTTTGCATGTGGTGGCTAGTGTGTAAGTAAGATTATGTTTATAAAGTACTGTAATGATTTGTGCATGGTTAATGCCTCATTAAACATAGTTATAACTATTAATACTAAGGAAAAAGATTACACCAAAACAATGCAAGGCATGAATATTACATATCTGCTGCCACAGTATCTTTGCCAGAATGAGTGCACTATGAATAATTATATCATGTTATTTTAGAGTCTTTTACAGTTTCTGTACACAAAAAACTGCTAAAACACAAATAAAAGAACAAGCAATTTATTTTTATGGGAAAATATAGCCAACTTTTTTTGGCTTGGGATTTCTGCTTAGCTAGGCTGGGCTTGGCCTTGCTTGGCTAGTTTCATTCAAACAGCTAAGGTGAGCTGGTGGATTGCTGAAGACTGGCCAGAATGTTCATGGCTGTAACCACTCCTCTCTGCTCTATATGGTCTCATGCTTTGTCAGAAAGTTCTGGCCTTGGTGGAATCAGAAGTGCAAATAAATGAGCACAAGCACTCAAGAATTCATGAAGCCCAGGCTTAGATCTGGCTTATGATCCCTTGTCCCACATTCTATTTGTCAGAGCAAGATACTAGGCTACCCTATATTCAAAGGGTGGGGAAACTGACACCAACTCTTAATAGAAGGGACTAAAAGTCATATTGTGAGTGATGATGACATGCTAATCGTGAATAATTGCAGGCATTGTTGAAATAAATCTGTCATACAAACTGGTAACTAAAATGTGTTCTCTCGTAACTGTGATTAATATAATTTATAATGTCTTGGAAGTATGGGATCAAATTTCTAATTCTTAGAAACATTAGATTTGTTCAATAGAAGGTTTAAGTATATATCGAATTGGTCCTTCTCTTCCCATCCCCGATTCCAACCCTTTATACAATCTTCTAGGGTTAGAAGTATGCACCTCAGTGTTTGGCCCATTCTTGGGAGAAAATGTTCCCAAAAGATATATTACTTGAGCAAATTTAGGCAGAAAATTTAGGGGCCTTAAGAGGCCAAATTATGGTATAAATGGCATGGGCTCCATTAGGTGCATTCTCTTGGTCCCACATATTCCTCTCCCATTGGAAAAGGACATAGAAATAGAATGCCAAGGAAAGGGGTTCCTGATTACTGTATCTAAGAGTGATATGATTAATGATATGTCTGGATTCTCTCACATTGTTTCACCCAAATACTATATTGATTTTCCATATTTTAAAAACAAAATGCCAATATTCTGCTCTTTGATGTCAGCAAAGGGGATAGAACAGTGGGAAACTATGATGTCAATAGATGCATTTTGGAAAGAAGTTTTCAGCAGTCCTTATCAATATTTCTTGTTGTTACAAGTGACTGTCACAATGACATTCTGATCAGCTGTATATCAAAGTTTTTACCTTGAACCATGTTTCATCAATGTGCAACAAATTACCACAAACTCAGCAGCTTAAAATAACAATTATTTATTAGCTCAAAGATATAATATGACTGGATTCTCTACTCAAAGTATCCAAGTTTAGAGTAAGGTATCAGCTACACTGAATTCTCATCTAGACTTCTGAGAAAATCTACTTCCACCTTCAGTCTTATTGGCAGAATCCACCTTTAGCTTTTATGACAGAAATCCTTAATTCCTTGATGGCTATCAGTTCCTAGAAGTCACTTTAATTATTTGCCATGTAGCCCTCTGCATTTTTAAACCAAAAATAGTATAGTGACTCTTCCCAGTATATTGAATTTTGGTATCCTTATTTCTGACTCCATTCAGATTTAAAGAATTTGTTATTAACTCTGGACCACCAAGATGACCTCTTTTGAAGCCATATATCATAAACTAGGCAAGGAAGTCATAGTTTACTATATTTATGTTGGATTTATCAAAATTAATATATAACAATTGCCTATTTTTATCTTATACAAAATACCTGTAAGCATAATTATAAATCTAAATATTATATTTTGAAAATCACCTGATAGTCAAAATTTAATATCTTACTGCTTCTTTCAATAATAAAGAATGAAAGGAAATTTGTACATGAGTAGAGTTAATATAATTCATATATAGTTTAGCATAAAGTATAATACAAATAAAAACAATAACATTAATATCATTGTACTTGTGAGATATATCTATGCTGGTATACATTGTTCTAATCTACTCATTTTTCTCTCTGGATAATATACTTTTATTTGAATAAAACAGATTATATTTATCCATATCTTATTTATGAATACTTATGATTTTTACAATGTTTTGCTATTACAAACAATACTAAAAAAGACATCTTTGTACATATGTTTCAGGAAACAATGGCAAACTTATCTAGTGTTCATTTTTAAGAGCAGAACATTTCTTTCACACACTTTCCATCATCACTTCTGTTTCCTCCTATTTCATGAGAA
This sequence comes from Oryx dammah, assembly GCF_014754425.2. NCBI lineage: Eukaryota > Metazoa > Chordata > Mammalia > Artiodactyla > Bovidae > Oryx > Oryx dammah. The sequence continues at coordinate 79,187,988 of NW_024070187.1, read as the reverse complement.
ACTTCTCAATAATTTTTGCTGTATGTTTGTCTTCTGACTTCAAAAGCCTGGAGTGCTAGGAAACTCAGTCTCAGTTTGTATTCCTTCATTTCAAACTGCATGCATAAATAATCTCACCATGCCCCATGGCTTTAACTGTTAATGACTTTGAAAATATCTTCAGACACAGCTACCCAACTGCCTACTTGACAGCTCCCAATTGAAGGGCTAATAGATATCTCACACTAAATGTACCCTAACTGAAATTTTCTTTTTTATTTTTGTATACTTTGCTGTTTATGTTTATATATATATATAACTTTACAATATTGTATTGGTTTTGCCATATATCAACATGAATCTGCCACGGGTGTACACGTGTTCCCCATCCTGAACCCCACTCCCACCTCCCTCCCTGTACCATCCCTCTGTGTCATCCAGTGCAAATCTGCTCTTTCCTCACTCTTCTTTTTGTCAGTTAATGATATTACAATGCAGTTAAGTGCTCAGGACAAAAAATTACCTCAACCTGAATCTCACAGGTTAAACTTGCTCTAAGATCAAACTTTTTGGGGTTGGTGAATTTTTTTTTTTTGGGTTGATGAATTTTTAACATCTCTACCAGTGCCATCTTAGTGCAAATAAACCTCATACCCTGGTTGGTGAATTTTGACTTTCTCCTAAGTAATCTTGCTTCCTTTTCTTCCCAGTTACCATACAGCAACCATAATGATCTTTTTGAAAGGTGAATCAAGCCCATCCCCAGGTGCTTTGCGATGACTTTTAAAATTCGACTCCATCTAATTCATCTTACAGTAAAATCAATTATAGAACAGTTGATATGTATGTGTACTGACACACAAAATTATACTTCAAAATATACTTTATCATATTTGATTATGATATTATCTAAAATTATATTTTTCTCAGAACACAATAGTAGCTAGTGGTAATCTGTACTTTGTTAGATAACCACTATGTATTTGAAAATTTGCCAGATATATTTTATAAAATTGGTTTATTCATATACTATCTTACTTTAAAGATTTACTATAAATTGAATTTCTATATAAAATTTATCTTTAGCTTTCACACTAAAAATATTTATCATCTGTTTCCCTCAAAGTTGTATTAAAATATTACTTCCTTATTGTTTAAGGTGGGCCCTTTCTGAAGGACAACTTAACCGTTCAAAGTGTTGCAGCTTCCTCCATTGTCACACTCTATTTTACAGACCTAGGTCAACAAGTCAGTTGGACTACAGTAAGTATCAATTTGAAATACAATATAGATGTCCCACATTTTGATGTGAATGATTTGTTGAGAAAGGATATTTTCTATCAAATAAATTTATAGTGAAACAAAATATTGCACTAAAAGTATTTTAAATTCTCCATTCTTACTATGATCAATGGCCAAATTTCCATTCAAGAGCTGGAGAAATGGGGACAAAAAATGGTTGAAAGAATAAAGATAATTATATTCTAAATGTCAATCTATCTCATGACTGTTGGCCTCATTTCTATTTTCCCTGTGTCTTGTCAGTTACTTGGTATTTCTTCATCTTTTCCTTCTAAGAGCCTCAGTATAAAGAAGACACATTTGTCATTGAAAAGAGGGGAGATAGAATATTCAATAAAAAATGTCCCAAGACAGTGGAGAGGACATTTTAAAAACTGAGGGTGAAGAAATAAGACTTATTTGAGTTGTAGGGGTTGGGATGTTCTTTCAACTTTCTTGAAAGAGGTATTTCAAAGTGGTGGTAACTGAATCCAATAGCATTAGAAGAATGAAGACCATATTAAAAAACAGGAGAAGTAAGAAACAGAAAATACTTGATACTACTTCACAAGTACTGAAGGATTCATGAGTAATGAATAGATAGATGGGATATCTTCAGTAGCAAGAAGCTATGTGGTATTTAGTGACAGGAAGTGAAGGAGTTAATCTGATGAGTAACTTTGACACTGATGTACAAAAATTAGTGCAATCATTCATTTTTCAATTAAATTTAAACTATTTTCTTTATATTATTAAGACTTTTAATGTTTTTTCTGGTTACATTCAAATTCATATTTGTGATGTGATTACTTTTAATATTTTCTATTCAAAATGGCTTTCTTTTGCCAGCATAGTGTTTTGAGTTTTCCCTGTATAGTTAAACAATCAACTTTTAAAATTATTAAAGACACAGGATAATTTATACATTGTTATTTAAATCTCATAATGAGAAATTCAAGTTTACATTCATTAATCAAAATGTCACATGCTTTAATTTTCCACCAATTTTTCCTGTATTATCTTCTTGCATTTAGATAATTACATTTAGTGTGTTTGGCTAAATGGTTGTTCTAGTTTTCAAGATTTATTGAGCCTTTGAGTACTAATTTGTTGCATTAAAAAATAAATAAAACTAAGTTTAGAATTATTTGGCCAACTGATGTGAAGAAATGGCTCACTGGAAAAGACCCTGATGTTGGGAAAGATTGAGGGCAGGAGGAGAAGGGGACAACAGAGGATGAGATGGTTGAATGGCATCACCAACTTGATGTTGGTGATGGACAGAGAAGCCTGGCGTGCTGCAGTCCATGGGGTTGCAAAGAGTCACACATGACTGAACAACTGAACTGAACTGAAGTATAGAGTATTCTGAATCTTTGTGTAGTATATCATAATGTTTACCAAAAAGCTAATAACTTGTACATATTGTAACAAAGGGTTTAGAGTTTAAAAGTGATATCTACAGACCCTTGCTAAAAGAGATTTTAGACAAGCAGATTTTGATCTTCAAAGGTTAAAATATTCAAAGAATCTTTGCCTACATTTATGATGAAAAAGGAATTCTATCTACAGAAGCTGTGTCACAGTGAGTGGCAATAACAGTAATTCATAATAAATTTCAGCTGCATCATTGGGATAAGCACTGAGGGGAAAAAAAGCTAAGGTGGAATTCTGTGACAATTGTGCTAGAAAATTATAGCTTATCTGAGAGGAAAGTCATTTAGGTGACAAAGAGAACTACGAAAATAGGCTGGATATTTTAAAATCAACCCTATGGTTCACACTTTTTTGCTCCAAATGAGTCAATCCTATTAAATGCTAGAAATATACACATTACATTGCAATCACACTCACTATATATATCAACTAAATTGCACAATAAAAGTAATATTTTACCAAAATTAACATTCTTAAAGTTATGACCAACCTAGATAGCATATTGAAAAGCAGAGACATTACTTTGCCGACTAAGGTCCGCCTAGTCAAGGCCATGGTTTTTCCTGTGGTCATGTATGGATGTGAGAGTTGGACTGTGAAGAAGGCCGAGCACCGAAGAATTGATGTGTTTGAACTGTGGTGTTGGAGAAGACTCTTGAGGGTCCCTTGGACTGCAAGGAGATCCAACCAGTCCATTCTGAAGGAGATCAACCTTGGGTTTTCTTTGGAAGTAATGATGCTAAAGCTGAAGCTCCAGTACTTTGGCCACCTCATGCGAAGAGTTGACTCATTGGAAAAGAATCTGATGCTGGGAGAGATTGGGGGCAGGAGGGGAAAGGGGCGACCCAGGATGAGATGGCTGGATGGCATCACGGACTCGATGGATGTGAGTCTGAGTGAACTCCGGGAGATGGTGATGGACAGGGAGGCCTGGCGTTCTGCGATTCATAGGGTCGCAAAGAGTTGGACATGACTGAGCGACTAGACTAAACTGAACTGAACACATTTATAAAATATTAAAATTCACTCCTTTAATAAAAGCATTATTATAAGTTTTCTTTTTTTGTGAGCAACAATCTCTTTAATTTAGCATGGTCAAAATTAGTAATTTAATAATATTTTTCAAGAAGCAAGAGTTTGCAGCAGAATGTTGAGAAAATTCTTGTCTCGTGGAACTTAGGATAAATTGGAAGACTTAGGATAAATAATGTTATAAATTAATATAATTAAAGTAAAAATAATTCCCATCATACAAATCCTATTAACTAAAGATCACATTCCGTTTTCATCATTTTTATCTTCATTAATGTGTCTGTTCATGCTGTGCATAGTCACTCAGTTGTGTCCGATCCCATGGACTATAGCCCGCCAGGTTCTTCTGTCCATGGGCATTCTCCGGCCAAGAATACTGGAGTGGGTTGCCATGCCCTCCTCCAGGGGATCTTCCCAACCCAGGGATCAAACTCAGGTATCTTGTATTGCAGACAGATTTTTTTTTACTATCTGAGCCACAAGGGAAGCATGTGTATGTATAGTCCTATGCAAATTATGAACTTCCCTCATAGCTCAGTTGGTTAAGAATCTGCCTGCAATGCAGGAGACACGGGTTTGATACCTGGTTAAGGAGACTTCCTGGAGAAGGAAATGGCAACCCACTCCAGGATTCTTGCCTGGAGAATCCCAAGGACAGAGGAGGAACCTGGCAGGCTACAGTCCATGGGGTCGCAAGAATCGGACATGACTTAGCTACTAAACTATTATTGCTATGTGTATTATTTCTTGCATAGATTCATGTATCTACCAAATTCAGATATAGAATTATTCAATCCTTCAAAAGGAACTCCCTCATCTTACTCCTCTGTATTTACACAGATAAATATATACTGGGGCAACCACCGATCTGTTTTTCATCTCTATATTATTGTCATGTAGTGATTACTCTATAGACAGAATTGAAAAATTTTTGAGACTGATGTTTATTTTTCTCTTAGTATAGTGATTCTGTGATCCATCTTGGTTATTGCATGTATATCAATACTTAGGCTACTTTCTCACGAGTTTTCTCCAACACCACAGTTCAAAAGCATCAATCAAGAACAAGACCCAGTTTCCCCCACAGTCAGTCTCTCCCATTAGGAAGTTTCCATAAGCCTTTTATCCATCAGAGGGCAGACAGAATGAACACCACAATCACAGAAAACTAATCACACTGATCACATGGACCATAGCCCTGTCTAACTCAATGAAACAATGAGCCATGTCAAGTACGGCCATCCAAGATGGACAGGTCATATATACATATATAGATAACTTTGGTTATATGTATATAATAGGGTTTGTTTATTCACCCACTGACAGACATTTGAATGGTCCTCAGTATTTTTTGTTACAAATAAAGCAATAACCTACCTGTGTGTTGGTGTTTATATGAAAATAGGTTTTTAATTTTCTGCAATCACTGTTGAGTTGTAAGATTACCTTTAATATTCTACATATCTACATACAAGTCTTTTGTCTAATGCATGGTTTGCAAATAATTTCTCTCAGTTTTAGCTTGTCTTTTCATCATTTTAACAGGATTTTTGTTGCTGTACAAAAAGTTTTCAATTTTAATGCAGCATAATTTATTAATATTTTCTTTAAAGGATCTTGTCTTCACACTCATATGTAAGAAATATTTGCCTAGCCCTAGGCCTAGGAGTTCTTCTGAGTTTTTCTAATCATTTAACATTTTTATATTTTACATTTTAATCATAGTATTTTTATTGTAAATAATTATCTATTTTTAATCACCAGGCCTAATGATTTCTTTTAATTTGTCTCACATATCTTATAATCCATTTCTGATTTCTTTTTTCTTGTCCCATTTGGATTAATTGCCATACTCTTAGCTTCTCTGGTATTTTGGTTGTTGTTATTCAGTTGCTAAGTCGTGTCTGACTCTGTGCAACCCCATGAACTGTAGCACAACTGTCTTTCCTGTCCTTCACTATCTCCCTGAGTAGGCTCAAATTCATGTCCATTGAGTCAGTGATGCCATCGAACCATCTGAATCCATGTTGCCCACTTATCCTCTTGTCCTTAATCTTTCCCAGCATCAGGGTCTTTTCCAATGAGTTGGCTCTTATCATCAATTGGCCAAAGTATTGGAGCTTCAACCCCAGTCCCTCCAGTGAATATTCAGGACTGATTTCCTTTAGAACTGACTGGTTTGATATCCTTGCTGTCCAAGGATTAGGAGAGGCTTCTATCCTGAGAGGCTTCTCCAGCACCACAGTTTGAAAGCATCAATTCTTTGGAACTCACCCTTCTTTATGGTCCATCTCTCACATCCATACATGACTACTGGAATAACCATTGCTTTGACTATATGGACCTTTGTCAGTAAAGTGATGTCTCTGCTTTCTATCTAGGTTGGTCATAGACAGGTCTCTGCTTTCTGTCTAGGTTGGTTTTTCTTCCAGGGAGAAAGCATCTATTAATTTTGTGGCTGCAGTCACTGTCCACAGTGATTTTGGAGCTCAAGAAAATGAAATCTGACATTGTTTCCACTCTTTCCCCATCTATTGGCCATGAAGTGATGGGACCAGATGGCATGATCCTTGTTTTTTTAATTTTGAGTTTTAAGTTTTTCCATACTGTTCATGCTATTCTCAAGGCAAGAATACTGAAATGGTTTACCATTCCTTTCTCCAGTGGATCACCTTTTGTCAGAACTCTCCACCATGACCTGTCCATCTTGGATGGCCCTACTTGACATGGCTCATTGTTTCATTGAGTTAGACAGGGCTATGGTCCATGTGATCAGTGTGATTAGTTTTCTGTGATTGTGGTGTTCATTCTGTCTGCCCTCTGATGGATAAAAGGCTTATGGAAACTTCCTAATAGGAGAGACTGACTGTGGGGGAAACTGGGTCTTGTTCTTGATTGATGCTTTTAAACTGTGGTGTTGGAGAAAACTCGTGAGAGTCCCTTGGACTGTAACGAGATCAAACCAGTCAATCCTAAAAGAAATCAGTCCTGAATATTCATTGGAAGGACTGATGCTGAAACTGAAACTCCAATACTTTGCCTACCTGAAGCGAAGAACTGACTCATTAGAAAAGACCCTGATGCTGGGAAAGACTGAAGGTAAGAAGGGGTGACAGAGGATGATATGGTTTGATGGCCTCACCAACTCGATGGACAAGAGTTTAAGCAAGTTCTAGGAATTGGCGATGGACAGGGAAGCCTGGCATGCTACAGTCCATGGGATCACAAAGAATCAGACATGACTGAGCAACTTAACTGATTGACTGAGTTTTAAGCCAACTTTTTTTTCACTCTCCCCTTTCAGCTTCAAGAGGCTCTTTAGTTCCTCTTCACTTTCTGCCATTAGAGAAGTATTATCTGCATATCTGAGATTGTTGATACTTCTCCTGGCAAACTTGAGTACAACTTGTGAATCTAGCCCAGCATTTCCTATGATGTACTCTGTATATATAAGCAGGGTGTGGATATACAGTCTTGATGTACTCCTTTCCCAGTTTTGAACAAGTCCATTGTTCCATGTCCAGTACTAACTATTCCTTCGTGTCCTGCATACAGGCTTCTCAGAAGGCAGGTAAGGTGGTCTGGCATTCCCATCTCTTTAAGAATATTCCACAGTTTGTTGTGATCCACACAGGCAAAGACTTTAGCATAGTCAATGAGGCAGAATTAGATGTAGCTATATCCTATGTTTCAATAACTCTAATGATTACCCAAGAGACTACACTGCACATTTAAACTATTGAACACTAATAAAATTGTTTACTAATGTGAAGATAATGCATTAATAGTTGAATGAGTTTTATTTGAGGTATTTGGTCTCCTTCTGAGTTTTCTATTGTGAATTATTTTAATTATTTATATATTTTAAAGCAAAAATACACTACTATAATTTTTCATATGGTCAATCTTTAATTTTTTTTTAACTGCAATTTAATTTTTCCTTCTAATACTGAGGTTACATCTGGTATCATTATCCTTCTTTCTGAAAAACACCTTAATGTTGTATTACCATTCTGTCTTTGATTAGTTCTCCCAATTATTGTTCATGTTAAAATGTATTCATTTAGTTTATATTCTTGGAGAATATTTTTTCAGAAAAACACATTGGCAGCTATTTCTGTCTTTATTTCAAAACACTATTAGTTTGATTTCTGACTCCCATTATTTCTGTTGAAAAGTCTACTGTACTCCTTAAAGTCTTTCCCTGGTTTATTCAATTTTTTAATTTTATTTGATTATGGTGCACATAGTTATGATTGTGGTTTTGTTTATTCTGCTTTGGGTTTATTGTGTTATCTGAGTTCCTGGTTTGATAGCTATATCTAATTTGACAAAACTGCATAATCTCTTCATCTTTTGATTCTCCATTATTCTCTTTGTATTCTCCTTTTGGGATTCATATTACATTATCATATTTTTCTTTCAAAGTTTTCAAATATCACTAAAATTTCAACCTTTTATTTTTCTTTGAACATTAAAAGATTGTTTTCTAAAAGTAAGTGCTTGATAATTCTATTATGTGAACCTTTAGTTCACCTATTTTCAATGCCTGCTGCTGCTTTTGGTTATGATCATGATATTGTCACTCCTTGTATAACTGCATATTTCTGACATTGCAGAAAAATTATATTAATAAATTTAAAGATTACTTGAAGAAGCCTTGGGCTATTTTACCTTTCAAATATAATTTATCATTCTGCAGATAGACTAATGGCACTATTGAGTACAGGTCATCTCCTTCCAATCCATGATTGAAATGACTTCAGGCTGAGTTTCATATGTACATATGAAGTACCTATGAAGACAGACCGGTTTGATCCTCACTCTTAAGTTTTAACTGTTCTATGTTCAACCCAAATTCTGGGGTTTTTATAGCCACCTTAGTCTTTGAAAGACAAGAAGCAGTAATTTTGGTGCTTCCATTCTTAAGTACCCTCAAAAGATTGGTCTTTACATAAGGCTCTTACCAAATTTCATACCCCCAGTTAATTACTACTCTGGAGACTCTTTTATTTTTTAATATAAATTTATTTATTTTAATTGGAGGTTAATTACTTTACAATATTGTATCAGTTTTGCCATACATTAACATGAATCCATCACAGGTATACACGTGTTCCCCATCCTGAACCCCTGTCCCTTCTCCCTCCCTGTACCATCCCTCTGGGAGACTCTTATAAAACATTTTGATCTTCTAATTCTTCAAAGGCTCAGTAATTCTTTGGAGCCTGAAAAATATTTTGATTAATTTTTCTTGGTGATCTCATTAGGGAAGTTTGTTTGCATAACATGAGCATAGAATTATCCATTATATGTTATTCACATAACAGTTAATTTTTCAGGGGAAAAAAAAACAAACCTAGTATCACATTAGCTTCAATAGTACTCATGGAATACAAAGCAATATTACTATTGGGGAATGTTCTCATAATTTTAGCAGCTCTCCTATCTTTAGAAAATTACTGTTGACACTACGTTGTTTTTTGCAGCAGGGCTTCTCTAGTGGCTCAGTGGTAAAGAATCCTCCTGCCAATGCAGGAGATATAGGTTCAGCCCTTTGATTGGGAAGAACCCCTTGAGTAGGAAATGGCAATGCACTCCAGTGTTTCTGCCTGTAAAATTCTATGGACAGAGGAGTTTGGTAGGTTACAGTCTATGGGGTCTCAAAAGAGTCAGACATGACCTAGCAACTAAACAATTTTCAACAACTGTGACACAAGCAATTCATTTTGCTTTTAACGGTCAATCGCAATTTTAGAGGACAAGTAAAGCCAAAACCACCCTAATAATAATAGGACTAAAAAATATTTTTTAAAGGAAGGATGAATGCATTAAATGAAATCTAAGCCCAAGGGTTTTAATCAATTTACAACTACAGTTGAATACAATTTATATTTTCTAAAACAGTTTATTGTCTTATTCCTTTTCAATTTTTAAATACAACAAGTTGAATATTCTAGAGAAGTTCTAAAAAATCCCAGTTTCATAGCTAGTGGAAATAGTGGAATTAGTGAATTTTACTAGTGGAAATACTGAATTTTACATTAAAAGCAACACATTAGTTTAAAACAGAGAACTTTTATAAAGGGAAAGTATGAAAATAATTTGATATTAGAAATAAATTGAATTTAGAAGTAGTATATATTGTCAAAGTAAAAATAAGAAAGTGTACTTGCTTATTTTGAAAATAAAATATCTAATAAATTTTGGATTAAAGTGGAGTTTCTTTTTTTTTTTTCTCCATCATTGTAAATTCATCCACCTAGGCTGCATACCTATAAATATACATTTTGTTTGTATATTTATTTCATCTTTAGTTTTGTTTTTATTCTTTTTTAGTAGAAGAGAAATTTCTGCTTCAGAAATCTGTTTTATTAACATTTATATATCTGGCTTTTTAAAATTATAAATCTATTTTCTGATTACTTTCTAAGTTTAATCAAACATCCTATCTGCACCCAAATATACATTTTTCTTGAAAGATGCATTGTCCAAAAGTTTTTGTTTTTGTTTTTATTTATAACCCTCCAGGGCTTTTAAATCAGAATATATCCTGTATACATTGGCATTCTTTTAATCCCAGTGTTTCAGAATGAACAATATTTGTGATAAAATATTGGGTCTCCTACAACATATAACTATAAGATAGCAGGATCTCCAATTTTTTTAAGAGATGATGGAGATAAGATTATAGTTTAATTTCCTCTGATTCAAATAAACTTCCTATTTGTGACAGTATGTTTATCAACTTAATAAATAGTGATATTTGGTCATGTTAACTATTGTTTACAACGTTTTTCATTTCTGACATCTTACTATAGAATTTGCTTAAAATTGACTTGACTAGGTCAGAGACATTGAAATAAATATTTTGAAACAATCATTATTCTAATTATTTTAGAGTATTAACTAGATTCTATTTTAAGACATTCAGAAGATATTTTTACTTATATCTGATAATCAAGAATGTTTTATGCCATAAATTAATACATTAAAAGGTTGCTTTAGTACTGAGTTTATTGGATTTATAAACTTATAAACTTATTGCATTGTTCTTATCCTCATATAAAAATATTTCTTACCTTGTGAGATAATAAATATTGTTTAAAAATGTATAACAAGACAGTTACAATATAAATATTTATACATGTGTATGTATATATATGTGGTTATAGGTATGTGCCTATATATCATATACTTTAATCATGTAGTTCCACAAAATTGTAAACAGAGATAAAAACATAATTAGTAATAAAAAAAATCAACGTGCCCACTTGCATATTTGAGCAAAATATGTACAGCTTCAAGTTTCCTTCCTTAGAAATGATGAAAATTGGCAAAGACAAAGGAAAATAGAAGTAGCAGTTGAATTTATCATTGTCATGTTTGTATTCTTTCTCTTCTCTGCTTTTCTCTTTGAAAACTCGTAGGGAAATTATTTTCCCTTTTCTGACTGAAAATTTCAGAATTGGACTTTAACCTGGTTTTAGCATCAAGACAAAATCAAATGATGGACACTCACCAGATTCAGAAAGCCATCAGAAAAGCAGCCAATTAATCTTTTTGAAATCATGTGGTCTCATTTCCAATTATCTTTCCAAATCTTATGATTGTCTCTCTATAGATTGGATATCTCTCTCCATATACATGATTGCCATACTTGTGGCAAGTTCCAAAAGAATCTCCAAAATTCAGAAAGCAATCCTTTAAAACTACTCACTCAGACTCAGTAAAAATTAAAATTTCCAGGAGAGAGAAGTGAATTATTTCAGTTTGAACAACAGTCAAATTGATTTTTCTTGGTGGTTCAAATGGCAAAGAATCTGCCTGGTATGCGGGAGACCTGGGTTTGATCCCTGGGTCAGGAAGATCTCCTGGAGAAGAGAATGGCAACCCACTCCAGTATTCCAACTTGGAGAATTTCATGGAAAGAGGATCCTGGTGGGCTACAGTTCATGGAGTCTCAGAGTCAGATAGGACTGAATGACTAACACTTTCACTATCAAACTGATTGACTTCTAGATGACATGGCAACAAAAAGCTATTTCCCATTCCATTTGGTGACAGGGATGGTTAACATAGAAGATTTATTTCGTATGGGGCTGGAAAGACATGAGAAATGCACTTATGCATTTGATTAAATGAAATTATTTAACCCAGAGGGATGGTACAGGGAGGGAAGAGGGAGGGGGTTCAGGATGGGGAACACGTGTATACCTGTGTCAGATTCATGTTGATGTATGGCAAAACCAATACAATATTGTAAAGTAATTAACCTACAATTAAAATAAATAAATTTATATTAAAAAACATATGATTAAATGTGTACTATTTATGAAGACATCACTATATTTATGTCTAATATTTTTATTTTACTATTTATAATTGTCCTTTACCTTAACTCTTGGCTAATTTTTCTAAGGAAGATTTCCTGTTATTTGTGACAGCACTTGGTCTAGTTGTTTTTAGAGAACAGATGCTCACCTATCCATTTCACCAGCTCATATAGCAGGGTAAATCTGGGGACATGTTTATCATGGTTCTGTGTTAGTCGCTCAGCTCAGTGCTTTGAGACCCCAGGTGTTCTGTCATCCACGAGGCTCCTTTGTCCATGGGATTTTCCAGGCAAAAATACTAGAGTGGATTGCCATTCCCCTCTCCAGGGGATCCTCCAGACCCAGAGATTAAACCTGGGTCTCCTGCATTGCAAGCAGATTCTTTACTGTCTGAGCCACCAGGGAAGCTATAAAATGTACTGTTTAAACTAAATCAATTTCTTTTTCCAGGTATTTTTGGCTGAATACACAGGACCTCTGCTAATATATCTCCTGTTTTATTTGAGGATCCCGTATATATATGACATGAAAGAGAGCTCTAGAAGATTATGTCACCCAGTGGTACAGTAAGTAATACATTCAAATGGTGCATATAGATTAAGAAGGAGACAAACTAATACACAGATATTATGTTAACAAATATTGTAAACTCAATGAACATGAGTTCACTTTTAGAGAAATATATTTTTGTAAGTTTATAAACAAGTACCTATTACTTAATATACTTCATATATTAAGTATACCTTAGAGTGGAGGTAAGTTCTGATAGTTATGATCACAAGCAACAGACGAATGAAATGCTTAATGTTACAAAGTTTAGAGGTCATATATAGGGCTCAGAATATAAATACTTCTCTAAAAATATGGGCAAAATTTCATAGAAAATCAATAATGAGTGAACTAATAAACTGGAAGAACAAATAAAGGTTTTAAAATTTACATTTAGTAAATTAAAGGCCAAAATCAAATTTAACTCTGATATAAAACACAAAAAAAAGACCAGGGACACTTATCAAAGATGAATATATGATTCTTTACATACTATGGAAATAACCTCTTTCTCTGTGAAAGTGAAAGTTGCTCAGTCATGTCCAACTCTTTGTAATAGTCCATGGAATTCTCTAGGCCAGAGTAGTGGAGTGGGTACCCTTTCCCTTCTCCAGGGGATCTTTCCAACCCAGGGATCAAACTTGGGTGTCTCATTGCAGGTGGATTCTTTACCTCTGTCCCCTATATCAAATATCAAATTAAAAAGAAAGAGAATAATCATTCAAGATGCAACTTTGATATGCAGAGTTACCAATTTATTTTTTTCGGAAAAGGAATCTGAGCAAATGCTTAAACTCTAAGTGAATTAAGAAGCAAAATTCAGATCATAGGGATGCTATATGATAGAGAATAACGACTCCAGATGTCCCATATTAAATTAATCTTTCATTCACCCTTACTTCTGTACTACAGCCACAATGCCCACCCTTCTTGTTCTGATATCTGCCATGCCCTTTCACACAAGGACATCTACACATGCCATCCCTCTTCCTCCAACCTTTCTTTATGGCCTCTCACTTTCTTATCTCTTATTCAAGCTTCACATAAAGCTCAATATTTCTTATCAGTATTAGCATTTCTATTCCTTCCATGAGAAATATGTTACTAAATGTTTCCCTACATTTTATTACTTTAAAATTATATATTTACATAGTCATTTGTGTTTTTCACTCTATGAATTTGTTATATAATGAGTGTCTTTTGATGTTCAATCTTTTCTGTTAATAATACATTTACATGATTTTTAAAAGACACTCAATAGAAATGTTTTGGAAAGAACAGAGGCATGAAACAATTACATACAAATTTATTTTTCATTGGGCTTTTTAGAGTATGAAAAGAAAGGAACCTGAACTGGATGTGTGTTCTGAGACGGGCTTTTTAAAGAAAGTTATGTTTAAATATTTTCTATGTTTTCTGAAGGTATGTGAGATTGCCAAACTAGTAAATCTGAGAAATATTCATATGGAAATTATCTGTGGTACATAGAAGTTTGATGCTTTGTAGAAGCAGAGAGAAAGCATGTGGAGCATGTGCACAGGAGGCAAGGGAAGGTTGGATCTCAGGGATCATGGTCTGGTTAGTATAGGACAAGTTGTTCAGGTCCTTTTGTAACATGAAAATCAGTCTTTTTTTTTTTTCTTAAGTGAAGAGAATGCCCAAATCATTTATAAAGAGTCTGGGGTGGAGAGTTTATTGGAGAATGTAATTGCCCTCATTTTTTAGATCAGACATATAATAGTAATGTGTATCAGATATATATCACAGCATGGAAAGAAGATGTTTTTCTTCTTTTACCCAGCGACATTCTCAAAGGAATTGACTGATAGTTGGTTGCTATTTTTAAACACAAACATGGCATGTTTTGTAACATCTCAGTGATAAATGCATTGGTGCCACATTCTTCCTAAAGCACAAATATGTTAAGTTTATATGAAATCATTCAAAGTTGGTACACACAAACTACTTTTGAAATTTAAGTGTCTAGTAGAGGTTTATAAAATAATCCCAAAATCTCTAAGGCAATTCAATTTCAGGATGGATGATGTCATTTCTCAAAGTTAAAAAAGATAAAATTTCAAACCCCATATCCACCTGACATATAATCCAATGTTACTTCTTCTAAGTCACTTTGAATCATATTCCAGAGCATTTTTCTGCTAGGTTCCACTCCTTTTGTGACTCAACTGCCCCCAAATTCTTTGAATCTCTTACATAACTCTGCATACTAGGACTAAGGACAAATCTCCAGCATGATCTCTATGCTCCTCAAGTAGTGAAATGGTGGCCCACGGCTTGATGTAATGCAGATGTTCTTTATTCAGTCAATAGTATTTTAGAGAGCAGACACATACTTAGAACGGCCATGGTCCCTCCCAGCAGAGGGATCTACTGATCTATCTCCTTAAGGCTTTAACTGCAACATCAGGGATGAAAAAGTAGCCAGAAAAAACTTTCCTATGCTCAGTATCCACAGTTTGAATATCTGCCTTAAATACAAACACAAAACAAACAAAAAACAACAAAACAGCTTTTGATATTTGGATACTTTGTCTTTGTTTAGGTCACTGACCTTATGAACTCCCCACTTTCAGATCATCCCTCATATCTCACACTCCATTTAAGTATGCCCTAAAACCTTCTTATTTGTTGCTTTTACTGAACTTTCCTCAATTCCTGGAATTCTTACACTGTGCCTTCTACAATTCAGTATCCACTGTTAGCAAATTCTCTTACACTGACAACCTTTTATCTGAATATTGCCTTCATATTCTTCCTCAAAAGAAACCTGATACAATGACTGCCTTGCAACTTAATAAAGTTTCTTTTTAACAGTCCTCATATCTTGAAACTTCATTGATAAAACATAAGAAATCTTCAAATATTACAACTGGAAAAAATAAATGGATCCAAATCTACTTATGGATGTTCTGTTAGCTTAGCACTGGAAAGAGAAAGATTTTATGTTTGAATGGAAGTTAACTATAATTAGGGCTTCCCTGGTGGCTCAGAGGTTAAAACGCCTGCCTCCAGTGTAGGAGACCCAGGTTCGATCCCTAGGTCGGGAAAATCCCCTGGAGAAGGAAATGGTAACCCACTCCAGTATTCTTGCCTGGAAAATCCCATGGTTGGAGAAGCCTGGTAGGCTACAGTCCATGAAGTCACAAAGAGTCGGACACGACTGAGTGACTTCACTTCACTTCACATATCTTGAAACTTCATTGATAAAACATAAGAATCTTCAAATATTACAACTGGGAAAAATAAATGGATTCAAATCTACTTATGGATGTTCTGTTAGCTTAGCACTGGAAAGAGAAAGATTTCATGTTTGAATGGAAGTCAACTATAATTAGGGCTTCCTTGGTGGCTCAGCTGGTAAAGAATCCACTTGCAATGCAGGAGTCCTGGGTTTGATCCCTGGGTTTTGAAGATCCCCTGGAGAAGAGAATGGCTACCCACTCCAGTATTCTGGCCTGGAGAATTCCATGGACTGTATAGTCCATGGGGTCTCAAATGAGTTGGACAAGGCTAAGTGACTTTCACTTTTATGACCATAATTAAATATTTTGAAATGAAATCAAACTTGGTGAGTTATCAATAATGTACAAAGTGGTATATATCCAACTATTAAGGCATTGCTATCTGCTATGCTAATCTCTATGCCTTAATGGTATAATAAAAATTAAATAAGTGAACTAACTTAATTATAGCTTAAACTAAAATTTCTCATTCAGTGCTCTGCTTCATTGTTGGGCAAAAGATAAATTTTTTGCTTTCTTAAAAAATGTAAAATTCTCTCGCATACAGGGTTATCATTATGTTGATGTAGGGCAAAACCAATACAATATTGTAAAGTAGAAAAAAAATGTAAAATTCTATTTCTCAGGTATTTATACAAATACTTCTACAGCTAAACCAACAAGTTATAAGAGACACTGACTTTGTTAGTCCCTTGAACCCACAGGCAACTTCCGATATCAGAACCTTTGCTTTTGTTTCTGTTACTCTCTAGAAAGCTTTGCCCCCAAATGTAAACACTCTACTCTCTCACTTCTTTCAGAATTTGCCTATTGTTCATAGATCTCTACACCACATAGAACATCTCTCCCATAACAGGTGCAGTTTTATTTTTATGAATTAATGAACAGTGATATATTAACTAATGATTTAGGTATGTTGCTTTTTGTTTATGTGTTTCTCCCAAAGTCACTCATTAGTACCAGAAATCATCAATTCATTGTGGTTTTATAAACGTACAGTGTAGATTCAGTGTTTGATTTTACATGTCATAGATGAAATGCTGATTTTTATGCTTAACGTTTATTGGTTTAAGTTTATAATCTTTGATAAATATTGATTTTCTTGAATAGCAACCATAGTTGTTGAAATTTTACATGTTTATTCATAAAATAGGTGTGTATTTTAATGGAAATATATTTTAAGTATAAACAAGGAAACATACATCTGTAAACTGTATTTGACATTCACTTTTTAAATATTAATTATACAAATGACAAGAAGAGGTGATGGGTTAGAAAAGCAACAAAAACAAATGACATAAAAAGACACAAAATATTGCAGTATGTTAGGCAAGAAAACAAACTAAAAAAAAAAAAAAAGCTGCATTGAACCCATAGGAAGTGAATTAAACTTTTTCATTCTGCAGTACTTATTAAAGGACAACCAGGCAATGAAAAGCTATTTTGAATATTATAACATGTCAAATGTATTCTAAGTAGGTTGTAAATTTTCTGCTTCAAATTTAAGCCATTTTCATATGATCACATTTATAAGTACTTTAAATATATATACATATATATATTCATTCCTTGGAATGATGTGAACATACTGTTTATGATTGGTATTATAAAATATCTTGAGTGTCATCAGAAGTAAATTTAAAGAAATTGTTGTAACAGTACTTATATTATTAAATTTAGAAATTTTCTAGAATAAATAAAATAAAAATATGAAAACTAACATTTGTGTTTTAGTTATCAAAACCAGTATTTTTCTGATAAAGAGAAAGTTACAATATATTAATATAGATGAACCTATTTACTAAACAAAAATAGACTCATAGATGTAGAAGACAAGTTTATAGTTACCAAAAGGAAAAGATGGGGAAAAGTTGAATTGGGATGCAGGGATTGATATACACTACTAAATATAGCACAGATAATGAATAAGAACCTACTATATAGCACAGGGAACTCTGTACTCAATACTCTGTAATAATTTATATGGGAATATAATTTTAAAAATAGTGGATATGTATAACTGATTCACTTTGTTGAAAGGCAGAAACTAACATTGTAAATTAACTATACTCCAATAAAATTAACTTGAAGAGATTTATCTTCAAAAATAGAAAGGAAAGTAACAGCAAACAAAAAAAAAAGAAAAAAGAAAACATCTTATGTATAAGGTGATCCAGATTTTTGGAAGGGAATTTAATGGACTTGTGTTTTATTTCCTTCTAGCTTGGCCTGCTTCTGTCATTGTATACACTATATCCGATACCTTTTGGAAACCTTATTTGTTCACAAGGTTTCTTCAGGACATACATCTTTGAAAAATTTGCTAAAGGTGGGCACTGATATGTTTTGTAATTTTAATTATTTTTGATAAATTTTATGTATAGGATGATATGCATCATCATTTAATCATGCTATTTCTCTCAAGCTCAGATTTTTATGTTCAGGTGTATCAGCATATCTTAAACTGCTAAAATGCCATTTTGTGAGTGATCTGGTTCATCAGAGCTGCCCTTAACAAAAAATGTTACATGAAATATTTGCCATGACCTTATGTTACAAGGTACTTTTAGGCACCTTTAATTTTGAAAATACTTAGCACTGAATTCAGACTAAGTACCACTTAAAGAGGAAGAATCTGATACATAAACCCCCTAATAAATATAAATTTGTATGACTAAAATGATGATGCTATATCCTCTATATCTGATTGTTGTCAGTGTAATGGCAGGATCTTTGCTGTCCCCCAAAATAATGAATATAAATGCTATTAGCTGTCAAATGGTTATCAAGAAAACAGAAAACATTGTGGAATATTGAGATGGAAATGTACGTTAGACAATATGGTATGACTCAATTTTCCAATTTAAATTGATTTTATTTTCCTATTTAAAGTTTGGATTCAAAATGAATTATATCTTTAAGACCTTCCTGGGTTTTAGCAAATATTTACTTTCTAAAATTTTTGAAGAGGGAGCTATTCTATTTTTGTCATTAAATGAAGGAGTAAACTCTTGAACTCTTAGAAACCTCAAAAAATCATTTAGACTAGCTTCTCTTTTGAAAGAAGGTATTAACATTCATCACATCAGCATCATAATCTTATCTAATAGATTAATTTATTATTTATATTACTTCCCTCCTATTTATTACTTGACAGACAAAAGCTATTCTTGAAAAATCTTCCTAAAATACATTTCTACATTTCCCTATATCCTAAATACTCATTTATATTAACAAGGTTTGAGCAAAGAAATGTATTTTCTTAATAATATCAGATAGGTGCTTTTAAGATGTTAGCTACTTGACTCGATGAAGAAGCATTCCATTTATCAGGCTTAGAAAATTTATAACCTTTTTATACCAAAATACTGTGATGTGGAATATTAATGTCTGGGGTGGATTCAAATGATGTTATGTATATATATACTCCTTAACTTTTATTTTGTTTTATCTGTAGAGTTGTGCCTTTTATTGGGGATTCACTTCTTGGATTGCCTACTACATTAATCATCCACGGTATACACCACCATGTATGTAGAATTTCTTCTTAACTATCCCCATACTAAATTGCCAACATCAAAACTCTGTTCTAAACTACATAGAAATGATGCATGACATGGCACACATAAATGAATAAGAAAATAATGAAAAAATATAAATTTAAATTGCTTTCACACATACTTCATTAAATTTTTATGTAGGATTAGAAGATCAAATTTGACTGACATATTTTAATTTATTTTGTCTCCATAGAAACTGTAGCAAAAATATAAGTTGATCATAAATCTCAAAAATGACAGATAGTAAAATGAAAAGGTAAAGATAAAAAAATTCCACATAATCACATAATTATGGACAATAAACTGTCAGGAGTTTTTAAATAAATAATTGTGTTTTTTTTGAAATATAATTCAAAAAGAAAAATAAAGGCTTTTTTTTCCCTTTGACATATTGCTTCCTATAACTTTATTAAATGTCTTATCCCTGATGCAGATGAACCAGTTTAGTGCAATGCACACTGTAACAAAACCTAAACCCTTTTTTCCTATTCTTGGGGGAGAAATACATGTCCTGATCAAAGAATTCCATTTTTTAAATCTTCAGTGTACATTTCCTCATCTTTTCCTGCAGTCCAAAAGGCACTCATAGCAGAACCTTTGTATGATATATTATGTATTATAATACACATAGTATTATATGTGATGTTTCACACTTAACTGAGAGTTTTTTGTGGTCAATTTCTACTTTTTAAGTTTGAAAATAAATGAATATAAATTATGTATTCAAGCTTTATTTTAGATTTTATAAAACAAGATAACCTTAAAGATGTTAAATTAATATCCTTACTTGAAATAGTAACACAGGGAATTACATTATTCAGAGTTTTTGCCAAAATTCAGCAAATCTACTTCAGCCATCAGAGTAAATGATTTCAGTGTTCAAAACTTTAACTCTTTGTAAACAGATGGGAATACCAGATCACCTCATCTGCCTCCTAAGAATATGCAGGTCAGGTCAAGAAGCAACTTGACTGGTTCAAAATTGGGAAAGGAGTATGGCAAGGCTGTATATTTTCACCCTAATTATTTAACTTCTATGCAGTGTACATCATGCAAAATGCCAGGCTGGATGAAGCACAAACTAGAATCAAGATTTCCAGGATTTAAAATATCAGTAACCTCAGATATGCAGATGACACCACTCTCATGGCAAAAAGGAAATAAAAAGCCTCTTCATAAAAGTGAAAGAGGAAAGTGAAAAAGCTGGCTTAAAACTCAACATTCAGAAAACTAAGATCATGGAATCCAGTCCCATTTCTTTAAGGCAAATACATGGGTAAACAATGAAAACAATGACAAACTTTATTTTCTTGGGTTCCAAAATCACTGTCATTGGTAACTGCAGCCATGAAATTAAAAGACTCTTGCTCCTCGGAAGAAAAGCAAGAGCAACCCAGAGCATTTAAAAAGCAGAGCCATTATTTTGGTGACAAAGGTCCATCTAGTCAAGGCTATGGTTTTCCCAGTAGTCATGTGTGGATGTGAGAGTTGTATCATAAAGAAGGCTGAGTGCCAAAGAATCGATGCTTTTGAACTATGGTGTTGAAGAAGACTTTTGAAAGTCTCTTGAACAGCAAGGAGATCAAACTAGTCAATCCTAGAGGAAAACAACCCTGAATATTCATTGGAAGGACTAATGGTGAAGCTGAAGCTCCAATACTTTGACCACTTGATGCAAAGAGCTGACTCATCAGAAAAGACCCTGATGCTGGGAAAGATTGAAGGCAGAAAGGGGATGACAGAGGATGAGATGGTTGGGGGTCATTTCTCACTGAATGGACATGAGTTTGAGCAGGCTCCAGGAGATGGTGAAGGACAGGGAGGCCTGGTGTGCTGCACTAAGTGGGGTCACAAAGAACCAGATATGACTGAGCAACTGAACAAAAAAATGCTAACCAATGAACTATGAATATGAAAGGAAAGAAATTCCCCGATCTTGATCTCACAAAACTCTGATATTTTAAAATATTTTATCTGAAAATGTGCTTTCCAACTTTAGAATCTGAACAGAAAAATAAATATATTGTTGATTCATGGTATTTAAGAAAAGGAGCCTCTGAAAATTGCAGCATTCATATATATGATGCAAAATAATAGAGGTTAACTGTGCTTAATGTGTGCAAAATACTTATGGAAACTTTATTATTTGGCAAGAACTGTAAAATCGCTATTTGTTTTGTAATTAGAAACAACATTTGAGGGTTATGTAGAATCAAGAGGAAAGAGAGTGTGTGTGTGTGTGTGTATATATATATATAATTATGGGTGATTCACATTGATGTATGGCATAAACTAACATAACATTGTAAATTATCCTCCAATTTAAAAGTACAAAAAAATTTAAATAAAATCATTATGTAACAGTTAATAATCCCCATTATATATTAGAATGCTAAGATGCTAAAAGCTTAATTTTACCATCCTTAAGACTTTATAATAAATATGATGTAAGTAGGATTCCAATTCTGTGAAGATATATAAAGCATTACAATAGCTATGCCAAATGAAGAGTGAATATCATGTATAGGCACTGCATGCTTTGCATGGCTCTGATATGCATGTATTTCAGTTCTTATAGTTCAGTTAAATAATACCAGCCCCTAAATCCACACTTCAGATTTCAGTTACCACACATGTGAATTGCAGTTCCACAAAGTACAACCTTTGCAGCTAGCTCTCAGTCTACATATCACTCTATAACTAACAGATGCACATCATGGTCAGTGACATCTGACAGTGGATAGTACTGCACATCCCTTATTCCGTTCACTCACAACCAGCAAATAACTGGAACAGAATTGGCACTTTGTCACAGAAAGTAGTAATCTGAGCAAAAGCCTAGTCAGGCCTTAGTAGGCCAAACCAATATATCATATTCTGGATAGACATTTTCTGAAAAAAAAAAAAAATCACATTAACTTGATCTTAAATTTTGATCTAAGTAGGAGAAGCTTAAAGCAAAACTATATGACACTGAAAGATGAACTCCCCAGGTCGGTAGGTGCCCAATATGCTACTAGAGAAGCGTGGAGAAATAACTCAAAAAACAATAATGAGACAGAGCCAAAGTGAGCACAACCCCCAGTTATTGAGGTCATTCATGATGAAAGTAAAGTCTGATGCTGTAAAGATCAATATTGCATAGGAACCTGGAATGTTAGGTCCATGAATCAAGGCAAATTGGAAGTGGTCAAACAGGAGATAGCAAGAGTGAACATCGACATCTTAGGAATCAGTGAACTAAAATGGACTGGAATGGGTGAATTTAAGTCAGATGACGATTCTATTTACTACTGTGGGCAAGAATTCCTTAGAAGAAATGGAGTAGCCCTTATAGTCAACAAAAGCATCCTAAATCCAGGACTTGGGTATAATCTAAAAAATGACAGAATGATCTCTGTTCAATTCCAAGGCAAACTATTCAATCACAGTAATCCAAGTCTATGCCTCAACCACTAATGCTGAAGAGGCTGAAGTTAAATGGTTCTGTGAGGACCTACGAGACTTTTTAGAATGAACACCAAAAAAAGGTGTCCCTTTCATCATAGGGGACTGGAATGTAAAAGCAGGAAGTCAAGAGATACCTGAAGCAACAGGCAAGTTTGGCCTTGGAGTACAAAATGATGCAGGGCCAAGGCTAACAGTTTTGCCAACAGAACGTACTGTTCATAGCAAACATCCCCTTCCAACGAGAGATGATTCTACACATGGACATCACCAGATGGTCAATACTGAAGTCAGACTGATTATATTCTTTGCAGCCAAAGATGGAGAGACTCTATACAAAAGCAAAAACAAGACAAGGGAACTAACTGAGGCTCAGATGATGAAATCCTTATTGCTAAATTCAGAGTTAAATTGAAGGAAGTAGGGAAAACCACTAGACCATTCAGGTATGACCTAAATAAAATCCCTTATGATTATACAGTGGAAGTGAGAAATAGATTCAAGGGATTAGATCTGATAGACAGAGTACTTGAAGAGCTATGGACAGAGGTTCATGACATTATATAGGAGGCAGGGATCAAGACCATGCCCAAGAAAAAGAAATGCAAAATGGTTGTCTGAGGAGGCCTTATAAATAGCTGAGAAAAGAAGAGAAATGAAAGGCAAAGGAGAAAAGGAAAGATATACCCATTTGAATTCAGAGTTCCAAAGAATAGTAAGGGGAGATAAGAAAGCCTTCCTCAGTGATCAATGCAAACAAATAGAGGAAAAAAAAGAATGGGAAAGATCAGAGATCTCTTCAAGAAAATTAGAGATACCAAGGGAACATTTCATGCAAAGATGGGCTCAGTAAAAGACAGAAATGGTATGGGCCTAAGAGAAGCAGAAGATTATCAAGGAAAGGTGGCAAGAATACACAGAAGAATTATACAAAATAGATATTTATGACCCAGACAACACGATGGTATGATCATGCACTTAGAGCCAGACATCATGGAGTTTGAAGTCAAGTGGGTCTTAGTAAAATCACTACGAATAAAACTAGCGGAAGTGATGCAATTCCAGCTGAACTATTTCAAATCCTAAAAGATGATGCTGTGAAAGTGGTACACTTAATATGCCAGCAAATTTAGAAAACTCAGTCGTGGCCACAGGACTGGGAAAGGTCAGTTTTCATTCCAATTCCAAAGAAAGACCATGTCAAAGAATGTTCAAACTATGTCACAATTGAACTCATTCGCATGATAGCAAAGTAATACTAAATTTTTTCCAAGCCAGACTTCAACAGTACATGAACTGAGAACTTCCAGATGTTCAAGCTGGATTTAGAAAATGCAAAGGAACCAGAGATCAAATTGTCAACATCCATTGGATCATAGAAAAAGAAAGAGAGTTCCAGGAAAACATATACTTCTGCTTTATTGACAATGTCAAAGCATTTGAGTCTGTGGATCACAGCAAACTGGAAAATTCTTAAAGAGATGGGAATACCAGACAACCTGACCTGCTTGTTGAGAAATCTGTATGCAGGTCAAGAAACAACAGTTAGAACTGGACATGGAACAATGGAGTGGTTCCAAATTGGGAAAAGAATATGTCAAGGGTGTATATTGTCACCCTGCTTATTTAATTTATAGAGTAAACACCATGAGAAATGCCAGGCTGGCTGAAGCACAAGGTTGAATCAAAATTGCTGGGATTTGAAATATCAGTAACCTCAGATATGGAGATGACACCGCCTTATGGGAGAGAGTGAAGAACTAAAGATCTCTTTATAAAAGTGAAAGAGGAGAGTGAAAAAGCTGGCATAAAATTCAACATTCAAAAAACTAAGATCATCACATCTGGTCACATCATTCATGGCAAACAGATGGGGTAAGAATGGAAACAGTGACAGATTTTATTCTCTTGGGTTCCAAAAGCACTGCAGATGGTGATTACAGCCATGATATTAAAGAATGGTTGCACCTTGGAAGAAAAGCTATGAGCAACTTAAACAACATATTGAAAAGTGGAGACATTACTTTGCCAACAAGATCTGTCTAGTCAAAGATATGTTTTTTTCCAGTAGTCATGTATGGATGTGAGGGTTGAGCTGTAAAGAAAGCTGAAGAATTGATGCTTTTGAACTGGTGTTGGAGAAGACTCTTGAGAGGTCCTTGGACTGCAATGAGATCCAACCAGTCCATCCTAAAGGAAATCAGTCCTGAATATTCATTGGAAGGACTGATGCTGAAGCTGAAACTCCAATCCTTTGGCCACCTGATGCTAAGAGCTGACTCATTGGAAAAGACCCTGATACTGGGAAAGATTGGTAGAAGGAGAAGTGGACGACAGAGGATGAGATGGTAGGATGGCATCACTGACTCAGACATGAGTTTGAGCAAGCGCCGGGAGTTGGTGATGGACAGGGAAGCCTGGGGTACTACATTCCATGAAGTCACATAGTGTCAGACACGACTGACCATCTGAATTGAACTGAGAAAAAGCTTCAACTTCTCAAATTGATAGCTTCTTAGTGTGCACTGATTGCTCTAACAGAATACCACAGATTGGCTTAATCCAGAAGAATTATTTCTCACAAATATTCAGCTTGAAAAGTCCAAGATCAAGGTGCTGGCAGGTGGGGTTCTCTAGTGGGAAGTCTCTTCTTGATTTGTCGATGCCTCCCTTATCATTGACTGCTCACATGGCAAAGAGCAAAAGCAAGCTTTCTGGCATTTCTCAAAGACACTAGTCCCATCACAAGGGCCCTATCCTCATGACCACATATAAACTTAATTCCCCAAAGTTCCATCTCTAAATACCATTTTATTAAAGTGTATGGTTTCAACATCTATTAGGGGACACCATTAAACCTATAGCAATAGTGGGCTCCCTACAATAATTAGCTCATGTCCATGGAATTATCCAGGCCAGAATACTGGAGTGGGTAGCCTTTCCCGTCTTCAGGGATCTTCCAACTCAGGGATCAAACCAAGGTCTCTAGCTTTGCAGGCAGATTATTTACCAGCTGAGCCACAAGGGAAGAATACTGGAATGGTTAGCCTATCCCTTCTCTAGCAGATCTCCTCACACAGCAACTGAACTGGAGTCTCCTGCATTGCAAGAGAATTCTTTAACAACTGAAGTATCAGGGAATCTCTAAATACCATTATATCAAAATTTATGGCTTCAACATCTAACTATTAGGGGCCACCATTAAGTCTGTAGCAATAGTGGTGTGGGCCTAGGATAATTAGCCCACATTGAAGCCTAATAATGGGATCCAACAGATCTAACTTTGTCATATGATTATGACATTTGTTACATTTAATTTTTTCCTCAGAATTTCACTTTTCTGCTTTAATCTACAAAAAGACCTACTCTGCATTCATTATATCTGCAAAAGATGTTTAAAGAGTGATTTTTTCCCTTTTATAATGTTTGCTTAGAACTTAAGGTTAAACTTTTTGATTTTACATTGAAAATGAAATTAATGAAAAAGTTGCTCAGTCCTGTCTGACCCTTTGCAATCCCATGGACTGTATAGTCAATGGAATTCCACAGGCCAGATTATTGGAGTGGTTAGCCTTTCATTTCTCCAGAGGATCTTCCCAACCCAGGGATCAAGCCCAAGTCTCCCGCCTTGCAGACAGATTCTCTACCAACTGAGCCACAGGGAAAATCCAATGCTGTTCCTCCAAAGTAGGACTACTCTACACTATCTCTTTTTTTTTTTTAATTTATTCTTTATTGGAGTATAGTGATTTGCAACATTGTGGTAGTTTCTGCTATAAGGCAAATTGAATCAGTTATACATATATCCACTCCTTTTCAGATTCTATTCCTATAAATGTCATTACAGTATATTGAGTAGAATTTCCTGTGTTATACAGGAGGCTCTTATTATCTCTTTTATATATGCTGCTGTTGTTTAGTTGCTTCAGTTGTGTTAGACTCTGTGTGACCCTATGGATTGTAGTGCTCCAGGATCCTCTGTCCATGGAACTCTCTAGGCAAGAATATCAGAGTGGATTGCCATGCCCTCCTCCAGGGTATCTTCCCAAACCAGGGATCAAACCTGTGTTTCCTTCATTGCAGGCAGATTCTTTACCCTTGAACCACTAAGGAAGCCCCTATTTTATACATAAAATGAAGTGAAAGTTGCTTGTTGAGACCCCATGGACTGTAGCCACCAGGCTCCTTTCCATGGAATTTTCCAGGCAAGGTTCTAGAGTGAGTAGCCGTTCCCTTTTCCATATCTTCCTAACCCATGGGTCAAATCCAGGTATCCCACATTGCAGGTGGATTCTTTATCATCTAAACCACAAGGAAAGCCCAAGAATATTGGAGTGGGTAGCCTATCCTTTTTACAGTGGATCTTACTGACCCAGGAATCAAATTGGTGCCTCCTGTACTGCAAGAAGATTCTTTATCAGCTGAGTTGTGTATATATTAATATCAGTCCCCCAATTTGTCCCTCTCCCACTTTGCCCTTTTGTAACCATAATTATGTTTTCTACTCTGTGACTCTATTTATGGTTAGTAAACAAGCTTATATGTGGAATCTGAAAAAAAAAAAAAGGTGGTACAAACTACATTTTCTTTGAATGAGATGAACTAAACCTGAAAACATAGACAAACATAAAAATTTTTAAGCAAGAAATTTAAAACTAGATATTTAAAATGTATTCCTAAATCAGCATTGAATCTGCAGCTCAATTCCAGAAAAATAAACAATGCAATCAAAAAATGGGCCAAAGAACTAAATAGACATTTCTCCAAAGAAGACATACAGATGAAAAGATGCTCAACATCACTCATTATCAGAGAAATGCAAATCAAAAGCACAATGAGGTACCATTTCATGCCAGTCAGAATGGCTGTGATCCAAAAGTCTACAAGCAATAAATGCTGGAGAGGGTGTGGAGAAAAGGAAACCCTCTTACACTGTTGGTGGGAATGCAGACTAGTACAGCCACTATGGAGAACAGTGTGGAGATTCCTTAAAAAATCTGGAAATAGGACTGCCTTATGACCCAGTAATACCACTGCTGGTCATACACACTGAGGAAACCAAAATTGAAAGAGACATGTGCACCCCAATGTTCATCGCAGCACTGTTTATAATAGGCAGGACGTGGAAGCAACCTAGATGCCCATCAGCAGATGAATGGATAAGAAAGCTGTGATACATATACACAATGGAGTATTACTCGGCCACTACAAAGAATGCATTTGAGTCAGTTCTAATGAGGTGGATGAAACTGGAGCCTATTATACAAAGTGAAGTAAGCCAGAAAGAAAAACACCAATACAGTATACTAATACATATATATGGAATTTAGAAAGATAGTAATGAAAACCCTGTATGCGAGACAGCAAAAGAGACACAGATGTACAGAACAGACTTTATTTGGGAGAATGGCACTGAAACATGTATAATATCATATAAGAAATGAATCACCAGTCTAGGTTCGATGCAGGATACAGGATGCTTGGGGCTGGTGCACTGGGATGACCCAGAGAGATGGTATGGGGAGGGAGGTGGGAGGGGGGTTCAGGATTGGGAACACGTGTACACCCGTGGCAGATTCATCCTGATGTATGGCAAAACCAATACAGTATTGTAAAGTAAAATAAAGTAAAATTGAAAAAAATACTAACATTATAGAAAAGACTATGAAAAAAAGAGTAAAGATGCATATAAAAACTTTTTCAGCCAAGTATTTAGAATCTTATTAAATAATCATATTTAATGAAAATAAAGAAGCATACTAATTAAACAAGTTAGAAGTTATTTTAGATTAAAACACTGTAATCAAACTACATGCTGTATTAAGTTCAGATACTTAAGAGTTGCAGAAGATTTGAGCCCATTTTTGTATTATTTCCCTTGAAAATTTTCTGTAAAAGCTGAATGCTTACAATATAATGTAATCTTTCATTTAACCTCACAATTATAAAAATGAAAGAAACGATTGTATTTTTATGTGTGTCTGATTTTTTCATCGTATTTTTCTGTGCTTTCAATTTATATGTGTTCTTTTGACATTAAGCTGGCCAAAAAGTTCATTTATTTTTTCCCATAAGATATTTGTAGTCTGCTTAATTGTCTTTAACTTCATTCAAAACAATTCTGTTAGATTTTATTATGACAGCTGTCATTACATTGTGCAGTTTTTTAACAAAATTACTTATGGAAATTGGTGAATTTTTATGTAGCTTTTTAATATTGAAGATGGAACACAAAATGCAACACTTTTGGCACCTTTTGTGTTATTATTTCAAGAAAGGTTAAAATACAACTGAAACACAAAAATTGATTTACACCATGTATAGAGAAGGTACTGTGACTGATCAAATGTGTTAAAAATGGTTTGCAAAGTTTTGTACTGGAGATTTCTTGCTGGACGAAGCTCCATGGTTAAGTAGACCAGTTGCAATTGATAGTCAACAAATTGAGACACTAACTGAAAAAAATCAATGGGAGATAGCTGATACATTCAATTTATCCAAATAAAATGCCAAAAATAATTTGCACCAACTTGGTTATGTTCATCGCTTTGGTGTTTTTATTCTACATAAGTTAAGGGGAAAAAATATCTTCTTGACTACATTTCCACATGTGATTCTTTATTTAAATATATAGAGAAACATTCCATTTTTAAAACAAATTGTGACAGGCAATGATAGGTGGATACTGTGCAATCATGTAGTACAGAAGTGACTATGTAGCAAGTGAAAGGAACCACTACCAACCACACCAAAGATCGGTCTTCATCCAAAGGATGTGATGTCGTGTATATGGTAGGATTGAAAGGTTCTATTATGAACTCCTTCTGAAAAATCAAATGATTAATTCTAAAAAGTATTCCTCCTAATTAGACCAACTGAAAGCAGCACTTGATGAAAAGTGTCTGGAATTTATCAGTAGAAAATATGTAATCTTACATCAGGATAACGTAAGACTGCATGTTTCTTTGATGACTAGGCGAAACTGTTAAAGATTTATATCTGCCATATTCACCAGATGTTGCACCTCTGGGTGTCCACTTATTTTGATCTTTACAGAATTCTCTTAACGGAAAAAATTCTATTCCCTGTAAGGCTGTAAAAGGCACCTGGGATAGTTCTTTGTTCAAGAAAATAAAAAGGTTTGGGAAGATGGGATTATGAAGTTTGTTGAAAAATAGCAGAAAGTAGTGTAACAAAATGGTGAATATGATGTTCAATAAAATTCTTGGTGAAAAAGAAAAATGTGTCTTTTATTTTTAACTTAAAAATGTGAAGGAACTTTTTGACCAACCCAATACATACTCAAGTGTTTAATTCAGGATATTTTTTTTATTTACTACAAACATGATCATTAAAATTTTCTATTATTTTTATGTTATAATTTAAATCATTGTTCTTTGCCCATTGTATCAATTATTTTTTTCACTTCCTTCCATATTCTCTGCACAAATAGTTTCACATTTTTATAGCCTTATTCTCAATAGATTTGACTGCATAAAATACATAACATCTGCATATTTACACAAATTAACTTAAATGAAAAACAATCTATTGGTATGTATTTCCAACACATATACCATTAGGAATATCATTTTACATACTTGAACAATGCTCGAAATAAATAAGAAAAATATATTATCATAATTGAACTGGCCAATGGCAAGAACATTCTATTAATTACAAACCAGAATGCATATGTACAGGAAATTTAATATATAAAAATGTTTAGTCTCAAAAGCACTCAAGAAAAAATGACCTATGTTTTGTCGATATATATGTGAAGTATTATACAAATTATAAAAACATGATAGACAGTTTTAATCATATCTAATATTTTTTCTAGAATGCTTGTTTCAAATTATATTATCTACAACTTATTTTGGGAAATAAATATAAAAATACATTAAAATTACATTCTTTGGTCCAATACCTTTTTATCACATCGCTATTTATTCTCACTAAAAATGAAAACAAAACAAAAAATGAAAACAAAGCGTATCTTCACAGTCTTGATGCATGAATGGTCTGAACCCCTCTCTTCTATGTGTTAACATCTATTCACTTTTTAGATAAAAGTTCAGATATGTATTCAAAGTCCTCCCTGATCTTCCTGATTACGACAGATCCCTCCTTTTAGCTCTTAAATTAAATATTGCATAGGTCCTCCTATGCAATATTTAGAATATATTTAATATAATTACATGTATTAATAAATATATAATATTCACATTAAATTTTATGAACTACATTATACAATATGATGCAATTTCTATCATACCTTTGACAATGAATGTTTATAATATCAGAAAATTCTATAAATATATCCTTATGTTAACAAATCCAAGATTCAAAATGAGTAATTACACTAATGTGTAATTTGTAGATATGTTTACAAAAATAAACACAATTTATTTGGTTGGCCAAAAAGCAGTTTCCAATTTTTCCATAAGATGTTACTGGAAAACATGAATGAATTTTTTTTGGCCAGCCCAATACATAAAACTAGAAGAAATGCAACTATTAATATAGATAATGAGCTTATTAGAAAACTCCATTTTCATTATTTTCTATATTCAAAATTGTCCAGTATAAACAAGGTGAATGTAGAACTCTGCTTCAAATTCCATTTTGTTCATTACTCTTCAAGATTTGACAAATAATGTAAAGTATATATATGTATATATATTTTATCAAATGGTGAGATTTGCTCCATGTATTTGTTTTCATGTTGAAAATATATAAAATACTTAAAATACTGTCTGTTGGAAAACATCAGTGAAAAATAAAAATTATTATTTTTAAATTTAATTAATTTATTTTAATTGGAGGCTAATTACTTTACAATATTGTAGTGGTTTTTGCCATACATTGACATAAAGAATTATTATTATTACCATTTTTCTTTTCATTGTTGAACATTAAAAAGATATATTATTGATTTCATTTACACACTAGGTCATACTAATGTCCTTTTACAGTTACAAACAAGTGGCTTCCCAAGTGGTCTAGTGGTTAAGAATCCATCTTGCAATGCAGGGGGCACTGGTCGATCTCTGGTCTGAGAAGATCCCACATGGTGCAAAGCAACAAAACTTGTGTATCACAATGACTGATCCGGTGCTCTAGAGCCCTGAAGCCTCAACTGCTGAGGCCACTGTGCCTAGAGCATGTGCTCTGCAACAAGAGAAGCCACCACAACAAGAAGCCCCCACACCACAGCTAGAGAGAAGCCTGTGTACAGGAAAGAGGACTCAGTGCAGCCAAAAATAAAACTAAATTAATTCATTAAGAATTAGTGACAAACAGGATAGATCAAACCTGCTTTTAAAAGGTTTAATAATAAAATTATAAATAGACTCCATTTATATTCTAAATATCATTAAGTCACTAGAAGAAAAGTATATGTAGAAAGCAAGAATATTACCATCTCTGCAGATTGCAAACGTATCATTCCAAAAGCTCAATTACATATCACACAGTGCTTTCAATTTAGAGGGCAGAGATAGTCAGTAAATCTTGCCTGAATTATGTCTACAGTATGTAAATCCAAAAAATGAATGTTGTTTATCTTTTTCTGCTTTCTAGCATTTGGATACAGGCAAGTTGCAGTATCTGCTATCAATTTTCTGGTATGTATTATTTATATTATTTGCTATTCATGCTCTAATCATGGCATTATTATGAATTCAAATAGACTGCATTTGAGAATTTGTCAGATAGAAAATATGATTTATTTATATACATAATGGTATTAAATGAAATAAATCAAATAACTTCCCATAATCAAGTCATTACTCTCTAAGTGTTTTATTTAAAATATTCTACTCATCTTAACTCAGCAGTGGCCACAGGAATGGAAAAGGTCAGTTTTCATTCCAATTCCAAAGAAAGGCAATGCAAAAGAATGCTCAAACTACTGCACAATTGCACTCATCTCACATGCTAGTGAAGTAATGCTCATAATTTTCCAAGCCAGAGTTTAGCAATACGTGAACTGTGAACTTCCTGATGTTCAAGCTGGTTTTAGAAAAGGCAGAGGAACTAGAGATCAAATTGCCAACATCCGCTGGATCATGGAAAAAGCAAGAGAGTTCCAGAAAAACATCTATTTCTGCTTTATTGACTATGTCAAAGCCTTTGACTGTGTGGATCACAATAAACTGTGGAAAATTCTGAAAGAGATGGAAATACCAGACCACTTAACCTGCCTCTTGAGAAATCTGTTTGCAGGTCAGGAAGCAACAGTTAGAACTGGACATGGAACAACAGACTGGTTCTACATAGGAAAAGGAATGTGTCAAGGCTGTATATTGTCACCCTGCTTATTTAACTTCTATGCAGAGTACATCGTGAGAAACTCTGGACTGGAAGAAACACAAGCGGGAATCAAGATTGCCGAGAGAAATATCAACCACCTCAGATATGCAGATGACACCACCCTTATGGCAGAAAGTGAAGAGGAACTAAAAAGCCTCTTGATGAAAGTGAAAGAGGAGAGTGAAAAAGTTGGCTTAAAGCTCAACATTCAGAAAACGAAGATCATGGCATCCAGTCCCATAACTTCATGGGAAATAGATGGGGAAACAGTGGAAACAGTGTCAGACTTTATTTTTTGGGGCTCCAAAATCACTGCAAATGGTGATTGCAGCCATGAAATTAAAAGACACTTACTCCTTGGAAGAAAAGTGATGACCAACCTAGATAGTATGTTCAAAAGCAGAGACATTACTTTGCCGACTAAGGTCCACCTAGTCAAGGCTATGGTTTTTCCAGTAGTCATGGACGGATGTGAGAGTTGGACTGTGAAGAAGACTGAGCGCTGAAGAATTGATGCTTTTGAAGTGTGGTGTTGGAGAAGACTCTTGAGAGTCCCTTGGACTGCAAGGAGATCCAATCAGTCCATTCTGAAGGAGATCAAACCTGGGATTACTTTGGACGGAATGATGCTAAAGCTGAATCTCCAATACTTTGGCCACCTCATCAGAAGAGTTGACTCTTTGGAAAAGACTCTGATGCTGGGAGGGATTAGGGGCAGGAGGAGAAGGGGACAACCGAGGATAAGATGGCTGGATGGCATCACAGACTCTATGGACGTGAGTCTGAGTGAACTCCTGGAGATGGTGATGAACAGGGGGGCCTGGCATGCTGCAATTCATGGGTTAGCAAAGAGTCGGACACGACTGAGCAACTGAACTGAACTGAACTCATCTTAAAGGATGATTAGAATTATTTGAAATACAATAAAATTTGGGAAAAAAAATTAAACTCAGTAATTCTTCCTGTTATCTTCACATTTCAGTTCAGTTCAGTTCAGTTGCTCAGTCGTGTCTAACTCTTTGCGACCCCATGAATCGCAGCTTCACATTAACCAACTTACAAACTACTAAGAGCAAAAAGTTTTACAAGTTTGATGATCAATCAAAATACTTTGGCTTAATTGTTAAGTAATTCTGAATGAAAATAAAGTCTATTTTTGTGAATGAAACAGGGCTCTTTACTAATTGTCCTCAGTCCAAGTGTTTAGATCATTCTATTTAACTTAACATATGCATTACCTGAACCTGATATGAATAAATCTGATTACAAAAGATTATTCATAATTTCTGAAGTGTGTTAATTACTGTATTGGGAACATAGTTAGTTCTGCATGTCACATATTTATTCCATGCTTTTATTCTTCACTCATATTTTCCCTCATTCTTGCTCGTGATAGATTAACTCACTCTGTTCCTATCCCTAATACACTGATTAACTCATATGATTCACATATATGACAAGATCCTTTGTGAAGTTTGTAGTGAACAACTTATACCCCACCATTTCATACAGGTACAAATTGAACACTTACCTTTGTAAAAAGCTCTCTTATGAACCTCTGTATGTGTGTATACTGACTCGATGGACATGAGTATGAATAAACTCCAGGAGTTGGTGATGGACCAGGAAGCCTGGCATGCTGCAGTCCACAGGGTCACAAAGATTCAGACACGACTGAGTGACTGAACTGATCTATGAATACACACACACATATATATATATGTGTGTGTGTGTGTGTGTGTGTGTGTGTGTATGTATATACACATAGAATTAATAATTTAGTTAAGAACATACACTACCATGCGGGCTGTGAGAGGGGCAGATTGTGCTACTGTCTTTTTAGGACCAGCAGCAGCAGCATGAAACTTGTTTAAAATATTCCTCAATAGAATAAGGAACCATCCTACACTGCTGGTGGGAATGTAAATTGGTGCAGCCACTGTGGAAAACAGTATGGAGGTTTCTTAAAGAACTGAAACTGGAGTTACCATTTGTTTCAACAATTGCACCCCTGGGCATACATCTGGAGAAAACTCTAATTCAAAAAGATATGTGCATCCCAGTATTCATACTAGCACTATTTACAATAGCTAAGACATGAAGCACTCTAAGTGTTTATTGACAGATCAATGAATAAAGAACATGTGGTATATATAAATATACATTTATGGGATATTATTCTGTCATAAGAAATAATTTAAAAATGCCATTTGCAGCAACATGGATGGACATAGAGATTATCACACTGAGTGGAGTAGGTTAGAGAAAGACAAATATTGCATTATATCATATATGTTGAATATAAAACATAATAAAAAGCAGAAACAGACTCACAAGCATAGAAAACAAACTTATGGTTACAAAAGGGGAGAGTGATGTGGGGGAAGACATAAATTAGGAGTTTGGGATTGCAGATGCAAGCAACTGTATATGAACTACATGGGCCTACTGTATAGCACAGGGACAATAGTCAATAAGTGAAGTGAAGTTGTTCAGTTGTGTCTGACTTTTTGTAACCCCATGAACTGTAGCCTACCAGGCTCCTCCATCCATGGGATTTTCCAAACAAGAGTACTGAAGTGGGTTACCATTTCCTTCTCCAGGGGATCTTCCCAACCCAGGGATTGGACCTGGGTCTCCCGCATTGCAGGTAGACACTTTACTGTCTGAGCCACCAGGGAAGTCAAGCTATAATATACAATAGTCAATATCTTGTGATAAATTATAGTGGAAAAGTACAAAACAACAAATGAAATAGAAGGTCCACTAGTCCTAGTACTTTTTAATAATAATGTAGGTAAGATCCATTTAACTTTTACAAATAAAATAGGATAGTAAGATATAAATTTTAGGAAATTGATTCTAAAACAGAATATAACTAATGTGTTTATCAAGTTTGTATATAATCACCTAACATTGAAGGTTCCTACCATATCAGAGGTGGACATGACGGAGTGACTGAGCACACATGCACTATATCATTAAGAACATAGCAGCCTATGGTTCATATGCATGTGTGTTAAGTCACTTCAGTCGTGTTCAACAATCTGTGATCCTATGGACTATTGCCCAATAGGCTCCTCTGCCCATGGGATTTTCCGGCTGAGAAGACTGGAGTGTACTTCCATGCCCTCCTCCAGAGGATCTTCCTGACCCAGGTATCAAACTTGATAGTTCATATAGCCTATTATTTACATTTTAAGTGGTAAAATTTACATTTTGAGGGAAAATTAAATTTGAAAAATAATTTTGAATTAAATTATTAAATAAATAAATAATAAAATTTAAACTTGAAAACTAAAATTTGAGAAACATTCATATTTGAGTGATAGAAATGACTTTTCTCCCTGGTTTTACTTCTGTGTCTTTATTGTCATCATTAGTTATTCACTCATTTAGGTTGAGCTTTTTTTTTTTTTTTCTCATTATTAGAATGCAAATACTCTTGGAAAAGTAATAAATTGGGCTCTTATCAAGAAGTTATAGCTGTTCTTATAACATCTAGCTGAAAAAAATCATTATGTATAGAACAGTAATTTCTGATTAGGGGAGAAGATTCTGGGAATGATATATGATAGATTTTAATAAAGGTGGGGGAGAGTGGGACCTTGCTGTGGAAACCACAGAAAGGCTAGGGAAGTGCTTGTATTTAGTATTTGTGGACAAGATAAATGTGAGAGGAAAAAGGATGTACCAAACTTAAATATTTTCATCACTTTGCTCAGAATTAGACGCGATGATTTTTTTCTGATACTTTTCTGACTATTGGGAGACATCAATAAAAAAACTTACATTTACTCTTTATTGGAGATTTAAAATCAATGACTCTGTTTTCTTATCATTTTAGTTTCTTCTCAAAGTCCCTGATATATCTGATATAAATAATAACATAAAAAGGAATCAAGTTTTGTACCTAAATCAGGCTGAACTTGCTGCTTCCTAAATAACTTGCTTTAAAAAAACTAGTTTAAGAAATTGATTATATAAATTAATACAGATATTATATTTTGCTATTACATCATAATTTATTATAATTATCCTTATTTTTTCACCTAAAACTGACTTATACCTAAGCAAAATAATGATTTAAATTAAAATCAGCTGTTACTATAACCATAAAATTGTCATTTGAAATATAACTATAAAATATATAATTATAAATTATATACATATATTAATATATAATATCAGAGCTAATGTAAAAAAAGTCCTAAAAATAATCATAACTAGTTTTTTGACAATAATGAACTACATAGTCACTATGTGTAAAATATATTTATTTTTAAAATGTTACTTTATTGTGCTATTCTTACACTATATTCTTATTGTATATGTTCATACTATTATGTTACACAGTATTTCATAAAAGTTCTATGGATTAAAAAATTGCAGATATCCCCAAAACTGTGGTAATGAGATGTGTTAGAGGAATAAATATTTTCTATTTTTAAACATTAAATCAATTCCAAAATTGAGTTACAATTTTGAGTTACAATTTACTGACTTAAAATATCATCTGTTTAGGCATTTTCATACAATAAAATGCTAGTTTCATGGAAAAATTAATAAAATAACTAGCAAATGTATCATTTTATCATACAATAATATAAATATGATGTTTGATATTTTCTTTAAAACACTTTAGTTTTTCATTGCAGAAGAAAAGTATATTGGTTAGAGCCAAAACAATACAATGGAGCCAAGATAGTCATAAGTGGTGCTGAAATGACTAGATATACACATACTAAAATAAAAAAAGAAAAAAAAATATCTAGACCTGGAACTTACACTTATCACAAAATTGACTCAAAATGGATCACAGACTTGCAATGAAACACTAAACTAAACAAAACACAATCCATGAAAGGAATAACTGATAATCTAATTTATTAAAATATAAAACTGATTTGCAAAGACAATATCAAGAGAATGAGATAAAAAGCATAGACTAGAAAGAAGATTTGCAAAGACACATCTGATGCAAGATGGTTATCCAAAATATTTTTTTAATCCTCTTAAAACTTAACAAAAGACAAAATGACTTGAGTAAAACATGGACCAAGACTTTAACCAACACTTCATTTAAGAAGATATAGCAATGACAAATAAGCATATGAAAAGATGCTCCACACCATTTTCATCAAGGAAATGCAAATTTAAACAGTAAGATATCATAATATTCCTATTAGAATAGCCTAAATCCAGAACATTAATTATACCAAATGCTGAAGAGGATGTGGAACAACAGGAACTACCATTTCTGCTGATGAGGACAGTAAAGTCATTTTAAAAGACTGGTATTTCTTACAAAACTGAATTTATTTTTACCATGTGATCCAGAAATCATGCTTCTTAGTATTCTCCAGAGGAGTTGAAAACATATCTCTATGCAAAACCTTGCACAGGGATGTTTAAAGCAGATTTATTGACAGTTGACAAA
Organism: Oryx dammah; assembly: GCF_014754425.2. Classification (NCBI taxonomy): domain Eukaryota; kingdom Metazoa; phylum Chordata; class Mammalia; order Artiodactyla; family Bovidae; genus Oryx; species Oryx dammah. The sequence goes on along the minus strand of NW_024070187.1, from coordinate 79,149,347 downwards.
TTTTGGAAGCAGTTATGGTTAGCTTTCAATAGGTGAATGGATAAACTATGGTACATGCAGACAATGAAATAGCATTTAATGTTAAAAGGAAATGAGCTATCAATCCATGAAAAACTTAATGGTATATTTAAATCTTAAAGGTATATTTAAACCAATCTGAAAAGCTTATATATATATCATGTAATTCTAAATCTATGACATTCTGGAATAGGCAAAACTGTAGTGATAGTTAAAAAAAAAATTCAGTGATTTCCAGGAGTTGGAGAGAGAGGGATAAACAGGAAGGGTAAAGTACAGAGTAAAGTGACAATACTTTATATGATATGAGAATCATAAATGTCATACATTTGTCCAAATTAACAGAATGTACAACACCAAGCAAACTCTAATGTAAACTGTGTGCACTGGGTAATAATGATGTATTAATGCAGGTCCATCAAACATAACTAAGTACCACTCTGGTGGGAAGTGTTGCTAAAGAAGGAGGTTATGCATATACAGGGGGAGGGGATGTATGAAAAATCTCTGTAACTTCTCCTCAACTTTGCTGTGTATTTTACACTGCTTTAAAAAATTAACTCAATGAAAAAAATTATAGGTTGGCATTCATAATTTTCAACAATATATATATATTTAAATATTTTAATAATTAATATATCAATATACATTTCTTCTGAAATGCATGTTATCCTTTTTAATGAATGGACTAATATATAGTTCTATAATTTTGTGGTCACAGTAATATAAATTATCATAAGTTAAAAGACTTCATGAATGCTGAAACAGTATAATATTAGCTTATATTGTCATACAGTGTTACAGTGTATGTGATATGTCTTATCCCTTAAAGTATAAATGAACACTTACAAGATGAAAAAACAAGAGGAAACTAAATTCCCAAGATCAAAAGCATTGATATATTTTATAGGTGAAACTTTTTCTTAATTATTTATTTATCCTGAATTTTCTTTATTCTTGACATATGTATTAGGAAAAATAAACATGATAAAATTATAATTATTTTATTATCATCATTATAAATAGACAAAAATATCTGAAGCTCGAGCTTATAAGTGATAGAAACATTTTAGCAGATTCTGTGTTTCAAATCAATTAGTAAAATGACTATCAAATTGCTTGATAGTTATAAGATATTAGAGTTGCCAATAATTAATAATACATATAAACTGTAAGGATAACATGTATGCAGAAATAAGATAGATTATATTTATCCTATAAAAATATTATGCAGTCATAAAATAAAGACTGCTTGTTTTTACTATGGAAAATAAAAGGATTTTACATTCACAATGTGACAGCCTGACTAGCTGATGGCAATAAATTCTGTATTATGCTGTTTTCTTTTTTTTTCCTATGGATATATCACTTTCACTATTTAAAGCTGAGAATGGTTAACATGATGAAGCTTGTTAGGAGAATAATATATAAACTATATATCCCAGAAAGTTGATGTCCCTCGACCCTTTTGCTCATTGACCACCGGCATATTCGTCACAATGCCAACATGTTAAGGAACAATATACTTGTCTCCCTTTATCTATAGGTTACACATTCCAAGGCACTCATTGAATGTCTAAGATCTCATATATCAGAGATCTATATGATATAAAACATCACATATCATGATATAGAACCCTATACATACCATGTAATTTTTCTCAACATACCTATGGCAAAATTTAATTTATAAATTAAGCACACTAAGAGAATGTCCAAACAGCTTAGAATGACCTGAGATTTCATCATGCTACTTAGAATGGTCGACAAAATAAAATCTATGGATTTTTAAGTTTTGGAATTTTCTTTTCAATACTTTTGGACCACAGTTGACTGTGGGTAACTGAAACCACAGAGAGTGAAACTGCAGATAAAGTCAAGGGTATACTTCACCTAGTAGTAAACAATAAGAATCTTAAGGTTGAAATATTGTATATTTTGAATCAATCACACCTTTCAACCTGAAAACAATGGGATTTAATTTGGATAGTCCTATTTGGGCTTCCCAGGTGGCTCAGTGGTAAACAATCCTTCTGCCAAGACAGCTGATGTAAATTCCATGACCCCTGGGTCATCAGGAATATCCCCTAGAGGAGAGAAAAGCAACCCGCTCCAGTATTCTGGCCCGGAAAATACCATGGACAGAGGAGCCTTGTGGGCTACATTCCATGGAGTCGCAAAGAGTCAGACATGACTAAGCATGCACACACCCGCCTGCATTTTCAGAAAACTCTATGGAGTACAATATAATGCATAATATGTCACTTCTAATATATTAACCAAGGTTCTTCACGTTTTATTAAAATTTAACATTCCCCACACTGTACATTGTTACATGTTTAGTTGTGCTGATTAAAAATAAAATGGAAATCTCAATGAACTGAGAGTACAAAGGGTGCTGAAGAAAGTAAAAATGTTTTGATTACAAATGTTTTGAATGAAAACATTTTTTAAAAGATGATTTTTCTATGTAAAAATAGATTTTTTCTATTCTACTAGCTTGCAATTTCATATTTCATATTTATCCACCTAATGATAATTCTGAAGAAGAAAGTGAACTATTAAATCATTCAACACCATGCTATTTTTAAATGAATGCTAGTGTGAGCAACAAGTAATCAATAAATTTATATAAAATAAAGCAAAAGTGAATATTTTTAAATTTAAGCCACCCATAGGCATTCAGATATAAGTCCTTTTGAATTTTTATCATTTATCATTCTAATGTTCTCACAACACTCTACCTAGTGACTTCTTTTAATGGTGGTAAAAAAAAAATTGCTTAAGTTTTACTATCTTAACTAGTTTTAGTGTACAGTTCAGTAGTATTAAGCATATTCAGACTGTTGTACAATTTTAAAATCTAGGCCACCTTGTTCTTCACAACTACAGTAATTCTGATAATATCTGTGAGTTGCTTATCTCTCTTTATGTCAGTTGTTTAAAATATATAAACTTATTTATAGTTATATTAAACTTTTTGAAAAAAAAGTAAAATTGTTGCAGACTATCAATTTGTATATGAGCAACCTGACAGAAATATTTTCATATTTGTTTTTTTATATTATTATAGTGAAGAAAATCATGCTTCTTTTGTATATAATATTTGGGTATAACTTCTATAAATATATTTGGACAGTTTTTCCTTACTATTTATGATTGTCTACAACTTCCTTCATAATATGTGCTACATAAGAGCCATAAATGGCTCAAAGAAGAAAGTATTCATATATTTTGTTATTTACAATAATTTGCAATTTAAGGACTGTTAAATCAAATCTTGAAGAAGGCTGAGTGCCGAAGAATTGATGCTTTTGAACTGTGGTGTTGGAGAAGACTCTTGAGAGTCCCCTGGACTGCAAGGAGATCCAACCAGTCCATTCTGAAGATCAGCCCTGGGATTTCTTTGGAAGGACTGATGCTAAAGCTGAAACTCCAGTACTTTGGCCACCTCATGCGAAGAGTTGACTCATTCAAAAAGACTCTGATGCTGGGAGGGATTGGGGGCAGGAGGAGAAGGGGATGACAAAGGATGAGATGGCTGGATGGCATCACTGACTCAATGGACGTGCGTCTGAGTGAACTCCGGGAGTTGGTGATGGACAGGGAGGCCTGGCCTGCTGCGATTCATGGGGTCACAAAGAGTCGGACATGACTGAGCGACTGAACTGAACTGATCTGAAATCAAATCTACTATTAGCAACTCCCACGAGCTCTAATATGTATGAAATCATTGTGTTAACATATAATACACCAAATGAAGATATTTAATTTAGGGAAGAATCAACTCAGGAGAAATGTGTGAATCATGCTGAGAAATATCCCAATGTTTCAAAGTTAATGTGCCCTGAAATTTTAATCAGTGATAAAACTATATGCTGAGTTTTATAGCACTGACTAAATGTCCTAATCTTAGTGCTGATCCAGGGAGAAGGCAATGGCAACCCACTGCAGCACTCTTGCCTGGAAAATCCAATGGACGGAGGAGCCTGGTAGGCAGCAGTCCATGCGGTCGCTAAGAGTCGGACACGACTTCACTTTCACTTTCACTTTCACGCATTGGAGAAGGAAATGGCAACCCACTCCAGTGTTCTTGCCTGGAGAATCCCAAGGATGGCGGAGCCTGATGGGCTGCCGTCCATAGGATCGCACAGAGTCGGACATGACTGAAGCGATGCAGCAGCAGCAGTGCTGACCCAAGAAGAAATTAAATCAAATACTTTTATTTCAATCTATTAGCATTGACACCTGTGTGTATTGGAGTAATTCATTGCCTAGACTTTGAAAACCAGTGATTAAGGTAAAAATTATGAATATTACAACTGTTCTTTAAATTCCAGTAGTGTTGCTAAATTAATGGTAAATTAAGCATCTTTAAGCATATAGAGTTGATTTTTCCATTAGAATATATATAGAAAAACATTTTATTAGTAGATAGCAAAATAAAAAAAATTGGTTTATTTACCAGTTTTAAAATTCCATTCTCTCATATTTCTTATGTTAGTATATTATATATTTGGGGTTGATCATAGTGATGGTGGAATAAAGACACACAAAGACAAATTATGGGCTAGTGCTACAAGGCTGCTCTAGTAGTAGTCTACCTGAAACTAAGACAAATATAACGTTAAATTTGGTAATTATATATATTTTTAAATTATATGTTTTGTAATGCTGAAACCATGTGACCCAGAAACTTAGAGAAGTGAAATCAATGTAGAATAAATCTAAATCATTTAATCTCTAACAATGAAAAACAAAGGACTCAGGTTTCAAACACAGGTCCATCTAGCAAAAAGCCTACAAGCTTAATTACATTAATGTGTAAATCATTTCAAATATAAAATAATAATCTGCAAATTCAATTTTTAGCTTGTCTTTCTAGTGGTAAAATAAAAAACTAGAAGTCTTTTCTACAATTATTTTATGCACAACATCATGAGAAATGCTGGACTGGAAGAAACACAAGCTGGAATCAAGATTGCCAGGAGAAATATCAATAATCTCACATATGCAGATGACACCACCCTTATGGCAGAAAGTGAAGAAGAGCTAAAAACCCTCTTGATGAAAGTGAAAAAGGAGAGTGAAAAAGTTGGCTTAAAGCTCAACATTCAGAAAACGAAGATCATGGCATCTGGTCCCATCACTTCATGGGAAATAGACGGGGAAACAGTGGAAACAGTGTCACACTTTATTTTGGGGGGCTTCAAAATCACCACAGATGGTGACTGCAGCCATGAAATTAAAAGACGCTTACTCTTTGGAAGAAAAGTTATGACCCACCTAGATAGCATATTCAAAAGCAGGGACATTACTTTGCCGACTAAGGTCCATCTAGTCAAGGCTATGGTTTTTCCAGTGATCATGTATGGATGTGAGAGTTGGACTGTGAAGAAGGCTGAGCACTGAAGAATTGATGCTTTTGAACTGTGGTGTTGGAGAAGACTCTTGGGAGTCCCTGGACTGCAAGGAGATCCAACCAGTCCATTCTGAAGGAGATTAACCCTGGGATTTCTTTGCAGGGAATGATGCTGAAGCTGAAACTCCAGTACTTTGGCCACCTCATGTGAAGAGTTGACTCATTGGAAAAGACTCTGATGCTGGGAGGGATTGGGGGCAGTAGGAGAAGGGGACGACCGAGGATGGGATGGCTGGATGGCATCACGGACTCGATAGACATGAGTCTGAGTGAACTCCTGGAGTTGGTGATGGTCAGGGAGGCCTGGCGTGCTGCGATTCATGGGGTCGCAAAGAGTTGGACTCGACTGAGCGACTGAACTGACTGAACTGAACTGAACTATCATGATTTTGTAACTCTTCAAATATTTTAATACATTTTGTATATTTGCTAATATTATTCTTCTATGAGAATTAATCTATTGAAGTTGATTATTCCAAATGACTTTTTGTACAACAGTTCTAGGTGATGATAAATGAAGTCTTGTTTTCACTTTCAATCTATTTCTTCCTAAAATTTACAGAGTAGAATTATATGCCAGTTATGTTAAAGTCACCTAGAAAATAAAATCTATAGGACTATTAGTATATGTGAAGAAATGAATTCAGAAACTGTTGAAAAGAAAAAAAAATCAGATATATTGCAAAAGATTTTAGCATTAAAGCCACCGGGTTAAAAGAGTGTTCAATTTATGGGGTACATTAATATGAAAAGTTGGATACTCTAAACAACAAAAATTTTGGATAACATAACCTACTATAAATAACATAATACTTATATCTTGAATACCTACTTTGCATTAAATTATGTCAAATGTATATAACAGACAAAGGGATTATCTTCAGAGGATACATGTTGCAAATTCAAATAGCTTTAACTCAGGAGAAATTAACAGTTAAACTTCTTGGCAGGTCATCAGTTCAGTTCAGTTCAGTTCAGTTGCTCAGTTGTGTCTGATTCTTTGCGACCCCATGAATCGCAGCACCCCAGGCCTCCCTGTCCATCACCAACTCTCAGAGTTCACTCAAACTTATATCCATAGATTTGGTAATGCCATACAGCCATCTCATTCTCTGTTGTCCCCTTCTCCTCCTGCTCCCAATCCCTCCCAGCATCAGGATCTTTTCCAATGAGTCAACTCTTTGCATGAGGTGGCCAAAGTTTTAGAGTTTCAGCTTTAGCACCAGTCTTTCAAATGAACACCCAGGACTGATCTTCTTTAGAATGGACTGGTTAGATCTCCTTGCAGTCCAAGGGACTCTCAAGAGTCTTCTCCAACACCACAGTTCAAAAGCATCAATTCTTCGGCGCTCAGCTTTCTTCACAGTCCAATTCTCACATGCATATATGACCACTGGAAAAACCATAGCCTTGACTAGACTGACCTTTGTTGGCAAAATAATATCTCTGCTTTTTAATATGCTATCTAGGTTGGTCATAACTTTCCTTCCAAGGAGTAAGTGTCTTTTAATTCATGACTGCAATCACCATCTGCAGTGATTTTGGAGCTCTAAACTGAGCTGAGACCAGCTGGGAACCATACTACTACCCTTGCAGTGGAAGGGTTGCTACTGTGTTAGCAAACTTGGAGTACATAAACCTATGCCAAATCTATCTTCAGTGATAAGACCTGTCTATTAGTGCTGTAAAAATATACCCATTGTATCAAATAAAGAACAGATAATCAACAGAACCTGATTAACAAGGCCATCTGAACATAGCTATCAAATGGGGTTGAGGATACCTTCAAAATCTCTACCTCAATGTGACTCATTCTTTTGATTCTATATATGTATACAACAGCTTCTTTCACTGTTATAATACAATATCTCTTCTTCTTATACTTATAGTATACTTTTGGGTCTTGAGAATATATTACATGGATATTTGAATATTTAAAAATATATTTTTAAAAGAAACCCAAGTATATCACTCCAAAATGTTGAAATGTTTTGCAGATTTGTGAAGCTGGAAATCATTTCATCAATGTAGTGTTGGCTCATCCCAGTCACACAGGTTAGTCACTTTTTTAATCTTCTCCAGAGTGAATTATGCTAATTATTATTTTTTAAATCAATGGTTGGAAACATTAAAGTTTGTGTTCCCCAATTATTGTTTTATTATGTCTAAATTTTCAAAGTAGTTGAACTAAATTATAGTCCCTAATTTTGGTTTCTCTAAAATGAAATGTACCTATACACATGCACACACACACACACACATGTTTTCTTTAAGCATATTAAAAAATTAAAAAAACATGATTAAGATGTAAAGAACTGTGAAATCCATTGATGATTATCCAAATTTCTTAGTTTAACTTTCAGTCTTAATCCGGTCGGGACAATATCTGTTATAATTCAACAGGATTGGAAAAAAAAAAAGTGAATCTTCTTTGACAAATTTAGTGGCAGTGGAATAGCAATACCTGAGAGAACACTGAATTTAGTATTCTGCTGAAAGATTTGAAATATTTACAGTGCCTAGAAAGTTCCATGGACAGAGGAACCAGGTAGGCTAGAGTCCATGGGGGTCATAAACAGTTGGACAAGACTAAGTGATTGAACACACAGAGTGTCTATATAATTTCAAGGTATTTTTGGTAAATCAGTACTCTTATTCAGGCTCAATTATAGCACAATGGCTTATTTTACATTGTATATAATTTAATTGTAATTTCAAATAGCAGTGGTCAACATTTGGGTTTCATGTTTTCATTATCTAGTTGCAAGTGTGTTTGTGTGTTCAAGTTTGTTTTAACATTGAAATGAAATTCCTAACATTTTATTGAAAGTTTCTAGCAGGCTGGAGAAGTAGATATATGAAATATATTCCAGAATATTTTTTCACATAATACGTAAAATTACAAAGGAAATTTATATTAGACTATCTATGAACATATAAAAAGCTATATATATAACTTTTATTATAATATTCACATATTTTGATAACTAACTTTTTGATTGAGTTTGTGACAGCAAATTAGACATTTGGATATATAAAACAACTGAATATGACTTGAAACTATCTGTACTTTCTCTTTTTTAAAAAATTAAATTATTTATTTTAATTGGAGGCTAATTACTTTACAATATTGTATTGGTTTTGCCATACATCAACATGAATCCACCACGGGTATACACATGTTCCCCATCCTGAAGCCCCTCCCACCTCCCTCCCCGTATCATCCCTCTGGGTCATCCCAGGGCACCAGCACCAAGCATCCTGTATCCTGCATCAAACCTGGCCTAATTTCTTTCTTATATGATATTATACATGTTTCAATGCCACTCTCCCAAATCATCCCACCTTCTCCCTCTGCCTCTCCCATAGAGTCCAAAAGACTGTTCTATACATCTGTGTCTCTTTTGCTGTCTTGCATACAGGGTTATTGTTACCATCATTCTAAATTCCATATATATGCATTAGTATACTGTATTGGTGTTTTTCTTTCTGGCTTACTTCACCCTGTATAATCGGCTCCAGTTTCATCCACCTCATTAGAACTGATTCAAATGTATTCTTTTTAGTGGCCGAGTAATACTCCATTGTGTATATGTATCACAGCTTTCTTATCCATTCATCTGCTGATGGACATCTAGGTTGTTTCCATGTCCTGGCTATTATAAACAGTTCTGTGATGAACATTGGGGTACACGTGTCTCTTTCAATTCTGGTTTCCTCGGTGTGTATGCCCAGCAGTGGGATTGCTGGGTCATAAGGCAGTTCTATTTCCAGATTTTTTAAGGAATCTCCACACTGTTCTCCATAGTGGCTGTACTAGTCTGCATCCCCACAAACAGTGTAAGAGGGTTCCCTTTTCTCCACACCCTCTCCAGCATTTATTGCTTGTAGACTTTTGGATCACAGCCATTCTGACTGGCGTGAAATTGTACCTCATTGTGCTTTTGATTTGCATTTCTCTGATAATGCGTGATGTTGAGTATCTTTTCTTTTGTTTGTTAGCCATCTGTGTGTCTTCTTTGGAGAAATGTCTATTTAGTTCTTTGGCCCATTTTTTTTTTTTAATTGCATTGTTTATTTTTCTGGAATTGAGACTCAGGGGTTGCTTGTATACTTTTGAGATTAGTTGTTTGTCAGTTGCTTCATTTGCTATTATTTTCTCTCATTCTGAAGGCTGTCATTTCACCCTGCTTATAGTTTCCTTTGTTGTGCAGAAGTTTTTCATTTTAATTAGGTCCCATTTGCTTATTTTTGCTTTTATTTCCAATATTATGGGAAGTGGATCATAGAGGATCCTGCTGTGATTTTTGTCGGAAAGTGTTTTGCCTATGTTCTCCTCTAGGAGTTTTATAGTTTCTGGTCTTACATTTAGATCTCTAAACCACTTTGAGTTTATTTTTGTGTATGGTGTTAGAAAGTGTTCTAGTTTCAGTCTTTTACAAGTGGTTGACCAGTTTTCCCAACACCACTTGTTAAAGAGATTGTCTTTTCTCCATTGTATATTCTGCCTCCTTTGTCAAAGATAAGGTGCCCATGCTGCTGCTGCTGCTGCTGTCACTTCAGTCATGTCTGACTCTGTGTGACCCCATAGATGGCAGCCCACCAGGCTCCCCCATCCCTGGGATTTTCCAGGCAAGAACACTGGAGTGGGTTGCCATTTCCTTCTTCAGTGCATGAAAGTGAAAAGTGAAAGGGAAGTCGCTCAGTCGTGTCTGACTCTTCGCGACCCCATGGACTGCAGCCTACCAGGCTCCTCTGTCCATGGGATTTTCCAGGCAAGCGTACTGGAGTGGGGTGCCATAACCTTCTCTGTTAAGGTGTCCATAGGTGTGTGGATTTATCTGTGGGCTTTCTATTTTGTTCCATTGAACTATATTTCTGTCTTTGTTCTAGTATCATAATGTCTTGATGACTGTGGCTTTGTAGTAGAGCCTGAATCCAGGCAGGGTGATTCCTCCATTCCATTCTTCTTTCTCAAGATTGCTTTGGCTATTTGAATTTTTTTTGTACCATTGGTAGCTTGATAGGCATTGCATTGAATCTAAAGATTGCTTTGGGTAGTATACTCATTTTCACTATATTGATTCTTCTGATCCATGAGCATGGTATATTTCTCCATCTATTAGTGTCCTCTTTGATTTTTTCACCAGTGTTTTATAGTTTTCTATATATATGTCTTTAGTTTCTTTCAGTAGATATATTCCTAAGTGTATTATTCTTTTCTTTGCAATGGTGAATGGAATTGTTTCCTTAATTTCTCTTTCTATTTTCTCATTATTAGTGTATAGGAATGCAACAGATTTCTGCATGTTGATTTTGTATCTTGCAACTTTACTATATTCATTGATTAGCTCTAGTAATTTCCTGGTGGAGTCTTTAGGGTTTTCTATGTAGAGGATCATGTCATCAGCAAACAGTGAGAATTTTACTTCTTCTTTTCCAATTTGGATTCCTTATATTTCTTTTTCTGCACTGATTGCTGTGGCCAAAACTTCCAAAACTATGTTCAATAGTAGTGGTGGCAGTGGGCACCCTTGTCTTGTTCCTGACTTTAGGGAAAATGCTTTCAGTTTTTCACCACTAAAGATAAATGTTTGCTGTGGGTTTGTCATATATAGCTTTTATTATGTTGAGGTATGTTCCTTCTATTCCTGCTTTTTGGAGAGATTTTATCATAAATGGGTGTTGAATTTTGTCAAAGGCTTTCTCTGCATCTATTGAGATAATCATATGGCTTTTATTTTTCAATTTGTTAATGTGGTGTATTACATTGATTGATCTGCAGATATTGAAGAACCCTGGATCCCTGGGATAAAGTCCACTTGGTCATGGTGATCTTTTTAATGTGTTGTTGGATTGTGATTGCTAGAATGTTGTTAAGGATTTTTGCATCTATCTTTATCAGTAATATTGGCCTGTAGTTTTCTTTTGGGGGGCATCTTTGTCAGGTTTTGGTATTAGTGTGATGGTGGCCTCATAGAATGAGTTTGGAAGTTTACCTTCCTCTGCAATTTTCTGGAAGAGTTTGAGTAGAATAGGTGTTAGCTCTTCTCTAAATTTCTGATAGAATTCTGCTGTGAAGTCGTCTCAACCTGGGCTTTTGTTTGCTGGAATATTTTTGACTAGAGATTCAATTTCCTTGCTTGTGGTGTGTCTCTTAAGATTTTTTATTTCTTCCTGGTTCAGTTGTGGAAAGTTGTACTTTTCTAAGAATTTGTTCATTTCTTCCAAGTTGTCCATTTTATAGGCATATAATTGCTGATAGTAGTCTCTTAGGATCCTCTGTATTTCTGTGTTGTCTGTTTTGATCTCTTCATTTTCATTTCTAATTTTATTGATTTGATTTTTCTCCCTTTGTTTCTTGATGTGTCTGGCTAATGGTTTGTCAATTTTATTTATCCTTTCAAAGAACCAGGTTTTGGCTTTGTTGATTTTTTGCTATGATCTCTTGTTTCTTTTGCATTTATTTCTGCCCCAATTTTTAAGATGTCTTTCCTTCTACTAAACCTGGAGTTCTTCATTTCTTCCTTTACTAGTTGCTTTAGGTGTAGAGATAAGTTATTTATATGACTTTTTCTTGTTTCTTGAGGAATGCCTGTATTGCTATGAACTTTCCCCTTAGCACTGCTTTTATAGTGTCCCACAGATTTTGAATTGTTGTGTTTTCATTTTCATTCCTTTCTATGGACATTTTAATTTCTTTTTTGAATTCTTCTGTGATTTGTTGGTTATTCAGCAAAGTGTTGTTCACTCTCGATATTTTGAAATTTTTAATAGTTTTTCTCCTGTTCAGTTCAGCCAGTTCAGTCACTAAGTTGTGTCCGACTCTTTACGACCCCATGAATTATAGCACGCCAAGCTACTCTATCCATCACCAACTCCCAGAATTCACACAGACTCACGTCCATCGAGTCAGTGATGCCATCCAGCCATCTCATCTTCTATCGCCCCCTTTTCCTCCTGCCCCCAATCCCTCTCAGCATCAGAGTTTTTTTACAATGAGTAAACTCTTCGCATGAGGTGAGCAAAGTACTGGACTTTCATCTTTAGCATCATTCCTTCCAAAGAACACCCAGGGCTAATCTCCTCTAGAATGGACTGGTTGGATCTCCTTGCAGTACAAGGGACTCTGAAGACTGTTCTCCAACACCACAGTTCAAAAGCATCAAATCTTAGGCGCTCAGCTTTCTTCACAATCCAACACTCACATCCATACATGACCACAGGAAAAACCATAGCCTTGACCAGACGGACATTTGTTGACAAAGTAATGTCTCTGCTTTTCAATATGCTGCCTAGGTTAGTCATAACTTTTCTTCCAAGGAGTAAGCGTCTTTTAATTTCATGACTGCAGCACTATCTACACTGATTTTGGAGCCTAAAAAGATAAAGTCTATCACTGTTTCCACTGTCGTTTTCTGAATGTTGAGCATTAAGCCAACTTTTTCACTCTCCTCTTTCACTTTCATCAAGAGGCTTTTTAGTTCCTCTTCACTTTCTGCCATAAGGGTTGTATCATATTCTTATCTAAGGTTATTGATATTTCTCTCATCAATCTTGATTCCAGCTTGTGCTTCTTCCAGCCCAGCATTTCTCATGATGTACTCTGCATAGAAGTTAAATAAGCAGGGTGACAATATACAGCCTTGACACACTCCTTTTCCTATTTGGAACCAGTCTGTTGTTCCATGTCCAGTTCTAACTGTTGCTTCCTGACCTGCATATAGGTTTCTCAAGAGGCAGGTCTGGTGGTCTGGTATTCCCATCTCTTTCAGAATTTTCCAGTTTATTGTGATCCACACAGTCAAAGGCTTTGGCATAGTCCATAAAACAGAAATGGATGTTTTTCTGGAACTCTCTTGCTTTTTCCATGATCCAGCAGATGTTGGCAATTTGATCTCTGGTTCCTCTGCCTTTTCTAAAATCAGAATGAATATCTGGAAGTTCATGGTTCACATATTGCTGAAGCTTGGCTTGGAGAATTTTGAGCACTAGTTTACTAGTAGTGTGTGAGATGAGTGCAGTTGTGGAGTAGTTTCAGCATTCTTTTCCATTGCCTTTCTTGGGGTTTGAAATGAAAACTGATCTTTTCCAGTCCTGTGGTCACTGATGAGTTTTCCAAATTTGCTGGCATATTGAGTGCAGCACTTTCACAGCATCATCTTTCAGGATTTGAAATAGCTCAACTGGAATTCCATCACCTTCACTAGATTTGTTCATAGTGATGCTTTCTAAGGCCCACTTGACTTCACATTCCAGGATGTCTGGCTCTAGGTGAGTGATCACACCATCATGATTATCTGGGTCATGAAGATCATTTTTGTACAGTTCTTCTGTGTATTCTTGCCACCTCTTCTTAATATCTTCTGCTTCTGTTAGGTTCATACCATTTCTGTCCTTTATCAAGCCCATCTTTGCATGAAATTTTCCCTTGGTATCTCTAATTTTCTTGAAGTGATCTCTAGACTTTCCGATTCTATTGTTTTCCTCTATTTCTTTGCATTGATCGCTGAGGAAGTCTTTCTTATCTCTCCTTGCTATTCTTTGGAACTGTACATTCAGATGCTTATATCTTTCTTTTTTTCCTTTGCTTTTCACTTCTCTTCTTTTCACAGCTATTTGTAAGGCCTCTCCAGACAGCCATTTTGTTTTTTTTGCATTTCTTTTCCATGGGGATGGTCTTGATCCCTGTCTCCTGTACAATGTCACGAACCTCATTCCATAGTTCATCAGGCACTCTATCTATCAGATATAGTCCCTTAAATCTATTACTCACTTCCACTGTATAATCAAAAGGGATTTGATTTAGGTCAAACCTGAATGGTCTAGTGGTTTCCCCTACTTTTTCAATTTAAGTCTGGATTTGGCAGTAAAGTATTCATGATCTGAGCTACAATCAGTTCCTGGTCTTGTTTTTGTTGACTGTATAGAGCTTCTCCATCTTCGGCTGCAAAGAATATAATCAATATTATTTAGTGTTGACAATCTGATGATGTCCATGTGTAGAGTCTTCTCTTGTGTTGTTGGAAGAGGGTGTTTGCTATGACCAGTGCATTTTCTTGGCATAACTCTATTAGTCTTCTCCCTTCTTCATTCCATATTCCATGGCCAAATTTGCCTGTTACCCCAGGTTTTTCTTGACTTCCTACTTTTGCATTCCAGTCCTCTATAATGAAGAGAACATCTTTTTTGTGTGTTAGTTCTAAAAGATCTTGTAGGTCTTCATAGAACCATTCAACTTCAGCTTTTTCAGTGTTACTGGATGGGTCATAGACTTGGATAACTGTGATATTGAATGGTTTACCTTGGAAACGAACAGAGATCATTCTGTCATTTTTGAGATTGCATCCAAGCAGTGCATTTCTGACTCTTCTGTTGACCATGATGGCTACTCCATTTCTTCTGAGGGATTCCTGCCTGCAGTAGTAGATATAATGGTCATCTGAGTTAAATTCACCCATTCCAGTCTGTTTTAGTTTGCTGATTCCTAGAATGTTGACGTTCACTTTTGCCATCTCCTGTTTGACCACTTCCAATTTGCCTTGCTTCATGGACCTAACAGTGTACGTTCCTATGCAATATTGCTCTTTTACAGCATCAGACCTTCCTTCCATCACCAGTCACATCCACACCTGGGTATTATTTTTGCTTTGGCTCCATACTTTCATTCTTAATGGAGTTATATCTCCACTGATCTCCAGTAGTGTACTGGGCACCTACTGACCTGGGGAGTTCCTCTTTCAGTATCCTATCATTTTGCTTTTTCATACTGTTCATGGGGTTCTCAAGGCAAGAATATGGAAGTGGTATGCCATTCCATTCTCCAGTGGACCACATTCTGTCAGACCTCTCCATCATGACCTGCCCAACTTGGGTGGCCCTACAGGCCATGGCTTAGTTCATTGAGTTAGACAATGCTGTGGTCCTAGTGTGATTAGATTGACTAGTTTTCTGTGAGTATGGTTTCAGCGTGTCTGCCCTCTGATGCCCTCTTGCAATACCTACTGTCTTACTTGAGTTTCAGTTACCTTGGACGTGGGGCATCTCTTCATGGCTGCTCCAGTGAAGCGCAGCCTCTGCTCCTTACTTTGGACGAGACGTATTTCCTCACAGCCGCCCCTCCTGACCTTGAACGTGGAATTGCTCCTCTAGGCCCTCCTGCGCCTGCGCAGCCACTGTACCTTGGACATTTTCTCCTGTAATTGAGATCTAATCTTACTGCATTGTGGTCAGAAAAGATGCTTGGAATGATTTCAATTTTTTTTGAATTTATCAAGTCTAGATTTATGGCCCAGGATGTGTACTTTCTCTTGCAGATAAAAATTTAACATAATATTGCAAATACTATTGTGTTCTGTTTTCTGCATTTGTATTGAAGTAAAGCCTACATTTAACAAAGAGGTTAAATACTATTTTCATTTGACCCAAATACATAGATCTACTGGTTTCTCTTTTGAATTATGTGAAGTCCAGATAAAAAACTTCTGATGGTCTGATTTTTTTTAAGCATAAAAGCAGATCACAATGCAATTTTACAAAAATAGCAGCATTGACAAGCCTACGACTATCAAAAGGTTTATTCCTTTCTCTGATCCTCTAACAAGGTGACTTCCTCAAGTTTCTTCACCTGGAATATGCTGTCATTATCTGACAATTTTAAATCATCATATTCTCAAACTCTGAAAATGTTTATGTGAGAAAGACTTGTGTGTGTGTGTGTGTGTGTGTTTACTCCACTGTTTAACTTGCTTTGTATGTTGCTCTTGCCAAGTCAGAAGCCAGTGCAATCTCTTCTTGGTTAATTGGCTTGGTCTTTTGCCTTGAGACTCAGAACACTTTTTATTATCACTTAAGTCTATTAATTGTGTACCGAATTTCATAGAATATGTTTTAGAGCTGATAATTCTAGATCATGTCTGACTCTTTATAATCCCATGGAGTGTAGCCCACAAGGTTCCTTTGTCCATCAAATTCTCCAGGAAAGAATACTAGGTATACCTGCTAGGTAGCCATTTATTTCCTTCTCCAAAGGAATCTTCCCATCCCAGGGATAAAACCTGGTTCTCTCACACTGGGGGAAGATTCAGCACCATCTGAGCCTCCAGGAAACCCAGTTTTCCCAGAGACATGATGTAATCTTTTAGTTGGTTGACTCATGTCTTGTTTAAGTTCTAGAAAGTTTTCTTGTATTATATTCTTGCATTATAGTTTAAATTGTATTTGTTACATTGTGGATGGTGAGAAGATAGTGGGGTGAACATGTTACATTTGCTTCTATTTTATATTTCTATTGCTTTCAGTATTTAGCTTTTTGTTCATTTCTTTTCTTTACTCTTTTTTTTTCTTTTTTACTGTTTTTGTTTATATACTAAATATCCCCTATTCTATTGATCATTCCACCCTTATGCAAACTGAAATATGTTCCACCCAACCCATATTATTTTTTTTTTCATTTTCTACAGTTTAATTCTTGAAAATAATCAACTCTTTTTCCTTCCTGTTATATACATATCTTTTATTTTTTGAGTTATGGGATTTCATTACAGTTACATTCTCTGTTATCTGCAAATGCTTCTGTATGTTAATTTTTTTCCTTTTATTTTGGAGAGGATTCATTTTATCACTTGGGAAAAATTAATGCTTTATATTTTATTCACATAAAAGCTTTATGTGAATATTGATCAAATTATGTTCATTTTAAGTGTATGGATTGCCCTTGAACAGAAATAACAAATGTTTTCACAGATGTGGTGAGGAAGTGAAGTCTCTAAAGGATAAAATGTGCTCTGGAGGACATGGGATGTTTCATTGTGTCTTTTGATTCTCTATATACTCTTTTGTTTTCTAAATTTATTAATTTCTGAAAGTGTTTCCTTCTTTCTTTCCCCTCTAAGCCTTCAAGTATTATCTCATTTCTTGGAAGCAGTGTCTTCTAAGATGTGAAACTCTGGACTCATTACTGTCAAGTCATTGTGTGTCTTTTCTCTATATTTAGTGTTCCAATAATATTAAGTCTTAGACCTCTTCTGAGAGTAAAACCTCTTCTGATCATGAAATATAGACATTTACACACACACACTGCATTTTTTTTCCTTACATAAAATTTTTATCCAACTCTCAGTTCCTGTGTCAGCTCTAATTGAGTCTCTGTTGCTTCCAGATTTTTATTTTCCCACTTATGTATTCATTGGAATTTATACTAATATCTCTATATCTTAGATATGCTGTAGACATGAATAATGGATGGGGACTATCTTTTACTGACTGTTTAAGCAAGATCTACAAAATGTGTTCACCAGGAAACAATTTCATATAGAACAAGCTTTTAAAATCTTATTACTAAGTACTGAAAAAAGATAGAGAGAGAGAGAGAGAGAGAGAAATTTATGCCAAGTAGGAAACTGAGCTGTGAAGCTCTCAAGGATGGTCTCTGTGATTTTTGTTGGGTTATCTGAAACTGGAGCAATTGTTCTGAATTAGCTTAAGCTGGAATGACTAGAAAAAATTTAGATTGGATTTGGGGCTCCCTGAAAATGAGGAAATTATCTTGGATAAGGCAGCTCTCTTTTGTCAAGGCCAACCTTTCAGAAGGTATACTACTCAAAAGCTTTCTGCTACCAGTAGAAATTTAAAAGAGAGACATTAGTGGGAAATTACACAGCCTTCACTGCTGCTCATGGCCTTCATCTAACAACTGATTTGCCCCAGTTTTATTCTTCACAAACTTCTAGATTCCCTCTAGCATCAACTGGCACAATTAACACTTCAAGGATTATATATGGTGTGATGTGGACACTCACCTGAAGGGAGCTTATCAGGACATGGTTATGGCCCTTGTTCTTGGGTTGAGAGAATATCATGAGATGTCCAAATGCTAGAGGCAAAATATCATCTTTTTACATCATTATATAACAGCAGGTTATACATAAGTTCCACACCTTAACTTTTTCCATCATTGATAAGTTTAATATGTAGAATCTATCTGATTATAAGTCCAAGGGCAGGAGTGCTTACACTAAAACTTGAAACTGCTGCAATTTTCTGCCTTGAACCCTACTAAATTTTCATAGCTTTTGTTCTCCATTGTGTACAGTTCCAAGATTTCCTTGGTGTGTAATATGCTACCTGCCAAACTGGAAAAGGCCTGTAAGATAGTTTGCTTCCTTCTTAATGATATGAGGTACACACTGCACTATATTTTCTCTGTTTTAGAGAGGATGCCCCACAATCATTTGGCCCCTAAATCTTTATAGTGTTTATTAGCAACCCCCATGCTTTCTGTGGACCACAAATGTCTGAAAAAGGCCACCAACATATTAGCCACTTACTCATTCAGTATGAATAGCATAATGTTATTGATACAGTGATTTTCAGTGAGATGCCCAGCCTGAGCCTTCTTGGACTATTTTATGGTAAAGGGTGGGAATAATAATTCTAGAAAAAAAAAAAAACTGAAATTCTGTGCTATTGCTCATTTTAAAGGAAAGTAAACTATTCTGACCTCCCTTTGTAATAGAGATGGGAAAACACTTTTTTTTTTTTTTTTTAAATTCATAGTCTATATCCATAGACCCAAGGCTGGGTTAATCTACCTTAGTAGTATTAGGTAGTTAGAGTAGAAAAAAAAAAGAGTTCAAAATGGCACTCAGAAGAAGGAGCAGTTTAAAAAGCCCTTGAAAGTAACAAAGAAAGGAAAAAAAAAAAAAACATGAAATAGACAAAGAAAGAAAGAGAAAAGGCCCGAGAAAAACCACAGCCACAGTAAGAACCTCAGGCATGAAAACACACCCAAACAGGCTTCCTGGGTTGGCCTTGAACACTCTATTTACCTTCCCTTCCCTGACTGGTCACCAGTACAAACCCTAATTTGCTTGAGGAATAGCCAGTCAAGCCCTAGGAACCACCAAGGGGAAGAGACAAAAAGTATAAAAAGGGAAGCTGAAAGGAATTGAGAATACTCCTCCAGGAGTTGGTCCACTCTCCTGTCTTGAGATTGTACAGCATGCCTCCTTCTTAACAAATCTTGCCTGTTTGAGCTCTAACTAGTGTGCCTTACAATTCTTTGCTATGATGAGGCAAGAACCTCCAGAGAATACTACCTGCTTAATAAATCCTGCCCGCTCGAGCTGTAACTAGTCTGTCAGTCTAATTCTTTCCTACAAGGACACAAGAACCAAGCAGGAAAAAAAAAAAAAAATGAGCTGGCAGTAATATGACTTAGCTACTGAGCATGTGTGCATCACTTGAAATGTTGGATAATATGTGATAAGTCTGCAGTACTCCACTGTCACCCTTCAAAATACATCTGGCTTCTGAAGAGCTTGTGAAGTGACTTAAATGATATAATGAATAATATCATACAAGCATACTTTGGATCTTCAGTGTAGCACTAATCACCCATTGGGAAGCCAATTGTTTATATTTATCAAAGATTGAGTACAATTGCAGACACTTCCACTTGGTTTTCCCCATGGCCATAGCTCTTGCCCTAAAGTTCAATAAATCAATGTACAATGTGGATATACAAACTACAAACTATGTATATTCCAATTATTCATTCAGTGCCTGGGAAATGAGCCCTATGAAGTAGACTATGATTATTGTTGCTGTTTAGTCATTAAGTCATGTCTGATTCTTTGCAATCTATGTACTGTAGCCCAACAGACCCCTCTGTCTATGGGATTCCCCAGGGAAGAAAACTGGAGTGGTAACCATTTCCTTCTCTAGACGATCTTTCCAATCCAGAGATGAAACCCATATCCTCTACAATGGCACGCAGATTATATAATCAGTGAGCCATCAGGTTGTCAGTTCAGTCACTCAGTCATGTCCAATTCTTTGCAACCCTATAAACCACAGGACTCCAGGCCTCCCTGTCTATCACCAACTCCTGGAGTTTACGCAAACTCATGTCCCTTGAGTCGGTGATGCCATCCAAACATCTCATCCTCTGGCATCCCCTTCTCCTCCTGCCCTCAATCTTTCCCAATATCAGGGACTTTCCAAATGAGTCAGCTCTTCTCATCCGGTGGCAAAGTATTGGAGTTTCAGATTCAACATCAGTCCTTCCAATGAACACCCAGGACTCATCTCTGTTAGTGTGGACTGGTTGGATCTCCTTGCAGTCCAAGGGATTCTCAAGAGTCTTCTCCAACACCACAGTTCAAAAGCATCAATTCTTTGGCACTCAGCTTTCTTTATAGTCCAACTCTCCCATCCATACATGACTACTGGAAAAAACATAGCCTTGACTAGACAGACCTTTGTGGACAAAGTAATGTTTCTGCTTTTGAATGTGCTATCTAGGTTGGTCATAACTTTTCTTCCAAGGAGTAAGCATCTTTTAATTTCATGGCTACAATCACCATCTGCAGTGATTTTGGAGCCCCAAAAAATAAAGTCAGCCATTGATTCCACTGTTCCCTATCTATTGCCATGAAGTGATGGGACCAAATGCCATGATCTTAGTTTTCTGAATGTTGAGATTGTAGCAGTCTTTAAAATGTAGGCATAGTCTATTCTCACTAGTACACAGTTCCATGAACAGATGCCAGTATATCATTTAGTGAAGTTATATTAATGAATGATTATGAGAATGCTTATATGTATCTACATTTGTTTCCATGTTGGAGTCTTTCTCCTTGGGGTCCCAGACTGTTATTTCATCAATGAGTTTAGTGTCTTACAACTTGTTTAAGTCTAAAACCTGGGAAAGAAAGGGGATTTTATATTGAACTAGCTTCCCCATGTCTCTGGATTATTCATCTCAAATTTATTTTGCCTAAATTTAGAAAATCATTTTGGGGCATCCATCAATTCTAACCTTTCAGAACACTGTGTTCTTATAACCAGCCGTGCTTTTGGTGGATCAAGTAACTTCTGAACTTCCCATTAATTTTGGCTTATAAGAAGTGCCACAAATAGAAATGAATTTGATTTGGGATAGGGGGAAGAATCCTTTAATCCCAGTTACTACAAATCATCCCATTCTAAGATGACATCACTTATATTCAGTCTGGGATGTCTGAGAGCCGACCTTGATCTTAATAATGATGATGCCCTTGCACTAACACCTTTCTTAGAGCTTTGGAAAATGGTGTGTCCTCTAGTTTTTCCAATGAAACATGGGGAATACTATGGGAATATGAAAAATGGGAACATTTTTTTTTCCTTCCATGGAAAAGGAACTTCCCTTTTGGCCTTATTTAGAGTATCTACCCAAAGACCTCCACTTTTCTAAGCAATTTAACACCTTTTTCTGTTTGCCAGTGAAATCACAACACTTTTTTTCCCCTCATTTACTGAGGACTGTTGCTTTGTTCATGCTTTCAGGTGTATGTTAATGTGTTTGTACTAGCTTAGCAGAAGATTAACTCCTTGGAAGAAAAGCTATGACCAACTAGACAGCATATTAAAAAGCAGAGACATTACTTCACCAACAAAGGTTAGTCTAGTCAAATCTATGTTTTTTCCAGTAGTCATGTATGGATGTGAGAGTTGGACTATAAAGAAAAATGAGCACTGAAAAATAGATGCTTTTGAACTGTGGTGTTGGATAAGACTCTTGAGAGTAACTTGGATAGGAAGGAGATCCAACCAGTCCATCCTAAAAGAAGTCAATCCTGAATATTCATTGGAAGGACTGATGCAGAAGCTGAAACTCCAATGCTTTGGACACCTGATGTGAAATTGACTCATTTGAAACAACCCTGATGCTGGGAAAGATTGATGGTGGGAGGAGAAGGGGAAGACAGAGGATGAGATGATTGCATGGCATCACCAACTCAATGGACATGAGTAAGCTCTAGGAATTGGTGATGGACAGGGAAGCCTGGTGTGCTGCAGTCCATGGGGTTGCAAAGAGACGGACACAACTGAGGGACTGAACTGAATTCCTATATCCCATAAGAGTGTTCCAATAACAGAAACCCCTTATCCATTTTTATATCTTGGCTCCTACAATGTGGGAAACACAAGTTCCATCTTTATCTCTTGGAGAAGGAAATGGCAACCCACTCCAGTATTCTTGCCTGGAAACCCCATGGATGGAGGAGTCTGGTAGGCTACAGTCCATGGGGTCTCAAAGAGTTGGACACGACTGAGCAACTTCACTTTCTCTGTTATCCAGCATCAACAGAATCCAATTACAGCTATATTCTCCTATAATGTGCTAGTTCACGCTGGCTGGGTTCTGTAATTCCCTTGGGGAATAACATTCTTCTTCTCTTATTTGGTCACAATAACCTGTGGTAGGTCCTTTAGTACTGTTACACTAGCTATAGCATACAAGTTAAGAGAGGGTATGAGGAAGATAGGGATTTTATTGCAATTTAATAGTCTCTGTATTAATTTTAAGGAAGAGAGTATGTTAATTTTTCTGATTTGTAGTCAGATGGATTATAGATTGCATCACTAGTTCCGCTAAGGGAGTGAACTAATTTTGAACAGGGAAGAGCAGCCTACTTCTCCAAGCTCAGGCAGTTCATGAAAATCTGTACAGCCTAATATTCTATGAATGACAACTTAGCTTAACAGACCTGGTTTGGATTAGAGTGGTGTGTTCTTTGGTGCTTGATTACTCTTGCAATTAAGTTCCGGGGCTGGTCTTCACTTACTCTTCGTTTCTCTCATTGCAGATTAGAGCATATTCATATTGGGTTGGTCAAAAAGTTAATTTCTGTTTTCCATAACATCTTATGGAAAATCTAAATAAAATTTTTGGCCAATCCATTATACTACTACCAGTTTTTACAGCTGGCTTTTAATGGTTTTTATCCATTTCAGTTTTAGCTATCTTCACCAAGAACATTGATAGTGTCACCACTAAATTCTATTGGACCAAATAAAGCAATCCTTTTCAACAGCATAAAATACCAGTAAACCAGGATAAAAGGCATTATGTTTGCAAGGCTACCTTATAACAGTGGTCCTTTTTTTGGCCCCTGGCATCAACGATGGGGCATTCAGCACAGGCTGGTCAGTAGGTCATTCAACTCTTAAATGCCATTCCAGTATCTGCTTTGAGGGCCATTCCTTGTGGCAAATACCATGGGTTCAGTTTTCTTTGATACAGATGCTGAAACAGAGATTTGCATTCAGGAGTTGTATTGGGGTGATTTGATAGATGGAAAGAAAAAAATCATGTCTGGGTAGGAAATCGAGAGTAACACAGTTTCAGTGAGAGTATCAGATGAACCTGGGGGCCTTCTAAAGCTGGGCTGAACAATCAATGTTGTTCTGAATAAAGTCATCAATTTGCCACATTGATCCAATAATAGATAAGGGTTAACCAAAAAGTGAGTGTGACCTTGCATGAGTTTGTTCCTTTCAGCCAGGTTATCTTCACAGGGGATGCTGAAAGTTAAAGGCTTTCTGCCAGCAGTAAATCCTGAAGATGTGGAATAAATCCTTTATACCTAGAGAAGAATCTGGGTAGCTGGAGCATTGTAATGTAAAAATATCTTCAGACTTTTAATATAATAAAAGATTAATTATAAATAGAAACTATACACTGAGAAACATTTCATAGGAATATAAGTATTAGATTCAGTTCAGTTTAGTTCAGTTCAGTCGCTCAGTCGTGTCCGACTCTTTGCAACCCCATGAATCACAGCATGCCAGGCCTCTCTGTCCATCAACAACTCCCGGAGTCCACCCAAACCCATGTCCATTGTGTAGGTGATGCCATCCAACCATCTCATCCTCTGTTGTACCCTTCTCCTCCTGCCCTCAATCTTTCCCAGCATCAGGGTCTTTTCAAATGAGTCAGCTCTTCACATCAGGTGGCCAAAGTATTGGAGTTTCAGCTTCAACATCAGTCCCTCCAATGAACACCCAATGATCTTTAGGATGGTACTTATATGCAGAGTACATCGTGAGAAATGCTGGACTGGAAGAAACACAAGCTGGAATCAAGATTGCTGGGAGAAATATCAATAACCTCAGATATGCAGATGACACCACCCTTATGGCAGAAAGTGAAGAGGAACTAAAAAGCCTCTTGATGAAAGTGAAAGAGGAGAGTGAAAAAGTTGGCTTAAAGCTCAACATTCAGAAAATGAAGATCATGGCATCCGGTCCCATCACTCCATGGGAAATAGATGGGGAAGCAGTGGAAACAGTGTCAGACTTTATTTTTGGGGGCTCCAAAATCACTGCAGATGGTAATTGCAGCCCTGAAATTAAAAGACGCTTACTCCTTGGAAGAAAAGTTATGACCAACCTAGATAGCAAATTCAAAAGCAGAGACAATACTTTGCCGACTAAGGTCCGTCTAGTCAAGGCTATGGTTTTTCCTGTGGTCATGTATGGATGTGAGAGTTGGACTGTGAAGAAGGCTGAGCACCGAAGAATTGATGCTTTTGAACTGTGGTGTTGGAGAAGACTCTTGAGAGTCTGTTGGACTGCAAGGAGATCCAACCAGTCCATTCTGAAGGAGATCAGCCCTGGGATTTCTTTGGAAGGAATGATGCTAAAGTTGAAACTCCAATACTTTGGCCACCTCATGCGAAGCGTTGACTCATTGGAAAAGACTGATGCTGGGAGGGATTGGGGGCAGGAGGAGAAGGGGACGACAGAGGATGAGATGGCTGGATGGCATCACTGACTCAATGGACGTGAGTCTGAGTGAACTCCGTGAGTTGGTGATTAACAGGGAGGCCTGGCGTGTTGCGATTCATGAGGTTGCAAAGGGTCGGACGCGACTGAGCGACTGAACTGAACTGAATATCTAAACTTACATATTATTACAATAATAGCAGCTAACACACTGAGGAAAATACCTATATGCCTATATTTTTTTGTATCATAAGACACATTGGTTATCTAATCTACAAATGACATCTTGAAGAAATGTGTATTTGTGGACCCTGTTCATTCCACTACCTCCAAGGATTGAACAGGCATAAACTGGCTTTAACCCAAATTACCTTGTGTTCACATTCTGCTTCTGAAAGTCAGTTGACATGGATAGATTCCTCAATCATCTTTCACTTGATAAATACATGAATGTTACACAAAGGTGTTTACATAAATGTTACCAACAGAATCTGTTCTACTAAATGGCATATATATATATATCTTTATCTTGAAATAAGCAGTGCATGAAATTTGCACATTGCCTAATATATTTTCACTTTGATAGTTCAACAATCCTTACAGTTTTGAAAACAGCATATTGACATTTCATTAAGACTTTAGAATTTAAATAAAAGAGATTAGTTTATCTGTTATCCAATTAAGTCTTGCTATGAATACACAGTAATTTTATAATTTACATTTACTTTTACAAATGTCACAGGTCAAAGTTCAAATTGATATCATTATGAATTTATTATACAAAATATTTCTTGAAAAATTTGAAAGGCAAAAAGTAACTGAAATAAAGGACAATATGCTAAGTATAATGAGAGTTGTAAATAACAATCCTGATTACTAAGCAGAAACAATTTGTGTGGTACTTCTGAATATGAGACGTCCTTGGTGGCTCAGATGGTAAAGCATCTGTCTACAATGCAGGAGTCCTGGGTTCGATCCCTGGGTTGGGAAGATTCTTTGGAGAAGGAAATGGCAACCCGCTCCAGTACTCTTGCCTAGAAAATCCCATGGATGGAGGAGCCCGGTGCAGGCTACTATCCATGGGGTCACAAAGAGTCAGACATGACTGAGCGACTTCACTTTCACTTTCTGAATATTAACTATTCTGATATACACTGTAATCCTCTTATGAGAGATTTTCATACTTTTCTGATACAAATGACACACTTATGAAATTCCCTCTGGATCATTACTAATTTAACAGAGAGTTTTGAGGTATTTCATAATCTCAACCAAAAGTATATTCTTTAACACTAAAGGAAAATAAGAAGAGAGAAGCAATTGTTAAAACACGTTAGAAGTATTAAAATGTAATGTGAATCTCAGTAGGCAATACTGCTGAACTATTATGATAAACAAAATAATGTTTATATATTCTTTAATTTTAAAACTTAAGGAATTGATTATTGTGGTGACATCCTGTAATTTTACTGCAACATAGCTGTAGACATGGTTAGAAAATGATAAGGATTTTTTTTAGTCAAAAGTTTATGACATTTGAAACTGGGTCTCCTTTGAATAATTTGTAAAACAGATTTCTATAAATATATGATGAGATTTCATATGATATATAGTTTTTGTAGGGAATTTATAACTATATAATAAATAAATGACTGTATTTGAAATATGAAACATTACTGACATTGTACTCTACTTTTTAAAAGGAAATAATGCCTGTTTTCCAAGTCCAAATTATAACCCCTTTACATGGATGTTTTTCCTGGTTTCATGTCCTAACTACACCTATGAGGTATGTTATATATGCATGTGTTTAACTGAACTTTATTTAATAATATATTAACTACATATGTTTATGTACTTACATGTATTATAGATCATGCCTGATATATATTTATGTTTAGTCTGTAGATACAGGCATAGACAGAAATATAGATTATGATACAGATTTCAATTGAAGTTATAGGCATATAAAATTAGAATATTTCACTCACAATTTTTGCTGCAGAATAAATAGTATTTGTGGATATATCTATCTATATTTAAAGAAAATTTCATAAACAGCACATTAAATGTCTTAAGAAGCCTCTGGATTTTATAAAAAAATTTGGGATAATATCTTTCATTTTCTTAGGAAAATTATACAGTTTTATGAGTTTTTAAATCACTATCATACTTAACAATGAAATTATAACTTTGGGAAATATATTTCTACTTAAAATTTTCTACTGTTTTAAGCTTTTAAAATACTTAATCAATGTCTATTTAATTGTTCACAAGGGAACAAATTTCTAGATTGACTATTCATATTTGTCAATTTATGTTTTAATCTAACAGATTGGATCATGGATTAGTTTCACAATCATGACTCAAACATTGCCAGGTAAGACCTAGGTTTACTAATGATCGAAGTAGATACACCTTTAGGAGAAGTGGTTTCTGAGAACAAATTGCTGTAGTACTGCAATTAGGCATGTTTGCAATGGGATTTTTTTTTGCCTTTATTTTTATTTTGGAATTGTTATCAGTATAAAATTAAATTGAAACATTGTTTACTATGCATATCTGTATAATTGTGGTTGCATGCTTGTGCTTAGTCACTCAGTGTGTGCAACTCTTTTGCAACGCTATGGACTGTAGCCTGCCAGACTCCTCTGTCCATAGGATTCTCCAGGCAAGAAGACTGAAGTGGGTTGTCATTTCCTCCTCCAAGGGATCATCCCAACCCAGGTCTCCCACATTGTAGGTGGATTCTTTACTGACTGAGCCACCAGGGAGGCCAAATTGTGGTTAATCCAAACTACAAAATGTAGTCCAAATATATTTATTAAGCAACAAGTTTTTGTTAAAAAGAAGTGGTAATAACACACTTCACTTTAAACTCTCTCATGTATGCACACAGATTTGTACATACTGTGTCTTCAAGTGTTCACATCCATCTGTGATGGGAAGGCTGGGGGCATGAATGTGTCACCTTGAATGCTGGTCATTTTAATACAGAAAGAAGTTAAATTGTCATAAACTCATTTTATTAGAAGCGATACATATTATTTCAATTTCATTCATTCTTGTTACACTCTATAAAAATGTGGATTAGAATTTATGCGATTTGTCTTATATGTATATATGTGTGTAGAAGAAGTGTTTTATATACATATGAAAAACCATTATTGAAAAATTCAAATGTATTTTAAGAATTTCTTCTTTGGAAACATTATGTGGCAGTGGGATGTAAAAAATGTAGAATTATTTCAATTTCTATATTTTTATGCTTATTCAACCATGCAATATTGATAGGATGTATATGATGCTAGGTAATATAAATAAGGAAAAATTGATAGAGAACTATATGACACTTGGGAAATATTTTAAGAGCTATTATTTTTCAAACATAACTTGTTATGTCCATAATAAAAATAAAAAAGAAACAATAATTATTTATTTTTTTCTTCTAGTTGGGATTTTTACACTTCTGATGAGTATCCAGATGTCTCTGTGGGCACAAAAGAAACATAAGATTTATCTGAAGAAATTCAATTCTTATATGCATAGGAAATCAGCAATGATTCCATTCATACTGTAAGAAAAATAAGTGATCTTATCTCACGTACAGAAAAGCAGTATAATAACTCACTAAATGAAATTTGAGAAAAGATAATTGTCTTTATGTTCCATAAATTCACAAACAATAGTATTTTTGCTTGGGTAAATATACATAAGAACAAAATTTAGCTGAATTTAGAGTAATAAACTTGAGGAAAATGAAAAATTGAAATTATAGATATGGCTAATTGAAAATAGCATCCAGTATGTTTGCAAGGGACTGATACTTGAATGAGATGTTCTTACTTCATTAAATCTTTCATAATACTATCAGCTTAAGAAAATTTAAAATATTTGAATTCTATAAAGTGAATATTGCAATATTTCAAACACTTGAATTTTACATATTATTTTGAGAGTGATTTTTTTTCTTTCTATTAAATATGTTATTGAGAAATTTCAAATGTCTTGAAACTATTATGTCAGTAGTTCAATTTTACCTATATTAAAAGTTAAATATTTGTAATTAGCCATGCATCTTGGTAATTCATAATATACATTGTATATCATTTTGGAAATACAACATTCAAAATATTTTCTAGACATTACTCATTAAACATTTGAATATACTATACTGATATATATATATATTTATATTTATATATAGATCATGTTTATATGTGAATATAGAAATAGATATATTTCAAATAGACAATATGTGATGATGAGGAAAGTATGCATTAGAATGTTGAGATTAAGAGTGGAAAGATAAAGTGAAAGTGAAAGTGAAGTCGCTCAGTCATGTCCGACTCTTTGTGACCCGTGGACTATAGCCCACCAAGCTCCTCCATCCATGGGATTCTCCAGGCAAGAATACTGGAGTGAGTTGCCATTTCCCTCTCCAGGGGATCTTCCCAACCCAGGCATCAAACCCAGGTTTCCCACATTGCAGGCAGACGCTTTTAACCTCTGCATCAAGAGTGGAAAGATATTTTCCTTTATTTTCATGTTTTCAAATTTCTATGTCTTCTCAAATCCATGTAGTAAGTGTAAGATTGTGCATGTAAATATGCAAATGTACTTTGACAAACAGATGAATTATATTTTAAAAATTAAATACATATTAGTTAAAAGTTAAAGGAAAATTTTATTCATATTTAAATTGGGTCTTTTTACACTGGTTAATTTCTAGAGTCTTTCCAGTTATTGGATATAAATGTATCTAAATAGATGGATAGGTAGACATACATATATCAAAATATCATTACTAAAGCTCTGAGATATTTAGATATTTGACAAAATATTCTTGGTAAAGGTAGGTCTAAATGCATTTTGTAGGTGTTTCTTATTAAGATATGTGACCAACTATTCAAGAAATAACAAAATTCTCTATTCAAAAGCTTTACCACTCCCAAGTGCACCTTATTAAAATATCTCAAAAGAATATAACAGCATATTTTAATTCACTAATATTCATTCAGCAAAACAGCATGAAATCACACTTATTTGCAGTAATACTCTACTCCAGATATGCTGCTGTATTTCCAAATATGTGAATACTTTTATCTTATAAATGCAACTACATTCTTCAATTCTAAACTTCTTGTGTGTATATTTTCAATAATTGTGATTTTTATATCAGTGTAAACATTATGAAGATACTAGCAAGTGAAAAATTCTATACTTTAAACAGAGAAAGACAAATAGGCCTCATCTCTACTTTGATGGACAGGGAGGCCTGGCGTGCTACATTTCATGGGGTCGCAAAGAGTCAGACACGACTGAGCGACTGAACTGAACTGAACTATATATGTTGGAGAAGACTCCTGAGAGTCCCTTGGACCACAAGGAGGTCAAAGCAGTCCATTCTAAAGGAGATGAGTCCTGGGTGTTCATTGGAAGGACTGATGTTGAAACTGAAACTCCGGTACTTTGGCTACCTGATGCAAAGAGCTGATTCATTTTAAAAGACCCTAATGCTGGGAAAGATTGAGGGCAGGAGGAAAAGGGGATGACAGAGGATGAGATGGTTGGATGGCATCATCGACTCAATGGTCATGAGTTTGGGTAAACTCCGGGAGTTGGTGATGGACAGCGAGGCCTGGAGTGCTGTGGTTCATGGGATCGCAAATAGTTGGACACAACTGAGTGATTGAACTGAACTGAACACATAATGTCACTATCAAAGAATATGGGGTTGGTTAAAAATAAGTTGCACAGTTTGAGAAAGGAACAATTTAGATGCTGCTGCTGCTAAGTCGCTTCAGTCGTGTCCGACTCTGTGTGACCCCATAGACGGCAGCCCACCAGGCTCCCCCGTCCATGGGATTCTCCAGGCAAGAACACTAGAGTGGGTTGCCATTTCCTTCTCCAATTTAGATGCTATCATCAGCCATATCAACTAGGAAACAGAGTTCCTATATGGCCACTTAACAGGACAGTTTAGTCACTTAGTTCAGTCTGACTCTTTAGGTGTAGCACTAATTACTAATTTAGAATAGGCAGAGGAACCACGGATCAAATTGCCAACATCCATTGGATCATAGAAAAAACAAGAGAATTCCAGAAAAAAAAAAAAAATCTGCTTCATTTACTACACTAAAGCCTTTGACTGTGTGGATCACAACACTGTGGACAAGTCTTAAAGAAATAGGAATACTAGACCACATGAGAAATCTGCATGCAGATCAAGTAGCAACTGCTAGAACCAGACTTGCAACAAAGAACTGGTTTCAAATTGGGAAAGAAGTACGAGTACATTAAGGCTGTACATTGTCACCTTTCTTATTTAACTTATAGGCAGAGTACAGCATGGGAAATGCTAGGCTGGATGAAGGACAAGCTGGAATCATGATTGCTGGGAGAAATATCAATAACCTCAGATATGCAGATAACACCACAGTTATGGCATAAAGTGAAGAGAAACTAAAGAGCCTCTTGATGAGCATGAAAGAGCATAGTGAAAAAGCTGGCATAAAACAAACCTTCAAAAAACGAAGGTCATGGCATCAGGTCCCATCGCTTCATGGCAGATAAATGGGGAAACAATGGAAACAGTGACAGACTTTATTTTGGGCGGTTCCAAAATCACTGAAGATGGTGACTGCAGCCATGAAATTAAAAGATGCTTGCTCCTGGGAAGAAAAGCTATCAGTGACCTAAATGACATATTTAAAAGCAGAGACATTACTTTGCCAACAAAGGCCCATCTAGTCAGAGTTATGTTTTTTCCAGTAGTCATGTATAGTTATGAGAGTTGGACCATAAAGAAGGTTGAACACCAAAGAATTGGTGCTTTTGAAGTGCAGTGTTGGAGAAGACTCTTGAGAGTCCCTTGGACTGCAAGGAGATCCAACCAGTCCATCCTAAAGGAAATCAGTTCTGAATATTCATTGGATGGACTGAGGCTGAAGCTGAAGCTCCAATACTTTGGTCACCTGATGTGAGGAGCTGATGCATTGGAAATGACTGTGATGCTGGGAAATATTGAAGGCAGGATAAGGGGAGGACAGAGGATGAGATGGTTCAATGTCATCATTGACTCGGTGGACATGAGTTTGAGCAAATTCTAGGAGATAGTGAAGGACAGGGAAGCCTGGCGTGCTGCAGTCCATGGGTCACAGAGTTGGAGGAAACTCAGTGACTGAATTGAACTGAATCATTCATTGGGATGCAGCTTGTTTATATTTACAAAAGAATGAGTGCAATTTCAGAGGCTCCACTTGGTTTTCCCCATGGCAATAGTTCTGGCCCTATAGCCCAAGAAATCAATTCACAATGAAGTTATGCAAATTATAAAGTGTGTATATTCTCTTATTCATTCAGTGTTTGGGGAAATGAGCCCTATGAAGTATTGGACTATGTTTGCTGTTGCTGTAATTGCTAGTCACTAAATCTTGTTGATTCTGTGATCCACAGACTGTAGCTTGCTAGGCTCCTCTGTCAATGGGATGTCCAAGGCCAGTATGCTGGAGCAGGTAGCTATTCCCTTCTCCAAGTGATCTTCCTGACCCAGGGATCTAACTCATGTCTCCTGCATTGCAGGCAGATTCTTTACCATCTGAACCACCAGGGAAGCCCTGATATAACTCATGAGGATAAGGTACATTGTTAGTAGAATTAATTTAATTGAAAACATATATGAAGACAACTCCAATGCTTTGGCCACCTGATAGGAAGAATTGACTCATTTGAAAAGACCCTGGTGCTGGGAAAGATTGAAGGCAGGAGGAAAAGGGGACAACAGAGGATGAGATGGTTGGATAGCATCACTGACTCAATGGACATGAGTTTGAGTAAGCCCCAGGAGTTGGTGATGGACAGGGAAGCCTGGCATGCAGAAGTCCATGGAGTCACAAATAGTCAGACACAGCTAAGCGACTGAACTGAACTGGTAAATATAATTCTGGTTCTTTTATTCCTTGGTCTACATGGATACATAGTCATGGCTACTACCTCAATCTGTATATTCCTGTTAAAAATTATCTACCGTGGTTGTACTAAATGTCCTATTTCACATGAGCAGTTTTCTCTCAGGCCATTTCTCCATTATTTTACATTAGAATGCATTTGCTCTCCATTTCTATCATTTTTGTGGAACATACCATTAATAATAAAATTTTAAAAAGTTTAAAAACTTAAAATATACCATTACTGTTTGATATATACAAATATACCATGAGTCTTTCTTCTGAGATAGATCTGTGAACTAATGATTAATGTCCAATAATATTTTCATAAATGGAGTTATCCATTCATTTATTTGGTGTTTAGTAACTCTCTTCTATTAACACAAGTCTATGTGAATCAATTTAAGGGATTTTCAGGAGGATAAAACAAGCCAAAGTAGACTGGACCCAGAGGGGAGTGAGTTTTTCAAATAAACCTGCCTCTCTTAAAGTAGAATTTACTAGGGATTTCTCTGGCAGTCCAGTAAGCTAAGAATCCACAATTCCACCTCAGGGTGTATGGATTTGATTCCTGGTCAGGAAATCAAGATACCACATGCCACGCAGTATGGCTTATATGTAAAAAATAAAATTAAAAAAAAAGTAATGGTAAAAAGTCAAAGTAGGAATTATTACGTCTTTACTAATAAAGGCCCTATTCCAAGCAAATGCTGGAAATATTTTTAAACAGCAGTAAGCAGAATCACAATTCACAGATCTTAGCCTCTACCTCCAAATCATTTTATGTAACAATTAGAATGCCTGCAAGCTATGGCTTCTGTCTTCAATTTGAAGTATTAGATGGTAGCTAATATCTTTCACTGAAGTTTTATAATATAGGTATTCAAGATTTAATGAATTAAAATTAGAATTTTCTAACAGATACTAAATTTGTAATTACATACAATATTAAAAAGAAGCATCACAGTTAAATTTGGTCATTGATAGCTAATTTTTAAATAATTGTCTGGAATAATACTTTTTCAAGACAAAAGTGAAAAAAATTGAAAGTGTTTTTAAAATGCCACATCTTCATCTTTTACACATTTCTTATAAAAAGTAGCTGAAGAAGGAGATAAATCAAAAGAAATACAAAAGAACTAAAGTTGAATCAGCTGCTACACCACTTCATATTATCATGATCTTTTGCCTCTCTTGATCACCCTTTCATCATTTCTACCTCAAGTTGCTACTTTAAAGATATTTTTAATTTGTTTTCATATTTTTAAAATTTCTAAGTTTAAATAAAAATAGACCCTTAGCACATTTTGTCTTTTAGCAAAATATTGTGGAAACATTATTTTCTAACTCATACACAGACAGCCACAATAATTTTTCTCAATATCATTTCTTAAAAGATACAATACAAAATGAAAGCATAAAATCTTTTTAAATAGATGAAATATAGTCTTATTTTTCAAATGTGCATCTTCAATTTTACTTCTCTTTGAAAAATATTATGCTTAATATTGAAGAGTAATCAAATCACAAAATTCAACATTATAGTTGAATATCTTGCATACTGACTTTTAATCTTCTAGTAATTAAACTTATTTTCTGGAAATTTTAAGGTCAATTTTGAGTAACTATCAATACATGTTAAATTTTAGCAGTTGATGTATTTCAATTATAATATCTTTGCTAATAAAATGACCTGAAAATCAATAATGAGGATTACTTCTATTTTTATTTTAATTAAAAAAAAAAGAACATTGTAGTTGCTCCTGGATATTAGAGGTGATTATAACAAATGTTACTTTATAAGTACAATTAAAGGCATTTATGCAGCTTTTGCATAATGATAATAATTAAAAACCATTTATTTTAAAGGCTGCTTAAAAGTTAATTTTCACCCAGGTGCATACTGAAACCTATAATTAGGTTTCCTTCAGAGGAGGTTTGATCATGGAAATGTACAAAATCATTTTTGGAGGCAGAAGTTCCTTACTAAAATGGGATTTTGGTTTTTAATGGTAGCTTGATAAAAGTTTTAAAAATATGTAAGAAAAATATACTCAGAAATATTTTTTAAAATGAATATATAAGCATAAAAATTTATTTTCTTGGTGATATAGAAGTAATATTTTTATATTATTTGACTGAGAAATGACTGGTACCTAAAATTTTTACTTTTTACATTGAATATAAGATATGTTCACAATAACGACAAAGCATAATTTTCTGTATATCCTGTCATTCTACTAAACCTGGAAATAAATGTTATTTCTATAATGAATTCTTACTTACAATTCATTTTTCTACGTGCTATACATTCACCAAATGATTTATTTTCCAAAAGCTCTGTCATACTCCCTGGCAGGATTTCTAAGTGGATGGAATTGTTATATTTTACCTAATCATCTCTTGGTTAATTCAAAAAAATATATAATAGGATATATAATACTGATAAGTATTTTTTAATCCAAGTACTGTTACATTAAAAATAAATTTATAGAAAAAGAGTAAATAATTTATGAATTATTATTGTTAAATATTAGACATTGGCTAAGTTTTTTAACCTGTTTAGATATATGGTTTCTTTTTATAAAATGAGATGTTTGAGGTAAGCAACCTATAATATCCTTTCCCTTATAGGGAATGGTCATAGAGTCAAGTAATTTTCAATTATTATTGCTTCTAAAATTATATAACATCTTTGTTTTATTTATATTACTGGTTTTTAGTTTTTATACAACATAATGTCAAGTAATTTTTAAAAATAATTATTGGTATTTGATTTCTGAGAAAATAGTTCTGAGCCCTTCTGAATAAAGTAAACAGGGTTTCTGGTTTCTTGGAACTTCATTTAAGAGAGAAAATGAGAACATAATAATCAAATGAGTAGCAAAGTAAATTTAGACTGTGATCATGTTATAAGGAAATGAATTATATGCTATGACAGAGTAAAGACTAATATGAGGGGCAGGATGAGACATATGGTGAGACCATGAATTTCCTAACTGGGTGACCTTTCAGCTGTCACTTATAGAGTATTTTAACCAGGTGAAGTATTGCTGGAAGAATGTCTGAGACATATAAAACTGATTTATATAAGGCACTGATACAGGAAAACCTTGGTGTGTTTGAGGATCAACAAATCACCCACTATAGTTAGAATATACTGAGTAAACTGTACTGAGCTTGGAGAGATATTGAGAGGACATGCATGACTCTTAGACGAGTCTGGATCTAACATTACTTTGATGTATTATTTTAGAATATTCAATTCTGTCAGAGAAGATAAGAAAATGAGGAGTTGGCACATTTAAATTCGCATCAAGATAATTTTAAAGAGGACAATATAGTATATATATTTTAATTCTAACTAAGAAAAAAAATATATGCTGGATAACAAGCATTATAATGGAATCTTTTAGAAATATGCTTTTAGATATGCTTTTAGAAATGTGATATTCTATATCTCATCTGGAAAATTGTTATGGGTAAAAGAGATGACATAGGAGTACATTTAGAAGAATCTAGTAATATTTATTTATTTATTTATTTATTTGTGTGTGTGTGTGTATAAAATAATTTACTTGCTTCTCCTTGCCAAGGTTTGATATGTTCTCCTACCATCTCTGAAGTCTAGCCCATAGCAGACATCATATCCCAGAATGCCAAGCCTGCCTGAAAATTCAAAGCAAGCAAACAAACCAAAAACCCAAACCACAGAAAACACCAGAGATGCTATTAATCACTTGCATTTATCTTTAATTACAAAGACTTTTCCAATCACATCACATAGCGATCATTTTATCCACTGCTCTGTTTGGCTGCCAATCTCTTATTTCTCTCTTCAGCAATGGTAAGGCGAATACCCTTTCCACGGGGAAGAGAGATCCATGGTTTGTTGCCTTTGCCAATAACGAAAATGTTCGAGAGCCAAGTGGCAAAGCTGTTGCCGTTTGCATCTTTCACATGAACTACATCAAAAGAACCTGGATGTCTCTCCCGGTTTGTAATCACACCAATTCTTCCCAGGTTAGCACCTCCAGTCACCATGCACAGGTTACCATTGTCAAATTTGATGAAATCAGTAATCTTGCCAGTCTCCAAGTCAATCTGAATGGTATCATTCACCTTGATGAGGGGATCAGGGTAACGGATGGTACGAGCATCATGGGTTACCAGATGAGGGATTCCTTTTGTCCCCACAAATATCTTTCTTACTTTGCACAGTTTATACTTGGCCTCCTCAGGTGTAAAACGATGAACAGCAAAGCGACCCTTGGTGTCATAGATCAAACGAAAATTCTCTCAGGTCTTATCAATGCTGATGACATCCATAAAACCAGCAGGGTAGGTTATATCTGTGCGGACTTTGCCATCGATCTTAATGAAACGCTGCATGCAAATCTTCTTTACTTCATCTCCAGTTAGGGCATACCTAAGTCTATTCCTTAGGAAAATGATTAGGGGGAGACATTCCCTTAGCTTGTGGGGGCCGGTAGATGGATGAGGGGCAAACACACCAGTCAGTTTATCCAGCATCCAATGTTTTGGAGCTGCTACGCGTTTCAGGTGCTTCTTGGGACCCCGAGCCATGGCTTCGCTAGGCACGAAAAGAGGCCTGCCTTCTTCCGGCCAGCGGAGAAAACAGGAATCTAGTAATATTTAATCTGTTTTCAGATTATTCCAGAAAAAGAATGCTCCAGCATCCCAGAGGCCCCTTCCCTGCAACCCATTCTGCTATCTTGTAGTTACCACTGACCTCTCAGAAAAGTGAGCATGACTTCTAATAATACAGACTAACTGTACAATTGCTATGATTTATTCTAGTTTTTTTTTCATTCAAAATATGCAAGATTAATAAACATTATCATATGTAGCTTTGCACACACTTTTCTAGTTGTTTATTTGACATCCTCATCTCTTTCCACATTTGCATCAGAACTCAATCACACTGGTACACTAATCCCAACATTTAGAACTGTGAGAAATATTTCACCCCCTAAGGTACTCAGTCTATGGTATGCTGTTATAATAGCCCAAAATAATGAAGATGCTGAGCTCATTTCCCAGCCATATTACATATAGTTATCCCTTTCACTAATAAATGAGAATAGATTAAAACATGGTTTCTTTTATCTCAGTTTGAGGTTCTGTTTTTTGATGGTAGGTCATAGTGACCTTCACTCTAGCTAGGATGAAAAAACAAAAATGATGTGCAATATTGCTTATATTAAAAAGAAATATAGCAACCTCTCTCTACTTGGCAAAACTTTTCCAGCTCCAACATCTATATTCTTACTTCCAAGAGTATCTATTCAGTGCACATCTACATTTACTACTTATTTCCATTCACCTAATTAACATCTCCTTGTTTAATAGTAATATTCAGGGTTTTCAAATTTCACAAGAATAATTATTGCTTTCTCTTGGGGCTTTGCCATATTTGTCTTCTCAAAAGCACAGAGTTGTACCTACCCACTTGAGTAAGGCATGTCTTCTTATTCTTCCATTTCCCATAAAAATATAATATAGTCACAACTTTATTCATAAATTATTTTTCTAGCAGGCACAGGAAACATATAAGTATAATTTATAGATAATAAAATATTCCTTTGTGAAACATATCTCTTAATTTATAGACACATATTTCAAAAAGAAAAACAAATCTATGTATTAACATGTAACAAAATCAAAACAATGAGAACAGCTAACATTTACTGACCATCAGGAACTATGTATTTTCATTTAATAAGCTTCAAATATTCATAGTATTGTTGAAGACACTGGTTTTTAAGAGGATCTATATCAGTGGCTTACAAACACGGTGCTTTTGTCCCCCAGAAAATATTTTATGATATTTAAGGTATTTTTGATTGCTATGACTGGGAGGTTACTACGGGAAACAACAGAAAAGAAGCCTGAAGTGCTGCTAAGCATCCTTCAATACACACGATACACCTCCTCCAACAGCCCTCAATATGAACAATAAAGTATTACTTGGTTGAAAATGGCAATAGTGCTGTCATTGAGAATCTCGGCTATATAGGATAGATAAACTGTCCACAATTACACTGTCAGTTATTAGTAGAGCCAAAATAGGATTGTAATTGTTAAGTCACTAAATCGTGTCTGACTCTGCAACCCCATGAACTTTAGCATGTCAGGCTTCCCTGTCCTTTGGCTGGTGCCAGAGCAGGTGGGAGCCCCAGGAAAGAACCATGATTCTGACTGCACAATGTTTAAAAGAGTGAATCAGCCAGACCAAAACCTCTCCCCAGAGAGAAGCACAGCATCAAGCAGTGGGACCATGAGAGGAGCATGGAGAAAGAAGAAAAACTTTCAAATCTATTATTGTGATAGACTGAGTCAAACCTGCCTGTGAGTGTTTGAGGGTCTTCTGTGGAGATGTGGGTCGTCAGTGGCCTGCCATGGGGACAGGGGCACTGGCAGTAGTAGTCCTGGGAGACACGTGTTGGCATAAGTCCTCTCCTTGGAGATCTCCAGGAGCCCTACCATAGAGCCTGTAGACCCCAGAACTGGGCTGCCTCAGGACAAACAACTAACAGGGAGGGAGCACAGCCCCACTCATCAGCAGACAATGAGATTAAAGAAATATGGATAATAATTTGGAAATTATAAACTAGTAAACTGGTCCAAATTGTCCTGAAATTAATTATAGGGTATATGAGAAAAAGAAAATAAAACATAATCATTATAGACTTTAAAACAATCTTCTATCACTACTTAATGATCATGAAAAAGCAAAAACAAAAACATGTAATTGTATTTAGGATTCAAGAGGTGAAAGCTATCAATATCCACAAAATTTTCATTTGGAAAATCCCCCAAACTATGTAATCCATAAGCATCAGCAATAGGCACAACAGTGCATTTGGTGATTTTCTATATTGATACCAACTGTGCAGTTTCACTTGGCTTCTCACTTCATGAGCGAAAAGTTATGTTACATATCTACGACCTATGTTATTAGAGGACTTTCCAGTTTTAATAGATTATCCTGCTAAACTGATTTTGTGTGTGTGTGTGTCTGTGTGTGTGTGTGTGCGCTGGTGATTGAAAACCCAGTACCTGAAGTCATCCCACAACCACAGAAGATCTTGATTACAGTAAAACCTTTTCATTTCTGCACACTCCCAGCCCTTGGATCAACTGGAACATTTCCACATTTTTCACCAGTTTTTCTGTGTTGGTCCAGAAGATATGTTTATTGATTCATCTGTGCACCTTTAACATTTGAAACATATAATTGTCATAAATAAAGTAACCTCATTACTATCTAACAAATTTCATCAAGAGAAAAATTGAAAGCAAATTATTCCTCTAGCTATTATGCTATTTAACCTATTTTGATTTAAAAAGCTGTTTCCCTGGTTAATTCTCCACACCTGTGATCAATTAGAGAAGAATAGGTACACATATACTTTTAAACGTTGAAGCCCTGACTATAACTACTTGTCATTATTTATTAAGCACTTACAACTTAATTAACATGTGGATTTAAGTTTATAATAAATGTAAGTAAGACTGGTTCCAAATAGGAAGATTTATTGAATTTGTTGAATTTATACAACAACTGTGAGTCTGCGTGAACTACAGTAGTTGGTGATGGACAGGGAGGCCTGGCATGCTGCGATTCATGGGGTCGCAAAGAGTCGGAAACGACTGAGCGACTGAACTGAACTGAACTTAACTGAACTGATACATCTGTGTCTCTTTTGCTGTCTCGCATATATGCGTTAGTATACTGTATTGGTCTTGGTGCAGTGAAATGACCCAGAGGGATGGTACAAGGAGGGAGGAGGGAGGGAGGTTCAGGATGGGGAACACGTGTATACCTGTGGTGGATTCATGTTGTTGTATGGCAAATCCAATACAATATTGTAAAGCAATTAACCTCCAATTAAAATAAATAAATTTATATTTTTAATAAATAAGAAAAATAAAATGATTGATCTAAAAGCTAGCATTATTATAACTTTGGATTGTAACTCTTTTTTTGTTTTTTTTTTTTAAATAATTTTATAGCAATATATTAAAAGTGGTTACCTTATGATTTTGGCCACACAATGTGCAAAGATGTAACTTGGTGGCATCAATAAGTGAAAAGAGTGGGGATGGAAGTGTAACTGAGCAGAGTTTTTCTATGTTACCGAAATTCAGCTGGTATAAATTCAAATTAGAGTGTTTAATGTTAGAATGCTAAATATAACCCCCATGGTAACCAAAAAAATAATTACATAATATACAGAAAAGGACATCCGAAGGGGATTAAAATGTTTCCCTAGAAAAAATCCAGCTGAGCAAAAAAGAGACAGTAATGTAGGAAATGAGGGACCAAAAAAAGCTACAAGATATGTATAATAGAAAACAAATAGCAAAATTAAGCCCCTCCTTATCAGTAAGTAACTTAAATATACATGGACAAACTTTCCAATCAAAAGAAAGATACTGGCAGGATGAATTTAACAAAAAAGAAAAACATGATTCATATATATGCTACCTACAAGAGACTTACTTTAGATCCAAAGACATAAATAGGTAGGGAAATGCTTGAAAAAGGTATTCCATGCAAAGGTGGGCAACACTAATATAAGACAAATCAAATACTTTAAATAAAAAAGTTTGCAAGATCCAAAAGAGACATAATATGTTAATAACAGTTTCAATATATCAAGAAGACATAGACAATATAAATATCTCACTGGACTGGAAGAAACACAAGCTGGAATCAAGATTGCCAGGAGAAATATCAATAATCTCAGGTATGCAGATGACACCACCTTTATGGCAGAAAGTAAAGAGGAAATAAAAAGCCTCTTGATGAAAGTGAAAGAGGAGAGTGAAAAAGTTGGCTTAAAGCTCAACATTCAGAAAACGAAGATCATGGCATCCGGTCCCATCACTTCATGGGAAATAGATGGGGAAACAGTGGAAACTGTGTCAGACTTTTTTTTTTTTGGCGGGGGGGGGGGGGGG